>NC_050573.1:196744187-197344187 GCF_011100635.1 Trichosurus vulpecula
CTTTGCATCAGTTCATATAAGTCTTCCCAGGTGTTTTCTGAACCCATTCCTCTTGTCATTTGAGCACAGTAGCAAGATTATATAGCAATCATATAGCACAACTTGTTCCACCATTCTCCAATTGATGGACATCCCTTCAGCTTCCAATTCTTTTCTACCACAAAAAAGAGCTGTGATCAATATTTTTGTTCATATAGGTCCTTTCCTTTTTTCTTTGATCTCTTTGGGATACAGATCTATGTATTGTTATTGGCACTGTGGTAATGGTATTGCTGGGTCAAAGGTATACACAGTTGTATAGCCTTTTAAGCATAGTTCTGAATTATTCTCCAGAATGGTTAGACCAGTTCACAACTCCATCAATAATACATCAGTGTTCCTATTTTTTCACATCCTCTCCAGGATTTGTAATTTTTCTGTCACATTAACTGATTTCATAGGTATGAGGTAGTATGTTAAAATTGCTTTAATTAGCATTTCTCTAATTAGTGATTTAGAACATTTTTCATATGATAATTCGTAGCTTCGATTTCTTTTTTTTTTTTTGCTTTGATTTCTTATTCTGAAAACTGACCATTCATATCCTTTAACTATTTGTCAGTTGGGAAATGGACCTCATTTTTATAAATTTGGCTCAGTTCCCTATATATTTAAGAAATGAGAAACTTGCTGTGTAAACCCCCCCCCCACCACCACTTTCTTTCTAATTTTGGCTGCGTTGGTTTTGTGTGTACAAACTCTTTTTAATTTCATACAATCAAAATTATCCACATCTTTTGTTATCATCTTTTCCTCTTGTTTGGTCATAAACTCTTCCCTTATCCATGGATCTGACGGGTAATTTTTTCTGTGCTCCTCTAATTTGCTTATGACTCTTTATGTCTAAATCTTGTAGCCATTTTGATCTTATCTTGGTATATTGTGTGAGAAGTTGGTCTATGCCTATTTTCTGCCAAACTGATTTCCAGTTATCCCGGAAGTTTTTGTCAAATAGTGAGTTCTTAGCCCCAAAACTTAAATCTTTGGGTTCATCAAACTTATTTAATTGGCAATTGTTTAGTGTTTTCAACCTCTTTAATATGCTTATCATGGATTATTTTGTATTACAGGGACAGGATGCCATGTATCATAGCCCTCACTGTAAGTTCTTTGTGGGGTGTAGGGTATATTCAGGGAAGACTAATACCTCTGACGTGAGGGCTTCCAAGCCCTTCTTTTGAGGGCTGCTTTCTGCTTTTGGTGTCTACTTGATTAACCAGACTCTGACCTCTGGCTCCAAGAAGCTGTAGCATGTGCAGCAGTCACACCCTGGTAAACTGTTTTGGCAGATGGGCTGAACCAGGTTGAGGGTAACTGAGGGGTCTCAAACCCATCAGTGAGTTAGGGGGATGTCTACCCCAAGCGTGTCAAGACTTCTCCTGGTAGAATGGGCAGATGAGAACAATTTGTTCCAATGGGCATGAAGGCAGCTGCATGTAACCTCCTTTAGTTTTAGTTTCTGCATCTGTGAAATGAAGGGGTTGGATCAGTTAACCTCTGAGGTCCCTTCCAGCTTTAAACCCAAGATCTGCTCCCACACACTGTTCTTGCTGGCTTTATACTGCTTTTATAGCAATCTATCCAAATTTGTCTCTCTGTCAATCCTCTAAAATGATTGACTCTCCCACCATTTTCTCTTCCCTGGCTCCAGTCAAAACTCCCATTCCCTTAATGCCAGAATCCTAGCTCTCAAAGGAAGAAAGCAAATTTACAGCAGGCATTTATATCTGAAGGAAAATCACATAAACAACTTAACTATGGCATGTATTTTAGAAGCAGGCACTTGTCAGTTCCAAGGGTGGGATTTCACAAGCATGGCAAGTGGGAGGGGGAGCTATTCTGAGGCTGGTGGGCTTCCTGATTCTAGAATATTTTATTATGTAGGTGGCTATCTACTTTGCCTAGATATAAAGTTGACCCTCAGCATGGATAGAGCCTAATCCTTCACATTTACTGGGTTGTATTCTCCTTAGTATCTATAATCTTTCCAACTATTATGTTAAGCACATGTGGAGGAAGACCTTATTCCAGGAAGAGTTCTTTATCAGGTGCAAGGGAGGACTGGCAACCTAAAAGGTCAGGTAAACAATTACTTGAGTTAGCAGATATGCAAGGGAGCACAGCTTCCCTCTGTCTCCCATGAAGATGTGTTCAGTGACTCCCCACATAAAAGCTGCTTGAACCAAATTCTATTGGGATTGAGAAGCCTAAGCTTGAGTCCAATAGTTAAGGGAAGGCTTCCCCAGGACAAACAGGATAGGCCAGGTTGCTCTGGATAGGTCATGTTCAAAATTGGGATGAAGTGAAACATGCATTGGATGATTTAAGAGTTAACTAAATTAGGTTTGATTTACCCATAACAGCTGTTTGGTATTGATTTAGGACATAGCTTTCCTGCCTCTGCGTTGGTCTGCCTGTCAGATGCCTAAGGAAGCAAAAGGGCCCTCTTCATTCACTGAATCTTTTGCATTCAGGACACCAGGGAGCTCCATCAGGGACCTGAACCTTAGTCCTCTGAGCCAACTAATTAAATCTGGAGAACAATTTTAATACTTTTAAAGAAAAGCTAGCTTAAGCTTCATGAGGTAAGGTTTGAGGATAATGCTCCTACCAACAGGCCCCCATTTGTATTTCAAGTCAATCTACCTGGGAGGGGAGTTAACTTAAGCTGCTCAGGGTCAGGGTCATAATATTTTGGCCTGCACCAGATACCAACCACAGTGAGTGGACATCTACTATCAAGGATTTATAGGAGGATATAGACAAGAGTAGCACAGGGTAAGAAAGCATGTATGGTCCGTAGCCTATGTCCTTGAAGGGTGTATCCAAATCATGAGATCACAGAATCATCGGGAAATTAAACAAAGTCAAGGTCAGCCTTAGGCAGCATGTGAAGGAATTCAGTTTCATCTTTAGAGCCCAACCACATACCTACTTTCTAGGCAACCCTTTATTCTAAGAACCTAGTTATAATCTTACACAAAGTGTTTTTTGGTTGCACCAGGTCTCTCTATGGCAGAACTGGAGATAGATTTGCCTTCCCCTGTTGCATACCTGGCTTATAACCAGGGGTGTGCTGGAGCCAGCTCTAACTAGTTTGCAAGAACCCATGTCAAATTTTCAATATGAGCATTTATACCTTGAAAATCAGCAACAGCTACAAATTGAGGCTTGATTTGTTGCTGATTGTCTAGACTGAAGAAAGCAGACTAAACTTAAAAGTGTGTGTGCAGACTTGTTTTTCTGGAGAGTCTGGCTGTTAAACAGCACATCCTTGTATTGCTCTAAAAACATTGCTCGAACTCAGCAAGAGCACAGCGGAAGGCTCTGGGAATGAAATCATCACCAAACTGTAGGCCAGTAACAACAGTAATATGAAGAACTGGTATTTGTATAGTGACTTAAGATTGGCAAAGTGCTTTAGATCGATTATCTCATTTGCTAATGAAAACTTTTCCTTTCTCCTCACCCCCTCCCCCAAACCCATCCAAAAATTACTGTCCTTATAGCTCATTCTTTTAATAGCCCTGCTGATGAAGGAATAAGCATCTATTTACTATGGACTTGTTTGTGTGTTGATGTATTGCCTCTTCCAAATAAGATATTTATACCACAATAGGAGACTTCTAGAGTGATCTTAATTTGGTAAAAACAAAGATGATTCTAGGAATTTCAGATATTAAGGGAAATATTTTTGAGTCATGTTGCCTTCAAAATATAGGCCAGTTGTGCTAGGGATAATAGTAGATTGCTTGAAAATGGTGGCTCACAGCAGAGCTAGGTGGTACAGTGAATAGAGCACTGGCCCTGGAGTCAATAGGACCTGAGTTCAAAGCTGGCCTCAGACACCTACTAGATGTGTGACCCTGGGCAAGTCATTTAACCCTGATTGCCTCCTTTAAAAAGAAGAAAAAATGGTGGCTCACCTTACTTGCAGAGAAAAATTGAGGCATATGAGAAAATCTGAATCAACACAGTGATTTAACAGCCCAGCCACTGAGAACTTGACCTTATCAATGAATTGGGTCGAATGGAATCAAAAATTGTGGAGTCTTCTGGGTATTTAGGTCTTGGCTCTAGCATAACCTAGACTGATAGAAAGTTGCTAGAGACTTTAAAGGCCACCTAATATAACACCTTATCTATAAAATAAGGCCTGTTATTTATCAAATAAGGATAATAATACTTAATGTTACCTTCTTCACTTTCTCTACAAAGGGACATAATGGTATATAAAAGTGATTTGTAACCATGAAGTGCTACAAAATGCGTACTCTGATTATAGCTAAGGCCTCTGAGAGACAACCATGATGCAGGGGATTAAGTTCTTCTTGGAATCAGAAAAATCTGAGCTCAAATCTCACCTCTGGTACATACTGACTGTGTGACCTTGGGCAAGTCTATTAACCTCTTAGTACTTTCAGAGACTAAGAACATAAGTTACAGAGAAGGTGCCAGTCTACATTGATAGAGGGGGTTCTCCTATCTGGGATTTCTCTGTATCAATGAAGCCCCATGGTCAATGCATCTAATTACCTCATGATTCCCACATCTTCTTAGGTACTCAGAGCTGACTCCTAATCATTTTGCAATATAAAAGCATTAATTCTTAATGTAAAATACTCAGTGATCTCATAGGTATTTACCAGAACACAAAGGGGGCCAGATCTCGTGATGAGTTCCCTGAATGTTCCTTGACTAACAACTTTGCAGCAAATTTGAGTGGTCTTGAAGAGCAATTTCATATTGTCTAGGGTCCTATTTACTAATTTACATCTTTGGAACTTTTATTGGAAGGAGAAACAGTAATTTATCTTCTGGAAATGAAAGGTCCTGCAGCATTCTAAATGCTAAACTCTGTATTTCCCCTACCATCTAGCCCAGAGCTTTGCATTTAATAAATGTTTGCTGAGTGAATGAATGAATGAATCTATATATGGGTTATGCCCCCACCCCTATTATACTGAAAGCTTCTCTAAATTCATATCCCCTTTAGCAACTAGCACAGTGATCTGAGCTCAGGGGACTGTGTCATTCCCCCTGTGACATACAATAGTGACTGGGCTTCCCTCTTAATACTGCCCCCATCCCCACAACTTAGTAGTGCTCTCTCCCCTTCAAATCACTTGGTATTTATTTATCTGTGAGCATATTATGTCACTGATAGAATGTCAGCTTCTTGAAGACCAGGAATTAATTTTGTGGTATTTATTCCCCCAACACCTAGGCTCATGCATAGAAGGTGCTTAATATTTGCTGAATTGAATTAATCAATCTTTGTTGAATTGTTGGTGAACAGAATTCTGAGTATTTTAGTACAACAGGGAGATGTAACAAAAGCTCTATAAATAAGATAAAAGTTATAAAACCAGTTAAGTGTAGGTGGGAAAAAATCATTTCAGTTTTAGCTCAGCAACTGAAAAATACATGCCTAGAGTTCACAATATATTAGCAGTAAGTAATCAATTATTAAATGTTAGAAATTCAAAATGTTCAATTACTTAATGAATTATCAATAAAGAAGATGATGTTTCTTTCCTCCTTTCTGCAAAGATCCCCCAGACCATCACAGATGACGTCTAACCAATTCTTAGAGTTTTAAAAGAAAAAAAAGTTATTTGGTAGGTTAAATTTTTTTTAACCATCAACTGCCATAGAAAAGAATTAAACAAGTAGGAGAAGATTTTGACCTGGTTGTATACGTGATCGAAAACATAGTTTAAAAAAAAACCCAAAAAACAAGGCAAAGCTACATCTGGGGCTGTGTCAATTTCCTTTTGTGTTTCTCACTTGTCATTAAGACAAGAATAAGCTGTATCATGAGATCACACGATCTCAGAACAGCAGAGCTGAGAAAGACCTTTGAGATAGTTATTGTAGTGTGGCCATTTTGGGGATTCACTTTGATTTCGGGAATGGTTTTCTTTTCTTTTTTTAGGAAAACAATACATTTTTTTCTGAGTGTTTGTAATTTCTGATAGTATCTCCACTTTTGTAATTCTACTTCTCTCATTTGTAGTTGTTGGTAGTTAATTCAAGACAATAAGGGAGAGAGAAGACTAGCCAGTGAGAGCCTACACGGAGTTCTTAGCAGTACACAAGGTACACTCTGCCTGATGCAATTCACCACCTGGAAGTTTGGGGAGCCAGAATCTGAGCGTGCTGCTGAGTTCTGCTGCTGAGCTGGAACTGAGTATGTATATAAAAAACACTAACCAGACAGGGTGATTTCTCTCCCTGGCTGTACTGGAGTGAAGGGGAAAATGCTATAAACCTCCTGTGGACAAAAAGGCCTTGGGCCTTTAATTTCCCCAGTAGCTAGGGCCATGAAGCCCTTCGATGCATGACTCTGATGTTGTATTTCACCCTATTGTGCTATTCTTTGCTACTTTTAAATGAAAGGGTATTGGAGATATAACAGACTAGGTTATGATTCTGTAAGCTCGAAAAGGTTGGGAAGCCATCAGGGGTCTTGGAACTGGAGTCTGAACCAATCTGCTCACACTTACAACTGGTGAGGCACCAGCATAGCCCTGAAGAGTGACCGTAATATCTAGCCAAGAAGTAGCTGAGATACCATGTCCTACAGTCCAGTGGCTATTCAGAAATGAACCTGGTGGAGTGATTCTTTGCTCAATCAGAGCCCACTATCCTCAGGGACTGAGGCAATACAGGGGAGAGTGTATCCCTGGTTTAGAGAAATGTTTTGTACTTTGGTTCTGGCTTTATCTTTTCAGGAAATATCCCTTCATAAAGGCTAATTTATCTTAATTGTCAAGTAATATCAGGGTGCTAATAACTGGTCTTTGATACTGGGGAGAAACCACCAGAATGAAGGGTTAAAGTATCACCCAAATTTTTCGAGAATATCACTAAATTCTGATGGAGAGATGTAGGGACTTGATTTACCAAGGCAAGTGGGAGTACCTCCCCTCCTTGTCCCCAGAGTCTATCTGGGCTACAGATGTCTAAAGCCAATTCAGAAAAAAGAAAGCAGTGAGTTTTATGACATTTCTACTGTACGACAATCCCGGCACAGATAGATCTAGTTAACACTGTTAAAAGCTGCCATTCTTAGAAAACGAGGGGCAGTTTTTGAGGTTAATGCTTTTTTTTCTTTTGAAACTGATACTTTATCTTTGAAAGAAGACTTTTTGGAGATCACTCTCATTGCCAGAATGATGTACGGTAGCAGCACATTTCTGGGGGAACTGGTCTGAATAACATTTTTTTCATGATGCTGAGGGACCAGAGAACACACTCCTCATTGGGGAAAGGCCCTCATAAGAGCAGAGAGGCACAAAAGATGTTTTAAGCCGTGCAGCAAAAGAGAAAGGCACACAGATGGCAATGGAGAGAGGCTGCAGGAGTAGACCAGTGTTCCCCACTTACCCCCAGATCATCAGCCATGCTGGCCCCAACAACCATTATTGAAGGGAGAAATAACTGTGGATAAAGGGCCCACCTTCCTCAAAACCACTAATACCAGCCGCTGACCAAGTGCCACCAAGGGGCAGGTAAGCCCAAGAGCCCTGAGAATTTCAGTGCCCCCTGCCCCAGGCCAGTCCTTCTTCCAGCATCATTTGACAGCCTTTAGTGATGTGACCTGGCAACTGTTTTTTCAGGTGCTGCAATCCCAGCCTCCTCAGCAACCACAGCTACTGAAGACCCAGAAAAGGAAGATTTGACACTCAAGTCCTTGGCACTATGAAATGGTTCAAAACAGGAAACAGGATTTTGTAAGCAGAAATGCCATTAAAGATGAGGCATTGATATCTGCTTTGCCACTGCACCCTAAGGACTCTGGGAATTTTCCATCTGACTTGCAGCTAAAAGTTCCTATATATGTTGTCTCCCCCAACAGAATATGAGCTCCTTGAGAGATGAACCTGTCTCTATTTTTCTATTTATATCCCCAGTGCTTAGTATAATCCTTGGTATATTCTGTTCAGTCATTTCAGTCATGTCTGATCCTTCGAGACCCTATATGGGTTTTTTTTGGCAAAAATGTTGGAGTGCTTGACATTTCCTTCTCCAGCTCATTTTACAGATGAGGAAACTGAGGCAAATAGGGTTACACAATTAGTAAGTGACTGAGGCCAGATTTGAACTCATGGACACGAGTGTTCCTTATTCCAGCCCTGATGCTCTATCCACGGTGCCACCTACTGCCCCCTTTGCATATAGTAACTGCTTAATTAATGTTTTTCATTTACTTTAAGAGTATAAACAAAATACCAATATGTTAACTAGATGGTACTCAGGGAAAACTTATATACCTACTTGTTTTCCAAATGTAAGGTGACCAGGATTTTTATTAGTTCTGGACTTAGGAAGACCTAGTTTTAAGTCCCACATAAGACATTTATAAGCAGTGTGGCCATGGACATGTTACTCAACCTCTCTGTGTTTCAGTTCCTTCCATAGTAAAATGAAGAGGCTGGACTTAATGGTTCCTAATAGCTTTAAAATTTTAGTTCTATGATCCTAGAAATACTTTTGGTATCAATGTCAACATGTTAGCAAATTGGCACAAACAACCTTGATTGGACACTGATTAATAATCCCAAATCCCACTGGCTGGATTGATCATAAAATGAGGCTACATCAAGCCCAGGGCCCACCTTTCATTATGACACGCTGGTTTGTCAATGGAGTACTGATCAATATCTCTAGGTCAATAGGGGTACTCAAATAGCTCACTTTGATATAAGCCTGGTAAACAGATGAGAAACCACCCCATGAGCCTCCTGGCTGTCACTGAGCCCTGAGCAGGATAACTGCAATCAAACAAATTATTGCACTTGGTGGTGGCTGGCTCTTAAATATCATTACCCAAAGCTCTAGACCTGACTGCCTTGAAACCACTTCAACCCTGCACAGTACTGGACCATAGACCTGCAGTTCTTAATTCAGTTGTTTTGGGCATGGTAATACAGCCTCTTGGGTGGTGTAGTTGATACCTGGCTAGGAATCCCCATTTAGGGAAATTAGGTAGTTTGTATTGGGGAAACCTGGGAAGGAGTTTCTCCCCTCTTGGTGATTGATCCAGTAATCTATTGTTGAAAAATATATTGCATGCACCAATGTGACTCAAAGTGATTGAAACATATCCAGCATTTGAAATTTATATGTGTCTTGCCTCTCTGTGGTGGGTACCTGATAAATTATGGCTCTTCTTATAATATAACACTTTGGGTACCTGTACTAAGGAAGCCAAGAAACAAACCCAGAACCATAGTTAGGCTTTAAAAAAAACATGGCCTTTAGGTCTAAAGAAATGTGAACAGCCTAGATCTACCAAAGAGAAGCGGTCAGAGGGTGGAGGAGGGGGAGGGAGGAAAATATGAGCCAGTAAGTAATAATAGTGATTGACAAATAACTCCTAGACAGAGCCTGATAATTAATAGGGGGAGGGGAGGGCTGGGTGATTGACAGTTCTCCTGTAATCAATCAGCAAGCATTTATTAAGTGTATATTGTGCTAACTATTGGGGATACAAATATAAAGAATGGAATAATCCCCACTCTCAAAAACCTGACTTAAAGGAGCTCATATTTTAACATGGAGAAACAATAAATATTACCCCCATACACACACACACACATATATATGCATATATGTACATATACACACACTACATACAGATGTGTACATATATACATAATATATACATATAGACATGTGCATACACATGTATGCATTGTGTATATCTACGTACAAGTATGTGTCTATCTATATATGAATATATGTGTGCGCGCATATGTATATATACGTAATAAAGAGAATAAGTACGAGGTAGTTTGGGAGGGAAGGCAGCTGGGGGATCAGCAAAGACTTCGTGTAGCTGGTACTTGAGCTGTATATCTTGAAAGAAGAGTGAGACTCTATTTGGCAGACGTGAAAAGCAAATGAACTCTAGTCACAGGGAGTAGCCAGGGCAAAGACATAGAAAATGAAATGTCAAGTATGATGAACAAAGAAAAAGCCAGTTAGGAAGGATTGAAGAGTACGAGAGTGGGTGTAAGATACAATGAGGCAGGAAAGGTGGATTGGGGCCAAGCTATAAAGGGCTTTAAAAGCTAAACAGAGACGTTTCTATTTGATCCTAAAAGCAATATGGAACCTCTAGAATTTATTGAGTAGGAGAGTAAAATGGAGAGGTCTATGTTCAAGGAAAATCCTTTTGGTGGCTACGCAGAGGATGAAGTGGAGTGGGAAGGTACTTGGGGAATGGAGGCCAATTAGGAGATAACTGTACTAAACTAAGCAAGAGGTGATGAGGTCTTACACCACAGGTTTGGCTGCCTGAATTAGAGAAGGAGCTGGATGCAAAAGATGTGGAGGGGGAATGACAAGATTGGCAACTGATTGGCTATGTGGGGTAAAGGAAAGCAAAGAGTCCAGAATAAAGCTGAAGTTATACACCTAGGAGACTGGAAGAATGGCAGTGACTTTGACAGAAATAGGGAAGTCTGGAAGAAAGATAATGAGTTCTATTTTGGGTACATTGAGTCTAACGTGTCTTTGGGACATCTAGTTGGAAATGATCAGTAGGCAGTGGGTGTTGTGGGACTGAAGCTCAGGATTAGGCCTAGACATGTAGATCTGGAAGTCTAATTAAATCCATGGTAGAAGATGAAGTCACCCAGAAATTGATTATGTACAGGGAGGAGAAAGGAGAGCCCAGGACCAAGCTTTGGGGAACACATTTTTTTACCTCCTTCGTGTTTTTGTTACAAGAGCAAATACCCATGGCCCTGACATTCTCCTTCCTCCTTACCATCCCCCAAGAAAGATTTCTCCCCTTCCTCTCTTTCTATCAAATAACCTTCTAGTAGAAGGAAACATTCAAATGTTGTAGTTGTCTTAAAATGGTGGAGGTTGAGTTGTTTTTTCTTTTTTGTTTTTTTTTGGGGGGGGGGGAGGTGGAGTTGGACCAGTGGGTAATTTTCTCTACCAATAGATTCACTGTCATTTGTAATTTATATTCTTAGATTATTGTCTGGGTTACTAAAAGGTTAAGTCACTTGCCCAGGTTCTCATACAGCCAAGATTTATCAGAAGCAGGACTTGATTTTACATTTTTTTGACTTGGAGGCTAGCTATCATATCCCCTATTCCATGTTGCTTTTTTATAAAGATGGTGTTAATTGAGGGCAGCTAGTTGGCAAAGTGGATCAAGCACCAGCTGTGGAGTCAGGAAGTCCTGAGTTCAAATCCAGCCTCCAACACTTACTACTTGGGCAAGTCACTTAATCCTGATTGCCTCAAAAATAATAATAAAAAAAGATGGTGTTAATCCGAACTGAATCCTCAACTGTGGGGTAAGATTCTGAGTGTAGACAACCTGAAAAAAAATTAAGCCTAGAAACAAGGTAGGAGAATCACTGATCTGAATCTAGTAACTACACATTTATTCCAAAGGGGAAAAAAGATTTTTATTCTTCTTTTCTCCTAGAATGGGTAACCTGGTGAGAAGAGGCAGTAACTGTCTGGTTTGACAAATGGATACTATTTAGTGATGTTTCTGCTAAAGGAAAAACATGTTTTTACTTCTGCACAGTCCTCAGAAATGTTGATGATAATTCTTACACGCTTTCCTGCTGCTGTCAGAGGATGAATTCCCAGTCTTTATTTGCGTATAAAAAGAGGCATGGTGTGTGAGTAATATAATGGAAGGGACACAGGACTGGGAGAGAGGATGTGGGTTCTAGTTCTCTCTCTGCCACTAACCGGAAGTGGGAAATTTCACAATTTGATTAATTCATGTAATCTCTTGAGAACTCAATAGTTCAGTTCTTCTATTGGGCCTATAGGGGCTATCAAGTCTAATTCATACCTGGCCAAAAATCACCTTATACCAACCTAGAAAGTAAGCATCTAGGCTTTACTGGAAGACTTGCAGAGAGGGGAAACTCACTATCTCCTGAGACAGTCTATCCTACTTTTGGATGGTTATAATGGTTGGAAGTTTTTTGTCTTATATCAAGCCTTAATGCACCTGTCTGTAGCTTCTGTCCATTGTTCCCACTTCTGCCCTCTGGAGCCAATCCAGCCAGGTATTTCTCAATATCTTTATTTGTTGTTGTTGTTGTTAAATGACAAGGTTGGGGAGGGGGTAGAACTAACTCCTATTTAAGGGCCCTTCCAGCTCTAAAATTATTTAATTCAGTGAGTCATCAAAAAAGGCAATCAATTACATATTTACTAAGTTTTTACTATATGCCAAGTACTGTATTCCTCATTTTTTTAAATCAGAAGGGTAAATTTCTATCTGTCAGGCATCTATTTTCCTTAAATAAATATTCAGAACCCACTGCACTCCATTTAAAAAAGAAGAGATATCACTTACTTAGCCATTTATGATTTGTGATCAAATCAAGCTCAGTTTTCTCATCTGTCAAATACAGGGGGTGGACTTAATAGTCTTTACATTCTCTTCCACATCTAAAGTGCTATTACCTTATGAGTTCAGCACTACTAGGGCTCTCAGTTTCCATTATGATGACCTGCTAGTTGTCAATGTAATATTATTCCGCCATATCTGAATCTTCTTAAATGGAAAGATAAATCCAAGTTGCTGGATAATTACTAGACAGGTTTGGGATGCTGAAGATTTGTGCCTCAGGATTCAATGGCTTCTCCTCCCAGCTCTAAGATTCTTTCATTCTGTGAGATCCGTAAGGCAAAGTCTGCTAAATTCTACTCAATGTATTGAGTCATGTTGAAGCATTCATAGTCAATGGTGACAAACTGCTTTGAAGCTGCCACACATCCTCCAGAGGTGGACAAAATGTAAAATCAGATTTATGACTCCATCAGATGCTTCTGCTCCTTTGATGCCTCTCCTTTCTCTGCCTCACATTACTTTTTTTTTTAAAAAAAAACCATTAATTACTTTCAGGGGTTCTTAACCTTGGTCCTTTGAATTTGCTTCTCTGTGTTTCTCTCTCTGTCTCTCTCTGTCTTTGTCTCTCTGTCTCTCTGTCTCTCTCTCTCTCTCTCTCTCTCTAAATAACTGCCTTTCATCATCAAATGATCAAACAAATATCAAATATGAATATATTTCATACTTATATTTCACTATAATTGGTTTTCCTTAATACCCTGCTTTATTTCACTCTGTGCTTTTAAAGACATTATTCTAAGAAGGGCTTCTCAGATGGCCAAAGGGGACCATGACACAAAAAGGTTAAGAATTGAAGGGATGCCCATCAATTGGGGAATGGCTGAATAAGTTGCAGTATATGAATGTCATATAATACTATTGTGTTGTAAGAAATAACAGGCCAGTGGATTTCAGAAAAACCTGGAAAGACATACATGAACTGGTGCAAAGTGAAGTGAGCAGAACCAGGAGGACATTATTCACAGTAACAGCAACATTGTGGAATGATCAATTAACTATGAATGACTTGACTGTTCCCACAATGATCCAATACAATGATCTCAGATAATTCTTAAGGACTCATGAGGAAAAATGCTATCTAGAGCCAGAGAAAGTACTGATGGAGTCTGAATGCATATCAAAGCATACTATTTTTCACTTTAAAATTTTTTTCATGTTTTTTTCCTTTGGGTGCGTGTCTTCTTTCTCAGCATGACTAATATGGAAATATGTTTTGCATGATTACACATTTATAATTTATATCAACTTCAGGGATGGGGAGGTAAGGGAAAGAGGGAGAAAATTTGGAGCTCAAAATTTTTAAAATAATGAATGTTAAATTATCTTTACATGTAATTGGGAAAAATAAAATATATTTTTAAAAGCTACATTCACAGCATGCCTTCCTACTGATTAAAAAGTAAAAAAGAAAACTAAGTCAAGCCTCTGAATTCATTTCTATAACACAAAAAGGTTAGTTTTGTTTGTTTGTTTTTGCTGAACCATTATCTGCGGGCTCTGGAGACTGGCAAGGACTAATTCTATTGTTTTAGCATCTAGGGTCATGATTCATCTGGAATGGGTAGAAGAAAACAAAACCAAGCAAAACAAAAGCTATGTCTGCATCTTCTATTCTTTCAGGTTCCTTCCACAGCATTTTCTGTTTGTCCCCATTAAAAAGGAACTGTAAGTCTTCTTGATTTCCAGGAAAGACTTGCACAGTAGGGAAACAAAGTAATTAGACTTATTAAAGTAAGCAGCTTGGAACCCACATTCAGCCTGGGAGGTCATTCAGCTGATTAGAAATGAGTGATGTAATGCTGTGCTCAGCTATGCACAGATGACAGAGAGGGCTGAAGATGGAGGGGCTGGATCACCGGAGCTCCTAAATGAGAATTGGCGGTAGGAGTCAGAGAGGACCCAATATTTAATGTGGGACCTTGAAGTAATGAGGCATCATTTATGTAACAGCCCATACTACAACTCATCTACCCCAAATGAGTGTTTTCTTTCCAAACAGTCCTCTTGGGAGCCCAATCATGTATCCCAATGATGCTCAAAATACATTCAAAAACTGCATTTGGAGATACTTTATGAGACACACAGGACAATGTCTCATTACTAATTTTTGAACAAAAATGGTATTGCCCTCTTGAAAGAATCTACTATAGTCTCTGAAGTTCCCTAAGAGCAGTCCATAAGTACTGCAGAAGATGACTACGCCAATGGAATAAGTATAAAACCCCTTATGCAAAGTTTATTAACCTTTTTTTGTATCATGGATCCCTCCAGCAATCCAGTGAAGCCTATGTATATGTTCTTAGAATACTGTTTTTAAATGTGTAAAATACATAGAATTACCAAGGGAACAAATTATAATGAAATGGTTACTAAAAAAAGTTTTTGGACCCCAGGCTAAGTTCTGGCATATTCTTTAAGAATTGTCTCATTACTTTATGGTCACCTCATCTCTTTTCATATAATCCAAGGTACTAGCCCTGGATCCCCCCTTTTGTTTTCACACCATCTTTCAGTCATCCTGTCTTGGGAGTTTGTGGTGCAGGAATCAGATATCTCAGAATGAAGAAAAATCCTAAATGTAGATGTTTTTACATTAAATCTACCAGTCATACAGCTAGGTGGTACAGTGGATAGAGTGCTGGTCTTGGAGTCAGGGAGATTCATCATCCTGAGTTCAAATCTGGCCTCAGACACTTACTGGCTATATGACCCTGGTCAAGTCATTTAACCCTTTTTGCCTCAATTTCCTCATCCATAAAATGATCTGGAGAAGGAAATGGCAAACTACTCCAGTATCTTTACCAAGAAAACCCCAAATGAACTTGTGAAGAGTCAGACATGACTGAAAAATCACTCAACAAAAATTGTAAGATACAGTATGTGAAGGGGGTATGATGGCCAGTTCAAAGACACAGAGAGAATTGTATGCTTCCTATCTTTAGGATTATTGTTAATAATTCTATTTTCATTTTTCATGGTGGCAAAGAACTGGAAACTAAAGGTTTCCCCATCAAGTGTGTGACATCCAAACAAATTATGATATATGGACATAGGATTTCTATTGTGCCATAAGAAATAACAAAAGGAACAAAACCTCAGAAGACTGGTATGAACTGATACAAATTGAAGTGAGCAGAACCAGGAGAACAATTTATGCAATAACAATATTGTAAAGACAACTGCCGAAGATAAGTACTCTGAGTAGGATTCATGATGAAGCTGACTACCAACCTCCATACTAAGAGGTGATGGAATCAGGTGCAGGATTGGGCATTTTTGAAAGTATGGCTCACCAATTTGGAAATTTGTTTTTTTCTTTTTCCTTTTTCAATGGGGCAGAGGGAGAAGCATGGAAGGAAGAGAAACAGATCTTTGTTCAATGAAAAAACAAATCAAACTTTAAAAGAAAGGATTCTGTTTTCATTATAGTCACTTGTATAGTTGTATTGAGCTAGGAACTTCCTCTAATAATGATAGCACATGTACCTGCTAGTTCTCAATTTATGCTTGTAATGAATGAAAAAATGAACATATTAAGTACTTACTATATGCCAGGTACCATGTACCATATTTGGTTTTTATGGTTTCTATTAAACTAATAATTGTCCTTACAATCCATGTACCTGATGATTCTCAGTGAGCACCTCTTATTCTCTCTTTAGTCAAACTCTATTTACTGCCAGCTCTATTGGCCAGTGCTTAGAGGACCTGGAAAGCCCTGGCCCTGACAGAATAGGGGAACCACAAGCCCATTGCCAGTCACTGTTTCGGTTGTCACTCAGTGGCTGACATTTGCTTCAGCGGATCACTCACAGGCTGAGGGTTCAAATAAACAATTCCTATAATACCAATATATACAAATATCCCCAGATAAAAATAATCCCCTCCCAATAAAAGTGGTTAAAAGCAGTTCAGGAAAGTAAAAGCAGGTGATAAGGAGGTTCTCTGAGATTAAAGCCCAGTATTTAGAGGACTTTATATTCTTGCTTAGAGGACCCATAGCTGGGTCCCAGATCAATCCACCTGGAGGCAAAGTTAACTGACTCTGTCTCAAGATTTTCTTTGGTCACAGTAGTCTGGGCTGGTGTTGTGGAAGTGTAAGGCATAATTCTCATCTGCCCAGTTCTACCAGTGATCTAGCCCTCATCAGTCACCCACTTCCATAGTTTTGTGAAATGACATAAAATGCATGGGACATCATCCTTCTTGGTCCATTTCTCTTTGGTCTACTGGACATAGCATTTGAACCTGAAGGTTCTTGGTTTCAATTCTGGCCCAGACAAATGAGAAAACTATGTAGCCTTTTGTACCTCCATTTCCCTTTTCATTGAAGGGGACACTAAATCTTATGCCTCCCTTGCTCCCCCACCATGGAATGTAATATGTGCCACAGTCCTTTGATTTCCCCGGGTGTGCAAAGATATATAGGTACTATAGTCAAGGAGGTGTATTTCACTTAGTGCAGACCAGGGACCCTGCTGCCCTGCTTTCCCCAACCTAATGTTTCCTAGAAGACTGAAAACTACCCACCACTTTGCTGATCATTGCAGCTAACCTTAGGATCACTCACCTACATTAACTGCAGCATGTACTGATGGAACTCCATCCTCTAAGGTTTTCAACTGGCCTTCCCAACATTATTAAATAATAACACCGAACAATCATATTTAGTCTCAGGAGGAAATACAATGAAGTTACAGCAGTTCAACAAAGAAGGTTTAAAGAGAGCGTCATGCCCTGTATTCCAAGTTCCATAAGGCTCATAGGTTTCTTGCTGTTTCTGAGTCACTGCTTTTAAGTGAATTACTGGTTTACATTTTAACCCCTTCCCAGCAAGGAAGCAGCATAGGGTAGTGGACTGAGCCAGCCTGGAATCAGTGTACCCTGGATTCGAGGCCTTTTTCTGACACATAGTCGAGGTGTGCGGCTGGGCCATCTCCAGTCATCCTGATCTATACCTGGCCACTGGACCCAGATGGCTCTGGAGGAGAGTGAGGCTGGTGATTTTGCACAACCCTCCCTCACTTAAATCCAATTCAAGTGCAAGTCATGGTATTATCTTCCCGATGTCACGGTCCTCTTAGAGAATGAAGGACAAACCAAGACAGGATGTGTTCCTGGAAAAGTCATTTGACCTATTATTGGCCCCAGGCAATTCTCTAAGACTCTAAATAGAAGAATAGTAGATTGGTAGAGACTATTCTAACTTGGGACCTCCCTATACCAATGAGGTCACAGGATGAGGCAAAAAAAATAAATATTTTTGAGTTTGTCATAATACAATAAGGTGAAATAATGGATAGATTGCCAGACTTGAAGTCAAGAAGATCTGAGTTCATATCCTACCTCAGATACATTACCTGTATGACCCTGGCTTTCCTGGCTACCTTCAAGGTCCAGATAGAATTCTACCTTCTATGGGAACCCCTTCCCAGTGTCCCTTTACTCTAGTGTCTTCCATCTGTTCTTTAATTCCAATTCATCCTACATACGATTTGTTTGTACATAGATAGGTTCATGTTTTCTCCCTTGTTAAACAATGAGCTCCTTGAGAACAGGGACTGTCTTTTACCTTTCCCTGTATCCCCAGCATGTGCCGCAAGTGTCTAGCACATAGTATACTCTTACTAAATGTTTGTTGACTGACTGACAACCTGTCTCAGCCTCAGTTTTCTCAGTTGTAAAATGGGAATAATACTCCCTATATCACAGGCTTGCAATGAGGCTCGAATCAAATGAGATGGTATATGTAACATTGTTGGTTCATTTCAATTATATTTAGTAAACATTTATTGAATGCCTACTATACAAAGCTCTGTAGAAGAAATACAAATATAAATAACAATCAATCATATATTAAATACCTGCTGTGTACAGAGCACTGGGGTATGTGCTGAGGGAGATTCACCATTTACATCTAATGGGAGGGACAAGACACTGACACAGAAAACCATAAATTAAACAAGGACCTTGGTTAACTAGTAGAAGATTTTCCCCCTCTTCTTCAGAAGGCTTGAATAAATTAGATTGGATAGCACAAGAAAGAACTAGGAAGGAGGGGCAGTTAGGTGGTACGATAGGTAGAACACCAGCCCTGGAGTCAGGAGAAACTGAATTCAAATACGGTCTCAAACACTTGACACTTACTAGCTGTGTGAACCTGGCCAAGTCACTTAACCCCAATTTCCTTGCCAAAAAAAAAGAACTAGAAAGAAGGGATAAAGGAATAATGTCAAAGACAATGCAAACAATAGGTGTCTGTGCCTTTTGACAATCTCAAAAGATGGGGTATCTTATTTTGTTGCTTGTGCATTCCTTGATAACTGGATTTATTTACCTTTCTTGTGTTCCTGTTGTCTGGAGTGTTTGTAAACTGTATAATCTGCCCACTTTGATGTGGTTGTTTTGGTAGGAGTGCTTCAAATGCCTCTTTTCTATCAAATATCCATCTTTTATAGATGATTGGACTCAGACTTGCAGGGTATGGCGTTTTGGGTTGCACCTTGAGCTCCCTTTCTTTTTGGAATATATTATTCCATTCTCCTCTGGTTTCTGGTGAGTGACAAATAGTCTGTAATTCAAAATTCCTTTCTTCATATTTTAATGTCTTTTTCTTTGTCAGTACACTGGTGGCCTTTGTACCTTGGAAGGAATGAAGAGTCCTTACCTCCCTGTGTCAAAAATTCCACTGAGCTTCCAGTACCCTTTCTAGCCTCCACACCAGTTGCCTTACCCTATCAGGGTACGCCAACATCCTGCTTTCCAACAACACTCTACTGTCTGACAACTTGGTCTAACTCTAAAGCCAGATCCTAAAGGTCAGTCAGTCACCCACTCCTTCCACTGCGCTCACCTGCTTCATAGATAACAAACCTCCCTTCATCTTAAATTTTTCCTTTCTTATTCCACCCATTGAGACTCACCTTCATGATAACATCCACTTCCCTAGCCACTCTTTGGAACACTTCTTGTATTCTCATTCATACCCTCAAACTCCTTGGTCATGATTGGGGGAAGAGGAATTCTCCTTGTTCCCCACTCTCCACTTTCAGGTTCTCCTTCTCACCATCTTACTAACCTCTCCTTTGGGAGTCATTCAACCCATATTTACTTTCTAATCAACATTCTACTAGCTGTCATCTACCATGCTCTGGGATACTGCCCCTCCTTTATCAGGTAGTGCAATGTCTGGTTCATAGACTTTCTCTCTTCTCCAAATCTTGCCTTCACAATTGGAGATTTAAACATACATATTAACACTCCCTCAAATACCCTAGTTCTTCTTTTTACTCATTTCATATGACCAACTTGGCCATCCCACCTCAGCTACACACAAAAATAGGTGGTCACATCCTTCATCTTGCCATTACTATACGTTTCACTTCCATGTTTGTGAACTGTGAGATTCCTCTGACTGTAATCTGTTGTCATTCTGTCTCTCTCAGCCTTAGCACTCCTAACCAAATCCTTCATCTTCACCATGATCTTTAATCCTCCCAGTCTTTAGTTCTTAATGGGCCATCACCCTTGCACTGACTATGATCTCCTCCCTTTCTCATCTTTACCTTTGTTGAACCTTCTCTTGAGCCCCTTGCCTCCTTTATTCTATCAAAGATCTCACCCTGCTAAGCCTTAGCCTTGGAATGCTCCCACCATCCACTGCCTTCACACCTATTAATACAGTTTTGAATGAAGCTTGAAAGAAACCTCACAAAACTTGGATGCTGACTGGATCCACTACAGATTTATGCTGCATAGTATCAGTTTGTACCTCACTACATCTCCTTGTATTTCCATTATTGAATCACTATCGCACTCACCACACCAACTCTTCCAAAACTTTTCCTTCTTCCTCAAGATTCCATGGCTCCCCTTCTGACACCATCTCATCTGAAAACTTCACTTCCACTATGTCTTCATTTATATCTTCCTCACATGAAAAGCTTGCCCTCTCCTTGCCAAGACAAACCTCTTGATATGCACGAATACAAAAATTCCATCCCATCTTCTCTAGCAAATTACATCCCTCTCATACCCTTTCTATCACTAATATTGAATCTCCCCCTGTCTATTGTCTGCTTCCCCATTACCTACAAACATGACTATATCCTACCCTACTCCAATCTTTGAAAACCCCTCACTTGATCTATGCATCCATACTGGTTATTGCCCTATATCTCTTTTTTTCTTTTGTGGTTAAAGTCCTTTATAAGGTTATCTTAAATCAATGCCTCCACATCCTTCCTTCTCATGCTTTTTTTTCCTCAGCCATCTGGCCTTATCATTCAAATGAAACTGTTTTTTCCAAAATTACCAATGATCTCGTAATTGTCAAATCTAATGGTCTTCTCTCAATTCATATTCTTCTTAACCTCTCTAGTCTTTGACACTGTGGATCATCCTCTTCTCTTTGATAGTCTTTTCTCTAGGTTTTTTCCATTCCTAGAATGTTCTCCCTCCTCATCTTTGTCTCCAGGCTTCCCTAACTTAAGTCCTAGCTAAAATCCCATATTCTATAGGAAGCCTTTCTTAGTCCCTCTTAGTTCTCTCTGTTGCTCATTTCCTATGTATCCTGTATATAGTTTATTTGTACCTAGTTGTTTACATGTTGTCCCCTCCATCAGATTGTGAGCTCCTTGAGGGCAGGGACTGTCTTTTGCCTTTCTTTGTATCCTGAGAGTTTAGCACGGTGCCTGGAACATAGAAGGTGCTTAATAAATACTGTCTCATAACTCCTCAGTCTCCTTTGCTGAATCTTCATTCATGTCATGCCTGCTAACCATTGATATCCCCAAAGCTCTCTCTAGGCCCTCCTGTTTTCTCCCTTTATTCTATTTTGCTTGACAATATCATCCATTCCCATGGATTCCATATCATCTACAGAGACATCTATTAATCCAGTCCTAACCTCTTTCTTGACCTTCAGTTTCACATCTCCAATTGCCTCTTCAACATCTCAAACTGGATATCCCACACACTAAAACTGAGCTCCTCACCTTTCCTCTCAAACCTTCCTTTCTTCCTAACTTTCCTATTACCATTGAAGGTATCACCATCCTCCCAGTTACTCAGCCTCACAATCTAGATGTCTTCCATGACTACTCACCTTCTCCTACTGCCTTCCCCCCCATTGCTAATTCCTGTGTCCTCTTCTCTCCTCTGACACTCCCACAACCCTAGTACATACTTTTGTCACCTCATGCCTAGACTATTAATATAGTGTTCTGATTAGTCTTCCTGCCTTGTCTCTCCTTATCCGGTACATTCTCCACTCAGTTGTCAAAGTGATCTGCCTAAAGCACAGGTCTGATCATGTCACTCCTACACAATAAACTCTAGTGGCTCCCTATTATGTCCATGATCATCAATAAAATCCTCTGTTCAGCTTTTAAGGCCTTTTATAACTATTTTTATTTTTTTAACCTTCCCAGTCTTCTTATACCTTACTGTCTTCCAGGTACTCTGCAATCTAGTGACTTGGCCTCTTTGCAGTTCCTCATACAAGATGCTCCACCTATAGATTCCAGACATTTCACTGGCTGTGCTCCGTTCCTGAAATGTTCTCCCTCCTCATCTCCACCTCCTGGTTTCCCTGACTTATTTCAAGTCTTAGCCAAAATCCTACTTTTTGGAAGATTCCTTTTCCAAACCCCTTAATGACACTGCTTTTCCTCTGAGTTTATTTCCAATTTTCCCATGCATATCTTGTTTGTGTATCATCTCCCCATCAGGCTGTGAGTTCAAAAGCAGGGACTTTTTTTTAACTTTTCTTTGTATTTCCAGGGTATAGAACATTGCCTGACACATAGCAGCTTTTAATAAATGCTTGTTGACTTGCGCATTTACAGAATTTATTGTTTGCTATTTAAATTATTAAATTTAATCCTTATACATGTCTTGGAGTTTGAAGTATAGGGTATTTTTCCTGGAAGGCAATCTGTGATTTTTTTAAAGATTGCTTTGTTTTCCATATTCAGAAGTTCTGTGCAGTTTTCTTTTATTATTACTTACTTTGTGGTATTAAGGTTTTGGAGGGTTGTAGTGTTCTTCTGAGAGACATATGATCTTTAATTTGTACCCATGCATCCTGTCTTTGAGATCAGTATATTTTGCTTATGTAGAGCATGAGTTCTTCTAACAATATTGCATTTTGTTTTTCTTCTTCCAGATTGTCCTTCTCTTTAGGATAGTTTTATTCCCAATTAGTTGTTTTCTCTTCTGTGTCTTTGGAGACACTAATCCCATGGATTAAAGTTTTTCTATTCTGCTCATTATTTCTACCATTAAGAACATAAATTCTCCTGTTTGTTTCCTTTTAGCTTCTGTTTTCAAGATTATTTCTCTCTTGAGCCATTTGGGAACATCCTTTTGCTGTTCTGTGCTCTCTTGGAAATCCACGGTGTCTTGTATCTTAGGTGTTTCTTCAATTTCCTTTATCTTGCAGAATTTATTTAGAGACACTTGGATTTTTTTAGATGTTTTGGTGGCTATTTCTCCTTTTTTAATATCTTCCCTGTTGATTTATATATTTGGGCTCTAAGTTTTAAATTAGATTTTAAAAATTTCTTTATATTCACTTACCACTCACTTTCAGAATCCTTCCACTTTGATTGTGGGTCACCTAGAGGCTAGACTACAAAGCTGTCTCAGCCTCCCCGTCACTGCCCCAAGAACATATTTTTACTTTCCTGTACCTCTCTCTCCTCCACAATGAGATGGGCAGAGTTGAGGTCTTCTGCTTGTTCCCCCAGAAAGACTGAGTGAGAGCAGAGACTTCAGCAGCACCAAGAAAACTGCTGAGTGGATCCCAGAGTACAACTTAGTAAGTGAGGTTGTGTTCCTCTTCCCAAGCACAGTGGCTGGTTAGAGTGAGGCTACAGAGTGATTGTGACAGAGATTGACCTACTTTGTTCTTAACTCATCGGGCTGTTATTTTATTAGGCTTCTTGGGGTCTTGGCCTATTAAGACAGCAACAGTTGCTTTACCTCTTGTACCTAGTTCTTGTTTTGAGGAAGATTTTGAGAGTTCATGAGGATTGAAAAGGTCTAGTTCTCCATCCTGTTGGTCATGTGACTCCTCTACTGGGTGTTCTTATAGGAGCTGTCTATTAAAATATTTTCATAGCAGCATTGCATGTAATTACAGAAAGCTAAAGGCAAACCAAATGTCTAAAATAGGGGAATGGTTAAATAAATGCTGTTACATTAATGTAATGGAATATTACAAAACAGTTAACTTGGAGAGTTATAAGGAATACAAAGAAAGCCCAAAAGACCTTTATGAAATAGTGTGAGCAAAAAACCAGTAGAACCAGAAGAATAGAATATACACCAACCATGGTCGTATGAGGAAAAGAAGGAAAAGAAGGAAAATTCACAATAATCCTGATAGGGACTTGGAGGCAGTAACCAAAAAGTGTTATCTTACCTTATGCATTGAAATTCATTTAAATGTAAATAACTACTAAGAGATGTATGGCTGTTTGTACTGATGTTCAGCGTTAAGTTTCAAATAAAACATTTAATTTTTTAAAGAAAGAAATAGCTAAAGTTTAGGTATTTGCATCTTTGGCTGTGGGGGAAGATAATGTAGAGGAGAAAAACCAATGGGACTTGGAGAGAGCCTGTATGTAGGAGAGGAAAGAATAAAAAATATCTGTTCTAAATTTGCTATTCATCAGCTTCATTGTCTGGTTCTTTTCTGACACCACAGGATTGCAGATGGAAAAGTACTTAATTGCTGGTCCCTGTGCCATTTAGAACGGTCTTTTTCTGGCCAGGAATGCTTTAGAGGGGTAGGATGCTATCACAGGAAGAGTAATATGCTAGGATTAATGGGCTTGGGTTTGAATTTGGCTCTGCCACTAATTTGCCATGTGATATTAGGGAAGTCATTTAACTCCTCTTAGTGTCCTCATCTACAAAGTACGAATAATACTTGTCATTGTGAGGGCCAGTTGAGTTCATGTATGTGACTGCAGTTTATTAGCTTGAAACTCTTCAACAAATTATGCTATAATTATTATCTTGGCACTTGACCAATGTTTGTTGACTGACTTTCAATTTTTAGGTCAACACAAATCCTTCCATGCTACAAGGCAGTTCCTTTACTTTTGCAATACCTCCAGCCATCTATTTTCTCTCTCCTCTCCTCTCCTCCCCTCCCCTCCCCTCCCCTCCCCTCCCCTCTCCTCCCCTCCCCTCCCCCCCCCCCCCTCTCCTCCCCTCCCCCCCCCCCCCTCCCCTCCCCCCCCCCCCCCCCTCCTCCCCCCTCCCCTCCCCTCCCCTCCCCTCTCCTCCCCTCCCCTCCCCTCCCCTCCCCTCTCCTCTCCTCTCCTCCCCTCCCCTCCCTTCTCCCCTCCTCTCCTCTTTTCTTCTCTTCTCTCTCCCCCACAACCAATAAACTCCTTCTCCTTCTACAACATGGAGAGTTATAAAAAATACAGAGAAAGCCCAAAAGACCTTTATGAAATAATGCAAGCAAAAAAATAGAACCAGAAGAATGGAGTATACATTAATTATAGTTTTATATATTGTATATCTACACACATATACATATGTGTACATATGCATACATACATAGATATATGTATATATGTGTGTATACGTATACATATGTATACACATACATATCCTTCTTCAAGCTTTATTGCTTGTATTACCTTCAATGTTTTCAGATCCAATATCTAGCAATATTGATGATTGTTCACCAAACTTCCATGATGCTTGTCTTACTTTCTTCCATTTTAAACAGATGGGCTAATGGGATGTTGTGGAAGAAGATTTGGAAGATTGATTTAGAGTCAGAGGTCCTGAGCTGGAGTCCTGGATCTTCAATCTAAAACCTGTGTGACCTTGGGCAAGTCACCACAACAGTCTGGGTCTGGGTTTCTTCTTCAACAAAGTGAAGAAGTGACTAAATGACTAGAAGTTTTTGCACTTCTTAGTCTTTGATTCTGTGTATTTAAAAGGTTCAGCATTGGGATAGAGATGCTGATTTTTGGGGGGTAGGGAGGAATATATAGACAGACAGACAGGTAGGTAGGTAGGTAGATTTAGGCAGAATCACTATTATCCCTCCTTATTTACTGAGGCCTCATTAGCTGCATGGTCACCGAGGTATAGAATAGTGGGCGATGTCATCCCACTTTCTTCTAGAAAGAGTTAAGAGCATCTCACCTTTTATCTTTCCTTCCAAATATTGCTGAGCACAGTACTGGGTACTATGTAAAATACAAGGAATACATAATACAAGAAAATCTTCAGCCTCAGGATGTTTATAATGTAGAAGAGACAGTGGACAGAATGCCCAATTGTGACAATTCGATAAGATTGTTTGTTGTTGTTGTTGTTTAATCATTTCAGTTGTGTATGACTCCTTGTGACCCCATTTGGGTTTTCTTGGCAAAGATACTGGAATGGTTTGCCATTTCCTTCTCCAGCTCATTTTACTGATCAGGAAACTGAGGTAAATAGGGTTAAGTGGCTTTCCCAGGGTTACACAGCTACTAAGTGTTTGAGGAGAGATTTGAACTCAGGAAAATGAGACTTTCTGACTCCAGGCCCAGCACTCTATCCACTGTACCACCTAGCTGTCCTTCTTGATCAGATTGGGCCCCTTTCATCAAAGGGAAGAGGGCAGATATGTAGATAATATCAGGTAGAATGACTGATAGATCCTCAAGTGTAACCACTGAATACCAAGGAATGTTTACCATCCCTCGTTTGCATTCCAATTAAAATTATGCATGATTCATATATTGAAAAGATTTTGGAATCTACTTTTTCTAAGTTGGGGCATTTGTAATGTTCCAGATTCCTCTGTCCCCCTGAACATAGAATAAGGTTTTCTTTGGTCTGTTCCAGTTAGTTAGATTTAGACTGTAGTTCTGCGTAACATTTGTCAATTGGCATTGTTAAATATGCTGTGTCTTCTCTTAGAATCAGAATAAGCTGAGTCCTAGAATGGCAACAAAGCAGATTAGGCTATGTCTCCTTTCTATTAAAAAAAAAAAGTGTGCAACCAGTGCTTTCTGTACTATCAATAAACCAAAGTAGTTAGATCAATAGAGTATAGAGTTGCATTTTTATTCCTTGAAATATTAGATTAGACTAAAGGAATAGTCATAAAATGCATGAAAAGGGACTAGTCTTTAGGTGGAGCCTCGATGACCACCTATTGGTGATATAGAAGCATCAAGATAGAAATCAGGGTTTAGGTATGGGTTGCACTAGATGACCTCTGAGGACTCTTTCAACTCTAAGTTTGTAATAAAGATTTCCACCAGGATGTAAAGCTCTCAAGCAAATATTGCACACCAAAGTGAATAATATTTTTTATGTGCATCATGTCATGGCGCTGAGGTAGGTAGGCGTCAGTCTTACTCTGTATCCAAAAGAACTCAGAGATTGAACTTATTAGGTCTGTTCCTAGGAGGAAATCTGCTCATTATCTTGAGGTGTTCATTCCATTATAGGGTAGCATTACAAACTAGCATTGGTCCGTTAAGAACAGGTTATGCCAGGAAATCAGAAAATGCAGAAATAGGGTTTAGACCAATACTTCATACTAGATTCTACAATAAGCTTTAAATGGATACATTATCTATATATAAATGTACCTCCACAAGTGAATTAGAGGAAGAAGGAAAGAGAGCTAGCTACCTATCACAGCTGTGGATAAGGGAAAAATTTTTTACTAAACATGGGATAGAGAGGATGACAGGAGATAAAATGGAGAATTTTGATTACATAAAATGAATAGGTTTTGCGTAAGCTAAAACTAATGCAGTTATAAATAGAAAGGAAAACAGTTAACTGGGGAAAAATCTTTGCAGCAAATTCCTCTGGGAAAGGTCTGATATCTAAGATTATATAGGGAATAGTACAAATATATAAGAGCAAACCACTCCCCAATAAATAAATGGGGAAAGGACAGGAACAGCCAATTGTCAAGAGAAGAAATGCAAGCTATCAGGAACCATATATAAAATGCTCTAAATCACTAATAAGAGGGGAAATGTGAATTAAAAGCTCTGAGTGATTACATTAAATTAAAAAGGGGTTGTACAATAAAATCACTGTCACCAAGATTATAAGGAAAACACAAAATTAGGGGGAAAATTTATAGCCAGTTTCTTGGATAAAGGTCTCATATCTGAAAGAGAATTGAGTCAAATTTATAAGAATATGAGTCATTCCCCAATTCATAAATGGTCAAAGAATATGAATAGGCTTTGGAAGGAGACATTAAAGCTATATATAGTCATATGAAAAATGTTCTAAAACATTATTGATCAGAGAAATGCAAATTAAAACAACTTTGAGGTATCATTTCATACCTATCAAGTTGGCTAAAATGATAAAAGGGGAAAATGACAAATATTGGAGGGGATGTAGAAAAATTGGAACACTAGTACACTGTTGGTGATCCAACCATTTTGGAGAGCAATCTGGAATTTTGCCCAAGGAGTTATAAAACTGTATATACCCTCTAACCTAGCAATCCCACTATTAGGTTTGTTTTTCAAGGGAAAAAGGAAAAGAACCTGTGTGTTCTACAATGTTTGTAGCAGCTTTCTTTGTGGTAGCAAAGAATTGGACATTGATGGGATGCCCATCAATTAGGGAATGGCTGAATAAGTTGTGGTAAATGATTGTAATGGTGTTTTAACAATCAGGCTAGCAGCTTCTGTGGGGGGTGTAAGATCCATCCACAGCCAGCACCCAGAAAGCTGCCGGCATGCTGGGAAAGCACAGGTTCTTTTGATCTGCTTAACCAAGGAAAGCAAGGTGAAGGGGTTGACAAGCTTACTTTAATCCAGCATACAGACAGCATTCAGTTAGTTCAGGGGAGCATACAGACAGCATTCAGTTAGTTCAGGGGAAAAAGCCAGCACCATGAACTTCAGAATAAATACAAACAAACTACAAGCATCAACAGACAGACCAAATACAGATTCATTCACTTACTTCAGGGGAAGAGACCAGCACCCTGAACTTCAGAACATTCATTTAGTTCAGGGGAAAAAGCCAGCACCCTGAACTTCAGGGCAAATTACAAACATCAACAGACAGACCCAATACAATTCATAGTTACCAACATCTAGGTCCAGCCTGGGAGCTCGGAACAAGGGCTGGCCCAGAGTCATGCTCACCACCACTGCTGCTCCAACCGAAAAGGGATCTTCAAGCTATCTTCTCTCCTCTTATAGAGTTTTTGACATCATCAAGCGTCACCTGAATGACCAGAGCCGATTGGTTCTTGAGTTGGCTCCTCCCCTTAGGACCCTGGGAGGTTCACATCCACATAGATTAGGTTAACACCCAATAGGGCATAGCTCTGGAGTTAACACCTCCCCTTAGCCAGCCCCATGAATCGTCACAAAGAGGTGGACTTAAACCCACGTGGTCTAAAAGCTTCTGCTGTCCTAGACATGTAAACTAGGCCCTCCCTGGAGTTAGCCCTACCTTGGGCCCCAAGGGCCCAGCACCTAGTAAGGCTTAATGAAATAAACTGAGTTACTCAAAGAAAACAAAGGCCATTTTGCTTACCGACACAAATGGAATACTACTAAAGTGTAAGAGATGATTGGCAGGCTGTTTTAGAAAAACATGAAAAGACTTGCATGAAATAACACAGGGGGAAATGAGCAGAATGAAGAAAACATTGTATACGGTAACAGCAATATTGTTCTAGGAGTAACTGTGAATGACTAAGCTATTCTGAGTCATATGATCTTTCAAATGAGCTGCAAAAGACTTAGGAAAGAAAATGCTTTCCAGCTCCAGAGAAAGAACATCAGTTCTTTACATATACATATGGAAGTATGTATTGTGTGTTTCCACATATCAATCCACTACATCAAATGTTGGCCTTCTATAATGCGGGGTTGGGAAGGATGGAGGGAGAGAGACAACTTGGGGAACTCAGAATTATAACAAAAATAAATAAAACAGCTCTGAGGTTCTACTTCATACCCACCAGATCAGCACAGATGACTAAAAAGGAAAAAGACAATTGTTGCAAGTCTACTAGAGGACAGGCATGCAAGTGCACAGTTGATAGAACCGTGAAGTGCTCCAACCATTCTGAAAAGTAATTTAGAACTATACTCCCCCAAAGATATCAAACTGTATACAATTTTGAACTATCAATAACACTACCAGGCATATATCCACAAAGAGATCAAATACAGAGAGAAAGGACCCATTTGCACATAAATATTTATTAAAGCATTTTTTGTTGTAGCAAAGAACTGGAGACAATGTGGGTGCTCATCTATTTGGGTTGGCTGAAACAAGTATGTGAATATAATGGAATATTATTGTGTCTGAACAAATTATGAAAAAGGTAGGTTCAGAGAAATCCGGGAGGATTTGCATGAATTGATACAAAGTCAAATGAAGATAAGCAGGAAGGTAATTTCTGCAATGACAAATAATTATGAAAAACTTGATAACAATGATCAATGAAATTATCAATCATAAGTCAAGGAGACTGATGATAAAGCCTGCTCCCTTTCTCTGGGCAGCAAGGTGATGGATTAGAAATACAGAATGAGATATACATTTTCAGATTTGGCTAATGTGCAAATTTGTTTTGTTTGACTATGCTTATTACAATGACTGAATGATGATGAATGATAAAGAATTTCATTAAGCACTTATTATGTGCCAGATACTGTGTTAAGTACTGAGGACAGAAATGCAAGCAAGCAAGACAGTCCAAGGTCTCAAGTTTACATTCTAAGGGAAGATGCCACACAAAGAGAAGCCAGAAATCAGGGGGGCACAGTTTGAAAACAGATAATAGTGGCATGGAGGTCAGGTTCTGAGCAAGATAAAATGAAAACTCTTCATCTACCAGAGCCCAGAATCCTGGAAATAAAATCCAAGTTTCCAGTGGGAAAGGTTAAAGGATATCTGAAGTGGGGTTGGAGTCAATGACCTCTGAGGTCGCTTCCAAATTTAAATTCATCTGGAAGAAAAGTGGGACATATGTTGGTGCATCTCACCATGACAAGAATAAACCAAATTAGGTAAGTTAATTGTACTGATAAGAGAGAAAAAATTCATGTAAGGGCAGGTTAAAATTTTGCAAAAGATGAGGTAATTCTGAATTATATTCAGAGAAGAAGAGGAAATTTGTGAAATGTCCTTGCCAAAGGGAATATAAACCAGCCAGTGAAAGAGCCTAGCAGAAGCAGATCTCTAGATATAATAACACACCAAGTATTAGGTGGTGATGGGAAAATGCAGCAAAGGTATATTTTAGTTCTAAAAATAGGAGTTATTTATCACAGGGTGTCACTGTCATTCCTTCTCCAGAAGGCTAAAGGATTTGTGATCTTTTAGGAGGAAGAAAGTAAGTGAAAGAGCTAGTAAAAAATATAAAACCTCAAAGGGTTAAGGAAAAATTAAAATGAAAATTAACTAGTTTCACAAGCTAAGTCATCTGTAAAATTGCAGCCTGTCAGTGAGACATGAGGCAAGTATTTTAATGAAAAAAGGGTTGGGGGTGGGGCAGGAAAAGAATTGACTTTAGATGTAACCCGGATCACTTAGATATTCATTTTACATCACATGTTCCAGCACCATGATCAAAAAAGAAATTAGAAAGGATCAGAAACTAAGCAACATTTTGAATTTTGTATATCTTTGGATTCCCAAGAGGGCAATGGGAACAGTTAACACATGCATGAAAAGAGAAAGTAATCACCGTAGAGACAGACAGGGGAAAGCCTGGAATTCCTTCAAACTGAGTGAAACTTTGGAAATGGGTTTATTTGGAAGAAGAACCTGGAAGAAAACATTGGGGCTGGTGTTCTCCATGACAAAAAATGTGACAGCAAGTAAGAACATAGTCTTGTTTGTAATACAATCAATGAGGTTTGACTTTATCATAGAGACAATATATCTTCCAGACAGAAGAAAGACATATCTAATAGATATATTGACTGGTTTTATATATAATGGATTGGAAGGGACAGTTTCTTAATGCCAAATGTGCCTAAATGTTAATGATCATTAAATCATCTTAACTTTTGCAAGGAGAGGCATATATGGTAGAGGAGTTACCATACTCATTGTCCTAAGGAGATGATTCTGTTCTAGGGTAACATTAAGAGCTAACATTAATCCGTCGAGAACAGCTTATGCCTGGAAAACAATCTGGCAGAAATTGGATTTAGATTAGCACTACATCCTAGATTCCACAGTAAGCTCCAAATGGATATATGGTCTAGATATAAAAGGTCAAATGATAGATTATAAAAACAAGAAATAATGATACCTTTCACAACTCTGGACAAGGGAATTTTTGACAAAACATGAGATGGAGAGCATCATAGGAGACAAAATGGATAATTTTGATTACATAAAAATTTTCTATGAAAAGTTTTTTTTTAAGTTGAAATCAATGAAGTTAGAAATAGAAGAGAAAACAGTTAACTGGTAAAAAAAAATCTTTGCACCAATTTTCTCTGGGAAATGTGTGATTGTCTAAGATATATAGAGAATTGAATACAAACATATAATATCTTTCTATGTACTATTTGTATGGCTTTGGGCAGGTCAATTAACCTTTCAGTGCTCTAGCCAACTCTCTAGTCACACAAATTATTGAAGTTCCCACTTACATTAGATGGAGGGAGTTTCCATATTGGAAGTTCACCATGCTTATAAAATCACAGGTCCAAGATCCTGTCCCTGACAAAATCCTCTGAAGCATGTCGAACTCTCAAGATTTCACTGGTGAGTCAGTGATAGCAATTATATTGTCACAATAACTATAATGATAATAATCAATAAAGAAACTCCATCATTCATAGACCTAATAGTTGTTAGTGGACTGATGCATCCCATATCTTCAAAGAGATGCCCAGTCACTAGCTTCTGTCAGCACGGAAGATCTAGCCAAATATTTCTGATGTGCAAAAGGAATTGCAGCTATTTCTTTCCTGCATCCTAAATTCCTCCAAACAGTGGGAGGGCCCCCCTTCTTCAGCAGTTATTATGCTCCTTTTTATAGAATATGCTAGGCATTTCATCTCCCCCAGTTGCTTTTCACAGAAATGAGGAGCCACCTTCCTGCAGAATTCTGCATAAGCTATGTACATGGAGAATCAGCCTTTGTTGCTGTTCAGTCATTTCAGTTGTGTCTGACTATTTGTGATCCCTTCTGGAGGTCATCTCCAGTTGTCCTAATCTAAATCTGGCTACTGGACCCAGATGGCTCCAGAGGAGACAGTGAGGCTGGTGACTTCGCATAGCCCTGCCTCACTTACATCCAATTCACTTGCAAGTCATGGCATCACCTCCCTGATGTCGTGGTCCTCTTTGAGAATGAAGGACAAACAACAACAACAAAGATCCCATTTGGAATTTTCTTGGCAAAGACACTGGAGTGATTTGCCGTTTCCTTCTCCAGCTCACTTTACAGATGAGGAAACTGAGGCAAACAGGGTGAAGTGACTTGCTCAGGGTTACATAGTATCTGAACCAGTCTCATCATAGTCTATATCCTAAGACTAGCCCTGCACAGGATGCAAAAGAAAGGGAAAGAGAGAAGCATCTGGAGCAATAAGATGCAATGTTATCCTTAGTGGTTCCTTCAGGCTTTTGTCTGACTTACTGAATCTGCCACCAGGAGCCCCCTTAATGTTGTATGGAAAGGAGGAATTGCCTGATAAAAAAACTTTCCTTCTTATAAAAAGAAAGATTCTCTAAGGCAACAAATAATAAAAATAACTAACACATAGTATAATAAAATTTGCGAAGTACTTTATATATATATTATCTCATTTGATTTGATTCTCAGCCCTCTGTGAGGTAGGTGCTATCATTAAGCTCATTTTTATATATGTGGAAACTGAGGCTGAGAGAGCTTAAGAGACTTACGCAGTGTCACACAACTAGCTAGTGTCCAAGGCAGGTTTCCTGATTCCAAGTTAGACATTCTATTCATTTTTGCTACCTAGCTGTTTCTTTTTTTTTTTCTTTTGCAAAGCAATTGGCTTAAATGACTTGCTCAAGGTCACACAGTCAACTGTCTGAGGACAGATTTGAACTTAGGTCTCCTTGACTCCAGGGCTGGTGTTCAATCCACTGTGCCACCCAGCTGCCCTATCACCTAGCTATTTCAAACAAACTTGCTCACTGTACCCTGAAGGCCTACCTCCTCCACTTCTTACCACCAAATTAGAAACAAAACCCCAGTTTAAACTGGTGGATGAGTTGTGCCATCTACCTAGGAAGTTTCCTGATTTGGAGTCAGGAAGACCTGAGTTCAAATTCTGCCCAGACCAGGCAAATTAACCATTCTGAGCCTTAATTTCCTCCACTGTAAAATGATGATAATAATAGTAATTACCTCACAAATATCATGAGGATCAAAAGATCAAATAACATATTTGAAATGCTTTGCAAATCTGCCATATAATGCTGATTTTTATTATTTATTAGTTTATTGTTAATTATTCTTTATTTTATTTATTAGTTTAATTATCAGTTTAATTATTATTTAATTTATTAGTTTAATCATCACAACCACCACCACCACCACCACCACCACCACCACTACTACTACTACTCTTCTCAATCCAGGGGTCCTTCATGTTTTTTTGTGTCATCAACTCCTTTGGAAGTCTAGTGAAGCCCATGGACCCCTTCTCAGAATCACATTTTTAATGCATAAAACAAAATACATAAGGTTACAAAGGGAATCCAGGTGTTGAAATATAGTTATCTAAATATTTTTCAGAAAAACAAGCATTCACAGGTCTCAGGTTAAGAGCCTCTGCTCTATATGGAAAGGCAGTGACGTTCAGCAAGTTAAAACATAACCAGTGTTCTCCATCACAAAGGAGAAGAAAGAAAGGAGCAAAGAATCATTGATAACTTCCTGCTGTCTACTGAATAAAATATAAACACCTGATACTGTCATTCAAGGCTCTCCACAATCTGGCTCAGCCATTAAGTTTTTGAGGCAAGATTTGAACTCAAATTTTCCTGATTCTAAGTCTAGGACTCCATCTCCTCCACCCTCTAGCTGGCATAAGCGCCTTAGTCTATTAAATTGTCTGCTCCTTAAGGTGAGGGATTGTATCTTATTCCATCTTTGTATCCTCTGTACCTAAGTGCCTGTTCAGTCATTTTTCAGTTGTGTCTGATTCTTCATGACCCGCATTTGGGGTTTTCTTGGCAAAGATACTGTGGTGGTTTTGCCATGTCTTTCTCCAGTTCATTTTACAGATGAGGAAACCAAGGCAAACAGGGTTAAGTGACTTGCCTAGGGTCGCATAGCTAGTAAGTGTCTGAGGCTGATTTTGAACTCAAGAAGATGAGTCTTGCTGACTCCAGGCCTGACACTCTATCCACTGTGCCACCTAGCTGCCCGTATCTAGTACAATCCATTTTAAATATCAGATGGTTAATGAAAACTCGTTGAATTGAATTTAAAGTTCTTATACAAATTCTCACAATAACGAGTATAAAATTAATAGCATTTCAAGGTTATATTGTCCAACCCCCTCATTTGTCTGATGAAGAAACTAAGCTCTTACTAAGAGGGTGAAGCAAACTTAGGAAACTAAGAGAAGTAAAATGATGTGTCCCAGGTCACAGATAGTAGCTGCCAAAGCTAGCATTCAAATCCAAGTCCTCTGACTTACAATCTCTCTCTCTCTTTCCACTATACTGTGCTACTTCTCTTTAAAGAAAGCCATTTATGTAGCACCTACTATGTGCCAGGCATTTTATAACTATCCTCTCATTTGATCCTCTCAACAACCCTGTGAGATAGGTGCTGTTATTGTTCCTATTTCACAGGTGAGAAGACTAAGGCTACTTTCCCAGTATCTGAGGCAGGTCTTCCTACTCCAGGTCCACCACTCTATCTGCGGTGCCCCTTCTTCTCACCTGTCACTTGAAGAGTATATATTCTTTTACCCTCTGAATCCTTCCAGAGGAAAAAAAATAATGGCCTTATATCAGAGATCCTATGAGATTCCATTTGATTAAAAATGTTAGTTAGAACTTGGATTTCCACAGTAATAGTGGAATAGTAAATAGTTTTATTAACTTAACAGCCAATTAACAAAAAAATAGTAGAAGTTTAAGCCACAGCCTTGCATATCATGTAGCTCAAAGTGATCAAAGGTTCTTACCTCAAGTACTCATCCATCATTCCTATGCACCTCTACAACCCAAGCAAGGGAGCTGGGCTAAAATTTTAAAAATTTTCAATCCAATTCAGTGTTTCCATTAATCATCTGATATTTAAAAGGGATTGTACTAGGTACAGGCAGCTAGGGGGCCCAGTGGATAGAATGCCAGGCCTAGAGTCAGGAAGACTTATTTTCTTGAGTTCAAGTCCAACCTCAGACACTTACTAGCTGTGTGACCCTAGGCAACTCACATAACCTTGTTTGCCTTGGTTTCCACATCTGACCTTTTGCCAGCTCTCTTTTCATTTGTACTCTGCCCAAATCACATACCTATAAAGCACAAGATTTAGAATACAGTGGTGGAGGTGGGAGGGAGAAGTTGGCTGTTCTACCCTCTCAAGAACATCAGCCTTGATGTCTAGGTTCAAATCCTACCTTACACGTTACTACAAGTGACCTTGGGTCTAAGTTGAATTTAATTGAAAGTTATTTAACCTCTCTGTGCCTTAGTTTCTCCATATGTAAAATTAGAGGTTGACCTAGATGATCCTTAATGTTCCTTCAAGCTCTAAATAGGATAGTTGTAAGATTCTATAATATTCTGACCTTGCTTCTGAAAGCATGGTAAACTAACCAAGTAATCAAATCTTTCCATTGCAGGGACAATGACTGTTTCATTCTAAAATTTGAATTGACTTTTCTGGAACATACCATAATTATTAGGGAGAAGGAGTTAGGGAGCAGCTGCCCTAGAAAAATGGCCTGGCCACACTTAAAAATCCTTCTGAACTGACATGTCACATTATAATATTACCTGACTTAGGATAAAATGCATTGTCAGCCCACATTGTCTGGTAAAGCTAAAAATTAAAGACCATATCTTAAGAAGCCTCTCGTTTTCACACAAATTCCATTCTCTATTGGTGAGAGAGCACCGGAACAGCTAAAACTTGCTCCACCAATCTAAAGTGACTTAAGGTTATTTTCAGTCTGCACCAACCTGTCATTTTAGAAGAAGCCGGACTACTCTAGCGTGGAGATTCAGCAGCTTCTCTCCTCTTTTTTGAAACAGTGATCAATCAAACAAATAAGCATTAATCCATCAGGTATGTCCATATGCCCAGTATCGTGCTAAGGTTATGGGAGGGGACAAAGATGTATATCACAGAATTAGTTCCATTAAAGAACTTATATCTATTTGCAGGGATCCAAGTATAGATAAAATGCAATTAGAAAACAAGAACTAATTATGTGATAGCAGCTATGGGGGTAGGGGTAGATACAGAGAAAGCAGACAGAGATCAGTGGAAATCCCAACTAATTTTGTGTTATAAGTATACCTGTGATTTTTTATTTAGAATCAAAGATTGTTTAGGATGGAAAGGACCTTAGAGGTCATCTGGGCTAAGTTCTGATTTTTATAGCTGATGAAAATGAGACCTAGAAGGTGAAGTGACTTGCCTGTCAAGAGTCATATTTGTTACTGAAAGATCCAGAACTCAAACTGGGTCTTCTGACTCTGAATCCAGGAATCCAGGATTCTTTTCTTTTCTTTTTTTAATATTTTATTTCTTCCCTAATTACATGTTAAAATAATTTTCTACATTTAAAAATAAAAGTTTTGAATTCCAAATTTCATGCCTCTCTCCCTCTTTCCTCTCCCTACTCTCTGAGAGGTAAGCAATACCATCTAGATTATACATGTGAAATCATGTAAAACCTTTCCAGGACTCTTTTTATTACACATCCTTCCATTACAGAGTGTTCTAGAATGAGATAGGAAAAAACCCCACAATAATTTTTAACAGTCTGTCTTGGACTCACTCTCCCAATCTGTACCAGTATTTACAGGCTGGCTCTTCAGAGAGGTGACTTTTAGGGCCTCAGAGAAAATCCTGTGGATGACTATTCTCCTAATACTATCTTATCAGCTGCCTCCCCCATTCCTTTTGACAATCAGCCAGTAGACTCAGGGTTTTATTTGCAAAGGCATTTACCCCCTTCATGTCTACTTCTTTTCATCATTTCCTTTGATAGCTCTTTTGTATTTCTAGATGATTTTTTTATCTTATTAAATTCTATAAAGTATCCTCTTTTTCTTGATAATCTTACAATAAAAATAGAAAGGGAGTAAATAATACTAAATAAAGTAAATAATACTTTATATTTGAATAATACTAAATAAAGTAAAAAAAGGAGAGGAAGGTTAGGGGAAAATATTTCACACGATCAGAGTGTGCAAGTAGAAGCCTATATAAACAAGATGGAAAGGGTGGGGGTGGGGGAGTGTATGACACTTGAAACTCACTGTCTCTGAACTTGTCAAAGGAGGGAAGAACACACAATTACAGAGTAGGATTCAGACATGTAGAATTGGATTCAGAAATACATCTCATTCAATAGGAAAATAAGAGGGAAAGGGGAGAAGGGGAAATTAGAGGGAGGACAGATTAAGGCAGGGATTGCTCCCAAACAAAACCAACTCTAAATAAGAATGCAAACATGTGAAGTTCTTTTCTGTGGTGGCAAAGAATTGGAAACTGAGGGTGTGCCCATCTATTGGGGAATGTATGAACAAGTTATGGCATATGACTGTGATAGAATAGTATTTTGCTATAAGAGATGTTAAGTGCAAGAGCTAACCAGAGGATATGTTCTAAGAAAATCTGAGAAGGAAGGGGTCACTTCAGAGGGGCAGAATGAAGGAAGATACCCTTGAAGTGGGTTCTGCAGGAGCAGATGGATTTTGGCATAGAGACGTGGAAGAAATTCTCTCCAGGTACAGTCTGCATAAATATAGGGGATCGTGAGTTGAAAGTTGAAAGGGCCCTTTGCTGTCACTGAGTCCAATCCCTCAATACAGGAACTGAGGATTATTAAGGAAAATAGAGGTCCAGAGAGATTAAGTTACTTGTTCAAGGTCATGCAGGTATTAAGTGGCAGAGTTAGGATTCAAACCTACTTCCTCTGATTTCAAATCCAGCATTCTTTCTGGCTGCTTGAGATGGTAGCGCAGTTGGTGATATTCATGCCAAATCTTTCCCAAGTGAATAGAGTACTTTGTCTCTGGAAGTCAAACCTCTGTAGCCAGCCAGCACTTGGCGGACCAGCTATGCCCTGGGAGAATATGGGTATCTGAAAATTTTGATTGACTTGCGGGCTTATCATCACTAGCTAAAATTGATTCGTGTGAATTGAAATGTGTATGAAGTCTGCTTTTTATGTCCGTTTCTGGAAATGGGTATGAATCCCATTTATGTAATTATGGCAACAATTCCTTCTGGCTCCTGTAACCTCCCAGCGTTCCCTCTTGCTTCCTCCCCACACCCCACGGCCTCCTTGCTGAAACGCTGTTCTAGACTTTCTTGCCTAGTGCTCTTTCCTATGGCTGTAATGTCCCAGCACACACTTGCCCTGCTGGAAGCCTCATTTCCTCCTGTTTCCTTTCCGGAGTCAGCAGGATCATCACTTTCTTACTATTTTGTTTCACTCTGCAGTGCTCCCAGATGCCATAGGAAGGACAAACATCCCCCACTGGATACAAGATACTGCCGGTAGACAGTCTGGATAAATGAAATTTGTCTTCTTTAAAGTTTCGGTCATAAAGGAAGATACAGAATGGTTACAGCAACATAAAGAAAGTCACTCAGAGAGACAACAAAATTCCCTAAAGTCGTTATTAGTTACATACTATCAACAGTAAAGGACACATCAGTTTCTTTCTGTTAACCCTTAGTAAGTTAACAGTTGAGGTTGGGGATTGTACTTTGTGAGGTGAGGGTTTGGGTGAGTATTGGGACCACACAAAAAAGTACCATTCTAAAAAAAATCATGTGTCTGCACTCCAAAAGGATTGAATAAAAGGATTCTCTTGAAGAGGTACAATACCTGCTTCTTCTCACTTCCCCTTTACCACTGTCCAGTCAGGCTTGAATGGATTACCCCAGTGTCCCATAGGCTTTGCCTGCTAGGGAAGGGCCAAGAAGACAAAGGAAGAAATTCTTCCCAGCTCTGCTAAGTTTGTATGCAAACCTTCTCATTTCCCTGTCTTTCTCTTTTCTTCCTCATTTAAAAGGCACCTACCTTGGGCAAAGAATTCTGTTATGTCATAAAAGCAAAAAGAAGGTTCAGTAGGAAACTTCCAAACAGCCAACTTCCTTATGAATTTTTGGAAAGACACACACACACACACACACACACACACACACACATTCAAATCCTAAATCTAGCATGTTGTACCACCGTGACTTTGGACAGGAATTTGGGTTTCAGTTTCTTCATATGTAAGAGAAGAGGTTAACACGAGTTGAAATGATGTCTTCAGGTCCCTTTGCAGCCCAAAACTTATGATCCTGTGATGACCTGTTTGTACATAAAGGACTGCTCTGTCTGCAGTATATGTGCAATTAATACATACTCAATATACGTGTAATTATGGCTTATTGTCTGACCAACACCCCCAGCTTCTGCCCTAATACTAGGGTTCATCAATATTTCTCCTTCTGTATCGTTTGCCCTAGCACCCTCTGTGTCTAATTAAAGTGTGATTACCATTCTGTTTCCCACTGCCATCAATGGTCTTTCCCAGTGAGTATTCAAAGAACCAGGTACGCCTGCCTCATTTCATAAATGAATGGTCAGTTCACCATGATTTTGCACTGGCCACGATCACCTTTCCCCACTCCCACCCCCATGCCTAGAATGCTCTCCGTTATCACCCTTACATCATACTGAAGAATCCCTTACTTCCTCCAAGATGCAGCCCAGGTACCACCTTCTAATTGGTGCCCTTCTTGAGACTTCCAACTGCTAGTGCTCTCTTCCTCCCCAAACACCTTGTATTTGTCTACTTTGTATTTATTCTGTATTTATATATGTACATATAGTCTCCCTGGATGTAATGGAAGTTCTTTGAGAGCAGGGATTGTTTTATTTTTATTTTTATTTTTATCTCCAGCACCTATCATAGTGCTCGGCACATAATACGTGCTTAACAAATCTTTGCTGACGGATTGACTGATCAATGTAATACACGCATACATGCAATTTTTTGTGATGTTGGTACTTGGAACTTTTCCCTGATCATTGAACCCTACTGTAAGAAACTAAGCCTCCTGAACGGACAGACGGATGGATAAAAAAGCCTTTGTTAAGCACCCTCAAAGTCCCAAACATTGCACTGAGAGCTGGAGATACAAAGAAAAAAGGAACCAATTCCTGCCCCCGAGGAGAAATGGGAATTTACAAAGGACACATATTTAGGTTTGATGTATAGAAAAACGTTCATAATAATTACAGCTGTCTAAAAGCGAGCTGCTTTGAAAGGTACTGAGCTCACCCTTCACTTGAAGTCTTTAAGCAAATAATTATAGCTCCCATTTCTGTAGCTCTTCATGGTTTTGTGAAGCACCTTACAGATACTTAGGGGTGTGCTGGAGCCAGCTCTAACCCGCAAAATCCAAGTATTAAGTTTTCACTGTGAACATTTACACCTTGGAAATCAGCAAACAATACAACTCAGTTGGATTTACTGTTTTGTTGATTGTCTACACTTAAGTAAGGGAGAAAGTGTTAGTAATACAGATTAAACTTAAAAGTGTGTCTGTGAAGGTTTTTCCCCCTAGAGAGCTGGTTGTTAAACTTTTATCAGCATACCCCTACCGATTCTACTCATTTGATCTTCAGAGAAACCTCATGAGGTAAGGACTAATATTATTCCTACTTTACAGACAATGAAACTGAGGCTGAGAGAGATTAAGTGAGTTTCCTGGAGTCACACAAGTAGGAAATGATGTAAGGAGGATTCAAACTCTGCTCTTTCCGAAGTTGAGGGTTGGATATGCAGGGTTGTGTTGCAGCACTAGGGGTAGAGAACAAGGGAACAAAATCTGATGTACTTGCAAGGGTACTTTACTTATCATGCCCTGCTGCAGGGCCCACCTCCACCACCAAGTGGTATCTAGGGTGGCCTGCCAACTTCTGAACTACCTTTACTTCCATGATCCAGGAGTTATTCTCCACTACCTGTTTCAGTGGGACCCTGCCCAGGGACTTTCTCCAGTACTGGGCTTTCTTCTGGGGACAAGAACTATTAAACTCCTGTCTTCTAGAACCTTCTCCAGGACAAAGAAAGACCCCTCATCTCTTAAATAGGGACCCACAAATCCAATTGCCTTCTGTAATTTGCGGTCCCTAGGGTCTCAAAGGATACCTGCCAAGAGGTTGAACCTCAAAGGAGGACCTTGAAGTCTAATTTTTTTGCCTGCCTCTATGTTCCTTCTTCTAACCAGTGATAATCTGCTTGGACACACTGCAAACTCCTTCGTGCTTATCTACCTCAACCCTACCACCCTAATATCTTACTCCAAATCAGTTCACCCTTTCCATTATGCCCTCTGCAAATCTCTGCTCCATAATTAACAATGTCCTTTCTTTCATCTTAACTGTCTTTGTTCCTCACTCCATCCAACTTCTAAGCCTCATTGAGACATGACTTCCTCCTGCTGATACCACTTCTCTTGGATCTTTTCCAATGTGTTTTCTCTCATACTCCCTAACTCACTGGTCATGGTAGAGAGGTAAGAATTCTCCTTCCCCATTATCACTTTTAATCTCTCTCTCTCTCTCTCTCTCTCTCTCTCTCTCTCTCTCTCTCTTTCTCTCTCTCTCCCTCTCTCCCTCTCTCTCTCTCTCTCTCTCTCTCTCTCTCTCTCTCTCTCTCTCTCTCTCTCTCTCTCTTTCAAGATTCATGCTATTCAAATTTATTACCCAATCCAGGTCCTGGTGGCTATTATTTATCTATTTTCCCACTCCCATCCCTAGGACATTCTCTTTTATTTCTCAATGAGTTTACTGCCTGGCTTACAACATTTCTGTCATCTGCATCTTTTGCACTCTTACTAGGGATTTCAGCATGCACACTGATGTCATCTCAAATGTTCTAACTTTCCATTTCCTCATTCCACTTAATTCTTATGACCTGTTCCTCCAGTCCATCTCATCTACACACAGAGATGGTCATACTCGTGATCTTGTGATCACCCACAAGTGTTCGACTTCTTTTTCATGAACTCTGAAATTTCTTTATTTGATCATAATCTTTTACCATTCATGTTTCCTTTTGCCTTGTGATTGCTAACTCTATTTTTTTACAGTCCCTGTGACCTCTATTCCCTCTGCCCCCAGTTTTTTTCATAGCTCAGCATTTTTAAACTTGCTACATTCTTCTTCCTTCCTGACTCTGAGCCATTGGACCATTCTATGCTATGATCTACTCTATAATTCCTTGCTCCTTTGTCCTATCACCAATTATTCCTTGTCTTTGGTAATCACATCTCATCAATACCCTCAGTTACCTCTGCCCCTCTATTTAGAGGGCTGGAGAGCAGAGCAGAAAAACTCCTTCTTAGCCTCCCTTTATAGAGGATTCAAGATCCCAGTCATCTCTTTGTTTTCCTCCAGTTGCTCTGTTTGGTTTTGACTCTGCCATTGTCTTCAGGTGCCTCCCCCACATTTTCAGATTTTTTTTCATGCATTGTCTTCCTCCATTAGATTGTTAGCTCCTTGAAAGCAGGGACTATATTTCTTTAAAAAAAAATTTGGCACAGTGCTTGGCACATTATATGTACTTAATAAATGTTTATTGTGTTTATTGTATGGTATGCCAAACCTCAACCTTGAATTACTCTATCAGCCTCCTCAAAATTGACCTCATTTGCATGTTTCCAATTAAATGATTGCTATGCTGCATTAAAAGTCAATTGGAGAAAATTTTCTGCATCAATCATGTAATTTGTTCACTTTAGTTTAAACCTTATTGTCACTGAAAAAAGTAGAAGTATACTTGAAAAAGCCAATAATTTTGGCTATTGATTTGTGTCCCTGAGTGGCAGACGATATATTTTGGAAAACTCTGACCTATTTTTTGCTTTTACCTTTCTTGTTCATTTACACAAGAAGCCAAAAATAATGTTGGATTTGAGACTACTCAGCTCCAAATCTAGAGGGGTTTTGTGGGAGGGGGTGGGGAGTTTGTCAGGCAGTTTCTTAGGAAGACAGCATCTAAAATAATTCTACATGTATATTGCTTAGCAATCAAACATTAGGTAGGAAGATGCAAAAATTTTTCAGTTGCTTTGCTTGGCTCCTGGGGTGACAAATCTCCTTTTGGAGAACTAATATCTATTTACAAACAAAGTTCTGGATGTTTGTAGAACCTCTTTGGGAGAGCAGAAAAACCAAAGCTTAAGGATTTTTTCCTTAATATTATGACCAGGTATATGAGGACCTTACCTTTTAAGAATTGTAAGAGTCTAAGCCTTTGGCCACTAAGTAAAAAGAGAGATGGCAGAGTCCACTTTTCTCTTATGGGGAAGAAGTATCATGTCATCTGAGGATACTAGGTAGAAGCAGAGAAAAACTCCATATTGTCATATCCAGCAGTGCTATACCTGGCAGTGACTACTACACCCATAAGAAGAGTGGATCTCTCTTATGCAGCAGTCACATGCACCCACCAGGGACCAATGCTTGGCAGAGACTATATACCATGCCCAGATGACTGGCAGACTCTACACAACTTGCAGCAACTGCATGCCACAGCAAACTAGACAGCAGCAGTTCAGCAGAAGCAACATAATGATATTGCCAGAAGACCTCAGTGGCCCAGGAGCAACAGAAGCACGAGTTGCCCCTCCAAGTGTTCCCAACTGAAGATTGCTACGTGTATCATTTGTGTTCCCTACTTGTGTCTGCTCTTCCCAATGATGGTGTATTTGTGAGAAATTTTGCCTCCGATTTATGGGGTTAAATATTTTGTAAGTATTTTCCTTAGTACGTTATTTCATTAAATGCTTTGGCTTCTGAATTAATTGTGTCTTCTGGCAAAGTAGGGAAAAAAGTATTAGTGAGGTCTTGTAAGCTATTATTTTGGGCAAATGTGGAGCCATGGAGTACTTGCTGTAGTCCTTCTGGGAGGTTCCAGTTGGAAACTATCCCAGGGGCTCAACATTCACATTTTAGTTTATATAGAGGAGTTCTCTTCCTTGTCCCCAAATGTAATGCCTTTTTAAATTTATTTTTTAGCAATTGCAGAGAAAAGGCCTACTCACAGAATCAAAAAGTCTATTGGACTTGGATATCATCTAATCCAACTTACACATGAATAGGAATTCTCTACAATTTCTGCCAGAAATGGTCATCTGACTTGATTGACTTAAAGTAATGGGGAACTCACTACTTTGGTCCATTCCATGTTGGTATAGTGTTGTTGAGTCATGTCTGACTCTTCATTACCCTATTTGGTTGTTTTTTTTGGGCAGGAATACTGGAATGGTTTTCCATTTCCTTCTCCAGCTCCTTTTACAGATGAGGAAACCAAGGCAAACAAGATTAAGCAACTTGCCCAAGGCCATATAGCTAGTAAGTATCAGAGGCCATATTTGAACTCAGGCCCTCCAGGGCCAGCATTCTATCCACTGTGCCACCTAGCTGCCCACAATACTGTTAGGAAGTGTTTATATAATTCAGTAGAGCGGGATGGACTCCCACTCCAGGTGACTCCAGGAAGCAGTTATTCACTGGTCTCATGGTCTGTGGTCTTTTCTGTACTTTGAGGGAGTTGTTAAGTAGCAATACAAGCCAGCTTTGCCTTCAGGCATGACCTTGTGGGAACAAATCAGGTCTGCTTGGTGAAGATCATACAGACTTATTGAGGGATTCCCCATGCATGAGTGAACCTTTGTTGCCGGGGGGTATAAAGCGTAGGGATTCTTTCAGGAAAGTAGCAAATGAATTAATTACTCCTAACAACATCTTGTTGTACATCTTACTATTTTTGATCCAGATTTTCCCTTAAGGAATCGGATATGCAATACAAAGAGAAACCACCTTGTGTTGATGCCTAAAAGTATCTCACTTGTGCTATTAAGGCCCAGTGGATAGAATGCTGGAATTAGAATTGGGAAGAACCCTCTCTGTGACTCTGGGCAATTTATGTAACTTTTCTAAGCCTTACTCTTTTCATCTGTAAAATGAAGTGAATGCCTATAATATCTATAATAAATTGTGCTTTACAAACTTTAAAGTACATGTCTCTGTGAGTAATAATGTTAATAATAATAGCTAGCATTTAGATAGTACTTTAAGGTTTACAAAGTCACTTTATGATTGTGATATCATTTGATCCTTACAATAACTCTGGGAGGTAGTTGCACTTACCCCCATTTTACAGAAGAGGAAACTGAGGCAGACAGAGGTTAATTGACTTTCCCAGCATCACACAGCTAGTATCTGGGGTTGGATTTGAACTCAAGTCTTCCTGACTAGCTTCAGTGTTCTATGCAACGTACCCTTAGTTGTCAATTATTATTATTTACTATTATTACCTCAAGAGCATCTGATATGACAAGATTTAACTAACTCTTTCTGGCAGTGACTGGAAGGTTCAACAGAGGCAGAGAAATTAATCAATCAATAAAGCAGAGGCAAAAGGTTAAAACTGCTTCTGCTAAGAAATTCTTTTTTTTTGTTCCCCTCTCTATTTCAGTCTGCGATCATTAGCGTAATGGCAGCAGGCAATCTGGCTCATTAAACTAAACAACAGTGTGTCAGTCTCAGGGAATACCAACTTTTTTATTCATTGACTCACTAGATGACCTAGTCCTCATCAACCAATGGGAGGTACTATTAATAGTGCTGTTAAGATTACCTAGAAGAAAGGCATACCACTTCGTAAATTAAATAGCTTCATAATGCTAGCCCACAGGCATCCCGTTCATTTTATATTACTGAAATAATTTACATTTAATTAAATATAGGAAATATCACTCAAACATGTCTTTTAAAATAATTATAATATTTTATCTCAACATGAGTGTCATACAAAGAGTTTCACAAATATTACTACAGGAAGCTTTACATTGACTAGTACAAGAGGGATGAATTGGACTGTACTTTAATTTTTTTTAACTAAGTGAAGTTCTCACTCAGAGACATAGCAAGCCAGGGATGAGAGAAACTCTAGGAAGAGAACTAAGATCTCATAAATCCTAGATCATTAGAGGTAAGCACCCCAGAATCTAGCTTTGTTTTGTCACAAACTGGATTGGAGACCTTAGCTAGTAACTTACCTTCTTTATGCCTTTACAAAATGAGGAATTTCATTTAGATCAGGGGTTCCTAACCTAGGGTTTGTAAACTTGTTTTTTTTTAATTGATAACTATTTCAAAATAATTTGTTTCCTTTGTGATGTCATGTATTTTATTCATTTAAAAATATGATTCTGAGAATGGGTCCATAGATTTTGTCAGAGTCCCAAAGGTCTCCATGACAAAAAAGGTCAAGAACCTTTCAAATAGATGCTCTCTAAGGTCCCTTCCAGCTCTAGTACTTAATTGGTTAGGGGGATGTCTATCCCAAGCATGTGAAGACTATTTTCTAGCAGAATGGGTGGATAAGAACAATTAGTTCTAATGGCAGTGAAGGCAGAAGAAGCAGGTACTGTGGAGTGCTTACAGAGAGCTTGTTCAGACATTGAAGATGCCAAGGTGCATTTTGGGCCCTTTCCAGTTGCCTTGACTTTTGTCTTTCTACTGGACTTCAACGACTCTGGAAGGAAGAGTGAATCTGATGACTTTATGCAACCTTACCTTACTTAAACCCAATTCACACACAAGTCAAGACTTCACCCTTTGATATCATTGGTCCTCTTTGAAAATGAAGGACAAACAACAACAGAACCCAATTATTCTAAATACTGAGAGACAGCATGGAAGCATGGATAGAGTGGGCTTGGATGCCCAAAGGCTTCATTTGAGTCCCCCTTTTGATACTCACGTCTATGTAACTATGGGCAAGTCATTTAACCACTGTGACTCTCAATTTCCTTATGTGTAAAACAGGAGGATAGTCATATCTCATTACATATCACAGGGTTTTTGGAAGGTTCAAGCTTTCCATTCTCAGTAGAACCAGTCATACCTTGTAAACTTGTGATTTATAACCATATCTTTGCAAATTCCAAGGCACTTCTAGCCCACCATGAAAGGAAGAGGACCTTTAAATCTATAAGTATAGGCTGTCTCTGGATTAGGAGGTTCCCCTCATTTGAGGTCTTCATGTTATCAAATGGGATGTAAAAAAATTTGCGTTTCAGATATGTGTTGGACTAAAATCTAGCTAATAGCTAGTATCTATATAGTGCCAATTATGTATCAGGCTCTGGGCTAAGTGCTTTACAAATATTATTTCGTGTGATCCTCATAACAACCGAGGTGCTGTCATTATCCCCACTTTACAGATGAGGGAACTGAGGCAAGTAGTGGTTAAGTGTCTTGTCACACAGTTAATAAGCTTAGATCTTCCTGACTTCAGTCCCAGTGCTCTATCTATATCATATCTGTAACTTCTGTATTCGTAGAAACATAGCCTTAGACCTGGGAGAGAATCTTAGAGGTCAGTGAATTCAACCCTATCACTTTACAGATGAGAAAATTGAGGCTATGGAAGGTAAGTGACTTGCCTAGGGTCAAAGGGTTTTGGAGGTAAGATTCAAACCCTGGTCTTCGGGCCTCTAATACTCAATTACACCATGTGCCTCTATGACTCCTATGATCTCTTCCAACCCCAAAATTCTGTGATTTGATTCTGTGAGGTTCATAAAAACTTTAGAATACTACCATCATCATTGTTATTAAATACTGGATTCTAAAAAAAATGTTTGTTGAACTGAATTGAATTCCTGGCCCTGAGAGCCATTTCCCCACTAGGAAGGGGGCCTTGCCATATGTCTCCCAGTTTTGCTGCTAAGTGCACACAATAAAAAGCCAACTGAACTCTTGAGGACTCAGTGCAGCTTTCTGGCAACACAAAATGGCTCTTGGAATAAATTACTAGAAATTATCTGGTTCCAAATCACGATTATAGCAGAACTAACTCTCTCTCAAAGTGTTTAAAGAAGGAAGTGATTGTTAACACCAAGGTCAGATGAATTATCTGATAGTGACAGTGCACTAGAAGATTTTATTATAACAATAATCAAGGAAAAATGAAATTATTCTACTTATTCTCCAAGTGCTGCATGCTACTTAGCAGTTATTAGAGCGTAATGCTTAGAAACAAATCCAGTCTAGTAATGGCTCTGCTCTGCAGTAAGAAGGAAATAGCCAAAACCTACTTAACATTTTTCAAGAAGGAACCCTCCCAGTGCTATTATTTTAAAAGTATAGCTCTTAATAATTATTCTATATTCATCGCCTGGAACACCACTCCCACACAATCTCCTTGCCTCTGTCAAACATGCTGCTAAAAACCTATTTTTATGTTCTCAAAATTTAGGCTCATATCAACTTCTCAATGCAATTATTAAACTTGAGTGCACCTCATTGTTCTAAAAGGGATGTGTTTGTGAAGCAGATGATACCAACATTGCAGAGAAAAGGAATGCTGTCTCTTTTTCCGTATGTTTTCTTTTCTCAATGTAAATATACCTTATAGAGCTGGTTGCTAGAATTTGGCACAATGTCCTAGGAGATTTACTCTCTATGAATACTATAAATTTGAATGTGGAAGATGAGGCCTCTTGGGAAATAGAAGGGATATCTATACCGTGTTTGAGAAGATTGCTCCAAAGAAGAAAGAATGGCTAGGGGATACTTCATCACCCTATTCTGGTGTGATGATTAAAAAGTTTTGAGAGATATAGTTTCTGGGTAATTTAATCATTTTATTAATAAGAACAGCAGGTTATTAATAAAAGAATGCTCATTTGGCCATTTCTCTTAGACCAAAGACCCTTAATGGCTGTGGGGGTCACAGTTTATATGTCCTTTGAAGAGGAGATGTTCCTGAGGGATGCCTACTCAACTCTGATTGGTTAATCAAATGGGAGGTGGGCTATCTTGGGGTACATGACTTAGGTCACACAAATCTCTATCAAAGAGACATCAATTTCCATTTCACCTGTCTTGATAATAGGGAGAATCAACATCTTCCCAGGACCTGTCTGAGCAAATAACAAGGTGTTCCTAAAGTCTGGACACATAGGCAAAAATGCATATTTTCAAGAAATGAAATGAATGAAATTTTCAACAACATTTTATTTAATTGGAATATTAACAAATAACATCTTCAATATGATTTCCATCATTTGTGATGCAAAGGCTGATGTGCTTTGCAAGATTCATGTGAACTTGACGCAATAACTTCACATTGCTGTCAATTTTAGCACTTTCACTCTTTATTTATTTATGTGTTCAATCAAGTGTGTTGCATCTGTGATTTTCACTGAGTACACCTTCTGCTTTAGCATACCTCAGAAAAAGAAGTTGCTGAACAACAGAGAGTCTTTGATGAAATGGTTAATGAGATGTTAATGAGATTTTCTATGTGTCCAGACTTTAGGGACACCTTGTACAATGAGCAGGAGTATACCCATTAGTCCAAACTTAGAATTTCTTTTACTTTCTGATTAGCTCATGGATTGGGTAAATCTCTAAGAGAGATTTCCCACACTGGTTGATTTCTGAATGAGGAATGGTCCTAATATAATAATTAATTATTCAATATAAGACAGAAACATTCATTTCTCATACTAGTTATCCTGATATAAGTAGAATGTATTTGACAATTTAAATAAATGACAATGGCAATAGGAATCATGAGATGGGCACAATCTAGAATGGAAAGAAGAATCAGGAATGATTTTTCTAATGTCTTTTTACTCTAGTTCTCTAAAAAAACACCTCTTTTGTTTTGGTTAAAAGGTAACATGGTCTAGAATAGACATGGTGTATTATCATTTGGATGACATAGTTTCAAATTGCAGGTCCCATGGGGAAATCGTTTCCCTCTCATAAAATCACAATCTCTTAACCTGGGGACTGTGAACTCAATTTTTCTTGGAGGGGGGAAGACAAGGCAATTGGGGTTAAATGACTTGCCCAAGGTTACACAGCCAGTAAGGTGCGTCAAGTGTCTGAGGCTGGACTTGAACTCAGGTCCTCCTGACTCCAGGGCTGGTACTGTACTCACTGTGCCACCTAGCTGCCCCAAACTTAATTTTTTTTTAATATCTTATAACTGTAGTTCAGTATAATAGATTTCCTTTGTAACCCCATAAATGTTATTTTATGCATTAAAAGTATTATTATGAGGATGGGTCCATGGGCTTTATCAGACTGCCAAAGGGGTCCATGACACACACAAAAAGCTAAGAACTACTGCTTTCAGAGTTGAAAGAGACCTGGTCCAACCATTTTGCCTGCTAAGAATCTCCAGCATCCTCAAGAAATAGATATCCAGTCTTTTTGCATCAAGAATTCCAGTACAAGGAAACTCTTATCATCTTGAATGGCTCTCACTGCTAGGAAGTTTTTCTTTACATTAAGTCTTAATCAGTTTCTCTACATCTGCCACCCATTTCCCCTAGTCCTGCTTTCTGGAACCAAAGTGAACAAATTCAATTTGTCTTTCACACGATAGCCCTTGAAACACTTGAAGACAGATGTCATATGCTCACTAAGTCTTCTCCAGGCTAAGCATCCCCAGTTCTTTCAAATGATCTTTACATCTTATACTCTACCATCTTCTCACCATTCTGGTCACTATCTTGGGGATGTGCTCCAGCTGGCCTCTGTAATTACTGGAACTGAACATATTATTGCGTATGTGGTGTGACTGGAGAAGAGTATGATTGAACTCTTACTTTCTTTATTTTGATCTCTTTTAATGTAGCTAAAGATACCACTAGCTTTTGGATGGCAAATCCCATTATTAAGTTACACTGAGCAAGGAATACATGAAAGCCCACAGAAAATTCTCATAGGATCTAATATCAAACCATCCTTTAAAGTCAAGCCTACTGGCCTATAGATAGCAGAATCTGTTCTTTTCTCAAAAAAAGAAATGGAACATTTGTCTTTTTTCAATCCTGTGGTACCTGTCCCATTTGCCACACTGCCTTTTAACATTCACCTACAGTGGCTCAAAAACCATATCTGCAGGTTCTTGCAGTTCTCTGCGATGTAGTTCTACTGGTCCAGAGGATCTGAACTCATTAAGAGAAGCTAGCTACTCTCTTATTATCTTCTCACTTATCTTAAGCATCAACTCCTTCTGAACTATTTTTATTTTGTGGTTTCCAGTCCAAAGATGATTCTCCTTGGATGTGAAAACCAAAGCAAAATAAAAATTAAGCTGGTGGTTTCTCTCAGTCTTTTGTTATTTATAAGCAATTCTATCTTTTTCTTTGATGTCCCCATTGTCCCCAAGATGGCTTTAACATCCCCACTCCCTTTTTGCTGTCCTTACCTATCTTTGTCAACTTTAGCTCACTTTGACCTTTGCCACACCTACCTCAATTCTTATAAGACCATTATGTTTTTATATGATTTCAAAACCTGCCTTGTTGAGTATTAAGTATTAACTCACCTGTGAGGGCTCTTGAGCTATAGTTTTAGCAGTTCAAACTTACAGAGTACCTTGAACCTATGGTACCTCCTGGGAACTGAACCTGTGAGTGTAAGTTGGCGGTAGAGAGACAATCTCAGAGTGGGTACAGCATAAATGTTTTCAAAAAATCTAAGTTGGTTGACAAGTTGTCATTGCATCCACAACAGTCTCTTAGACAACTTCCCCTTCCCTTCACTTTGTTTCTTTTTTATATCTTTTTTGAGAACTTCCCAATTCTTCTGTGTTGCTTGCCCTTGTAGAATTTAAGGCCTTAAGATCGTTACTCTTATTCTTTCTCTGAATCCCCTGAAATGTCTCTTAAATATAATTGTATCAATTCCCTATTTCCGTTTGTCTCGGTTGTGGCTCCATGTCTTGAACGATGGATCATGTGGAGCCTGAAGATTCAAATAAACAGCAGCTTAAGTAAAAACACATTCAAATTGCCCCACATGAAATCAGTCTTCAATTCAGCTAAAGTGCATCCTAGGAAGAAAGGTAAAAATGACCAGAAAGTTTTCTGGGGTTTCAAAAGCTTGTTCTTAGGGTTATCTAGGCTAGGTCCCGCATCATTCCATCTGCTGCCAAAGTTAACTCAGACTGTCAAAGATCTACCCTATAGTTTCTTCACTCACAAGAGCTCTGGCTGGTATGTGGGGAGTGGGGAGAGCTAATTTAAGCCTCTCCAATTTCACTGGTGTACTTACCTACAATGCCCTTTTTGTTGTTGGTGGTGTTCAATCATGTTTGACTCTTTGTGCCTTCATGGACCATAGCACAATAATACTGTCCATGGGGTTTTCTTGTCAAAGATACTGGAGGGGTTTGCTATTTCCTTTTCCAGATAATGCCCTTAGATACTCAACTTTTATCAGAGATATTTTATTTGAGATATCAAGTCAAAGACTTCTTCCCACTTGACTTTTCTCTTATTCTTTTTATTTTGTTTGTGTAAAACCTTAAAATTTTTACAGACAATGGGGGAAATCATAAAACTCTCCATCCTTGACCCAAAATGTTCTGGCTAAAGTATGCCTTGTGGAGCATGTGCAGCACTGAAATGAGCTCCTCTAGGTACTTCATGGGGTACATAGGTATTCTGGCTCAGTGCTGAAAGACTTAGAACTCTGCAATGATGCAGCAATCCCTTCATCCCAATAATGGCATCAAGTCAGGCGGTGGGGAGGGGGGAATGCATCAAGGAGGATTGCCTGCAGGGCTGGGAAGAATTACCTACTCAGTAGATTTTAAAGGGAGAAACAACTTTCACTCTAGTTCCCTCTTTCCCCATCTACTGAGTATGTGGGTACTCTGTGAAGCTCTTTTTGGACTTCCTCTGGGAGAAGTGGTACTGGTGGGAGTCTCTGTTCTCCCAGCACCTAACTGCCCATACATGGAAGCTAGAGCATATGCTCCTTTAGGTGAACTTCAGTGATGATTCCAAGGCCTTGATTGCCTCTTTGGCTTTGTGTTTCTTTTTCTAAGTGTAGGTGACTAAACAGCACTCTAGAGATTAATGTATCTAGCCAATTCACCCTGTGTATATTTTGTTTTCACAGTTGTTCACATATTCTCCTCCCTATTAGAATGTGAGCTATTGGAGGGCAGGAACCGTTTTTGCCTCTCTTTGCATCCCTAGCACTTAGCATAATGCCTAGCACACAGTAAGTGCTTAATAAATGTTTGTTGAATTTACTTGTTGATAGGGCAAGATGCTGGTTTAAAACCATTTTTGTCCAAACTGCTTTCCTGTTTTCTAGGTAGTCCTTGTCACAAAGGGAGTCTTTCCACCATTTGTTTGTGTTCTTGAGTTTATCAAACCTGAGTGCTAGATCTTGCTCATTTAATCTATGTCACTGATCTACTTTCCTATTTTTAACCAATACCAAGTAATAAGAAAAAATTAACATTCATTAAAAAAAAATTCAGTTCCAAATTCTCTCCTTCCCTCCAGCCCTTCCCCCAGCCATTGAGGTAAGCAATATTATATCGGTTATACATATGAAGTCACGTAAAACACATTTCCATATTAGTCATGTTAAAAAAAAGTAAGAAAAATTAAGTGGAAAAAGTATACTTCAATCTGCATTCAGAGTCTATGAGTTTTCTCTCTGGAGCTGTTATCATTTTTCATCATGAGTCCTTTGGAATTGTCTCAGATTACAGCAAAATCAAGTAATTTTGATATTATTGCTTTAGAATGTGGTTTGAAATAAGGAAACAATAGACCTTCATTCTTTCTTTTCTTCCATTTTTTCCCCTGATCTTCTAGATCAAGAGTCCATAAAAATACCCTGAGGGCCAAATTCAGTCCTGTCTGTTTTTTGACAGTCTGTGAGCTAAGGATGGCTTTTATACATGTGTGTATATATGTATATATATATATATGCATACATACACACACATATACATATATATATTATATATAATACAAAAATACTTTACTTAAAAATGTAAAAAGCTTTCTTAGCCAGCCAGCCATATAAAAGCAGGTGACTGGCTGGATTTGGCCACTAGCTACAGTTTACTGACCCCCATTCTAGGCCATTTATTTATCCTTCCAGATAAAGTATTGTTATTTTGTCCAGTTTTATAAGGTAAGCCCTTGGTAGTTGGATTAGTAGAACACTGAATATGTAAATTGATTTAAGGTAGTATTATTTTTGCTGTTGTGGCCCAGATATAATCAGTTTGTATATATTTAATCTAAGTCTTCTTTTGTTTCCACAAAGTATTTTTAGTGGTATTTATATAAGCTCAGTGTGTATCTCAGTACATAAGTTAGATCATTTATGCGTTTTGTAGTCATTTTGAATAACCATTGTCTCCTCCTTTTTCTTAGGGCTACATAGAAATGTTGATGATTTTTGTGCATTTATTTTGTATTCTGCTACTCTGCTGATGCTATTAATCATCTCATTTGGTTTCTTCAATGATTATCTAGGGTTTTCTAAGTAAATCATCATTTACCATCTAAATAAACTCACTTTACTTTGCCTTCCCTTTGTTATCATGTTATCTGTGAGTGGAAATTATTTCATCCTCTCATTGGTGATGCTCGTACCTTGAATTTCTCTCCTATCTTAATGTTTTAGTTAGCCCTTCTAGTACCATGTCAAATGGTAATGGAACGTGAGGCATTTATGCTTTACGCCTTCCTGTACTTCCTCCAAACAATGCCAGTGTTTTTTATATTACTAGATCTTAGTTCTGATCATATTGAAAAGGCATTATGGTGCAGTGGAAAGAGTGCTAGAGTCAGATGACTGTGTTTCAAATAATTGGCTCTACCACTTATTACCTGGTAACATTGGGCAAGATCCTTCATCTCCTGCGTCCTTGGTCTCCTCATCTATAAAATGGGGTGCTTGGATTAGATGCCCTCTGAGGTCCCTTCTGGCTCTAAATCTATAACTGACCTGTGAATGCTTTTCTGGTTTTAAATATATTCAAGAATGATATTCTGCCTCTGGCCTTTTCTATAGCTATTAAAATAATCACATTGTTATTGTGGTTCATTTAATTATGCTAATTGTTTTCCTAATGTTGAACCTTTCTTGTTTCTTCCACTGCTTGATGGATGAAATTCTCGTTAAAATAAATTAAGATATTGTTGCTTATTCACCTTTACATACTTGTCAGAGTATTCTTCTTAATGTAGAAGTCTAATCATGTTAGTTCAGTAGTCATATACCTTCATGACAAGCCATTGCTTATTGAATACCATATAAACCCATTAGCCTGTCATTCATGGTCCTCTACAGTCTGGCTCCCATCTACCTTTCCAGACATTTCTAATTACTTCTCTTCACATCCTCTATATTTCATTCAAGTTAAACTCCTCATTTTTCCACTTCTCCTATGCACTTGTTATAGCCTACCTTGTATGAAAGTTAATTGTGGATCTGTCTTATTTAACTCCTGGCCCTAAGATTCCAAGTTCCCTGAGGTAGAAAAAAACAAAAAACCAAACCAAACCTGTTCCTTTCCTTCTGTATAGCCCCATCACCTGATATTGAGTCTTATCTATATCACACATTTAAGTATTCAGAGAATATTTGTATCCAATTTTGTATCCAAAATTTGTATCCAAAAATCTTCTTTAACCCATAATTTATTTTGCTCATAGACACTCATGGCTTTGGATTCATATCATGGAGATGAGACTTTTAATGATAATTTATCAGTCTTGGCCTGATTGTCCCTATCCAGTTCTAAAATGGAGAACTTTTAAAGTTAAGTCAGGCCTAGATAATCAGTTGCCATCATGAAAATAGATGAAGCCAAAAAATGACATTGAAACAAGAAAACATTTAAAGAGTATAGAAATAAATTATAAGGAAATGAAAACAATATCCATGCACATTCCTGAATCAGTATCATGTCCTTCCACTCCTTCTTCCCTTTGCCCCCAGTAGATGGGGGAAATGAAGTCTTCCAAGAGACTTGTGGATTAGATAGGATCCTTCTGAAGGAAAATAAAGTGAGGAGTGGTGAGAAACTTCAGTACTTACAGCTTTGGTGTTGTTCTTTGAAAACCACCCAGGCCATTCATTGTCTACTGCCTGATATTTGTTGCTTACCTGGCCACTCCAAGTCTTTGATAGCCGTCAGTTTGTCTTGGCTCAGGCATGACTCCCAGTCTCTGACACTGCTTCTGGCTTTGCTTGACTCAGAGAGTGACCATTCATTTCCATGAGATGAGGACACAAATGAAACACACACACGCACACGCACACACACACACACACACACACACACACACGTGCACACCTGGCACATATTAGGCACCTAATAAATGCTTCTTCCCTCTCTCCCTGGCACTCCCTGCTATGCTATTAGGCTGGCTTGCCTCTCTTGCTGTCTAAGAACCTTGGCAGAGACATCCATGTCTTCTCCATTGCCTTGGCAGGGACCAATGATTTTACTGAAAAGAGAGGAGAGAGAGTCCCTTACCTCAACCTTCATAGGAGAAAACTCTTTACTTCTTACATATAAACATTGAGAGAGATAGAAACCATGCATCTCTGAGGTTAGGGGGCAAAGTGTAGGGAGAGATTGGCACCCAGACCAATCTCACCCAACGAGGAGCTGCCAGCTACATCCAATTATTTTTTTGGACATTTTTTCCATCTTAGATTTCTCATTCTCTCCCTCTCTCTCTCCCTCTCTCCCTCTCTCCCTCTCCCCCCCCCCCCCTCTCTCTCTCTTTCTCTCTCTCTCTCTCTCCAAATAGAATTTTTTTAGTTGTTTTTTTTAATTTAAATTTATTTATTTAACATATTTGGTTTTCAGCATTGATTTTCACAACAGTTTGAATTACAAATTTTCTCCCCATTTCTACCCTCCCCCCGACTCCAAGATGGCATATATTCTGGTTGCCCTGTTCCCCAGTCACCCCTCCCCTCTATCACCCCCCTCTCCTCTCATCCCTTTTTCCCTTCCTTTCTTGTAGGGCGAGATAAATTTCTACGCCCCATTGCCTGTGTATCTTATTTTTTAGTTGCATGCAAAAACTTTTTTTTTGTTTGTTTTTGAACATCTGTTTTTAAAACTTTGAGTTCCAAATTCTCTCCCTTCTTCCCTTCCCACCCACCCTCCCTAAGAAGTCGAGCACTTCAACCTAGGCCACGCGTGTATCATTATGTATAACCGTTCCACAATACTCATGTTGTGAAAGGCTAACTACATTTTGCTCCTTCCCAACCCATCCTGCTTTATTGAATTTTCTCCCTTGACCCTGTCCCCTTTCCAAAGTGTTTGTTTTGATTACCTCCACCCCCATCTGCCCTCCCCTCCATCATCCCCCCCCCTTTCATTTTTTTTTAATCTTCCTCCCTCTTCTTTCCTGTGGGGTAAGATACCCAACTGAGTATGTATGGTATTCCCCCTCAGGCCGAATCTGATGATAGCAAGGTTCACTCATTCCCCCTCACCTGCCCTCTCCCCTCCTCCCACAGAACTGCTTCCTCCTGCCACCTTTATGCGAGACAAATAGAATTTTAAAAATCATGAATTTTTTATTTTAAGAATTGCATTTTCTTTTTTTTTTTTTTTTTGAGGCTTCGATCTCCACTCTGAGTTCAGCAGTTTTCTCTGATTGTGGATAGCATTTTTCATTACGAGTCCTTTGGAATTATCTTGATCATTGTATCAATTAGAGTAGCTAAGTTTTTCATGGTTGATCATTATTACAATATTACTGTTACTGTGTACAATGTCCTCCTGGTTCTGCTCACTTCACTTTGTATCATTTCATGTAAGTTTTCCCAGGCTTTCCTGAAACCAACACCTTCATCCTTTCTTACAACATAATAGTATTCCATCCCAATAACATACCTCAACTTGTTCATCCATTTCCCAATTGATGGGTACCCCCTCAATTTCTAACTCTTTGCCACTACATGAAGAGCTGTGATTGATATTTTTTGTGCATATGGGTCCTTTTCCTTTTTCTTTGTTCTCTTTAGGATGCAGACCTGGCAATGGTATTTCTGGGTCAAAGGGTATAGACAGCTTTAGAGTCCTTTGGGTATAATTCCAAATTGTTCTCCAGAATGGCTCATTTACAACTTCACCAAGAGTGCGTTAGTGTATCTATTTTTTTTCCACATCCCTTCCACCATTTGCAATTTTCCTTTTCTGTCATATTACTGGTCTGATGGGTATGAGGTGATGTGTCAGAGTTGTTCTAATTTTCATTTCTCTAGTCATTAGTGATTTAGAGCATTTTTTAAATGACAGTTAATAGTTTTGATTTCTTCTTCTGAAAACTCCCTGTTTGTATTCTTTGTTCATTTATTAATTGGGCAATGGTTCTTATTTTTATTTTTTTAAGAAATCAGACCTTTATGTGAAACTTGCTATAAATTCTCTCTCCTCCTCCCACCCCAGTTTCCTTCTTTCCTTCTAATTTTGGCTGCATTGACCTTGTTTGTTCAAAACCTTTTTAACTTAATGTAATCAAAATCGTACATTTTATTTCCCATGATCCTCTCTACCTCTTGTTTGGTCACAAACTCTTCTCTTATCTATAGACCTAACAGGCATTTTTTCCCCATGCTCCTTTAATTTGCTTATAATGTCACACTTCATATCTAAATCATGTATCCATTTTGACCTTATCTTGTTTTATGGTGCGAATATTGGTCTATGCCTAGTTTCTGCCATATTGCTTTCCAGTTTTACCAGCAGTTCTTGCCCTCTAAGCTTGGATCTTTGGGTTTATTGCACTGGATTACTTCAGTTACTGCCTCTGTAAACCTAATCTCTTTCACTGATCCACCACTCTCTTTCTTACCCAGCACCAGATTATTTTGATGATCACTGCTTTGTAATATAGTTTGAAATCTGGTACTGCTAGGCTGCCTTCCTTCACATTTTTTTCATTGATTCGCTTGATCTTCTTGACGTTTTGTTCTTCTGGATGAATTTTGTTATTATTTTTTTCTAGCTCTATAAAGTAATTCTTTGGTATTTTGATTGGTATGGCACTGAAGGAGCAAATTAATCTAGGCAGAATTGTCATTTTTATTATATTGGTTCAGCCTACCTATGAGCAATTAATATTTTTTCCAATTGGTTAGATTTGTCTTTGTGTGAAAAGTATTTTGTTATTGTGTTCATGTAGTCCTTGGGTTTGTCTTGGCAAGTTGACTCTCGAGTATTTTATATTGTCTGCAAGTGTTTTAAATGGAATTTCTTTTTCTCTTTCTGCTGGGATTTGTTGATAATATGTAGAAATGCTGATGATTTATGTGGATTTATTTAACATATTGCAAGAGTATTGAATTTTCTTAGAATTCACCTGTGACTTTTGCTTAATGAGCATGTAATATTTTTCCAATAGGGTGCAGATTTACAAATCTGCAGCAGATGAGTTATCGGTGAAATGTTGAGCCTATTTCTGTTTCTAGAACACACAAATCCTATTCCCAAACTTCCAGTAAAAGCATTTGTACTCAGAGTTCAGCCTTCTAACATAGATTTGAAACTCTTTGAGTGACATTTAAAAGGCAAAAGGCCTAAATTCTTCCCTATTGCATCTTAATTATGATGCTTGACGCCTCTTCATGGAACTCTAAATGACATATCCTTTTTAAAGTATTTTTAAGCAGTGGTTTTAAGAAAGAAATGTGGGGAAAACCTAGTAGGCAAAACCTTTTTTTTTTAAACAGAGACTCTTTTCCCTTTCCCTCTCCCTCACCTCCCCCTCTTTCTTTCCTCAACTCCCTAGTCTCTTTGTCCCCTTGACTCCCCCCTCCTTCCCCCTTTTCTCCTTGGCAAACTGTCAGACCATAGAATTATCCATCCTCTGGGAGCAGGGGGAGATTGCCTAAGTCAGAGTGACAACTTGCCAGCAAATGCTTTCTCTATTCTCATTTATGGCTTCTGTGCCATGTTATTAAATATAGTTATTTTTCAAAAGGAACAATCTCATGCCTGTGTGGTCAGTTAAGTTTCTGTAAGCCTCAAGTGCCTCTCCTTGCTCCATTAACACAGAGTATGTGTTTTTTGTTAGCAGCTTACCAAGGTGCCTTATGGACTCATTCATGCTGCAGGTCAGGAAGCTAACTTAATCCTCTAACTGGCTTGAGAGTAGGGAGGAGAAAGTAGAAGGGAAGTATATCTGAAGAATGTGGAGGTTCTAAAGGCAGAATATCTTCAGTATATTGGATATGTTAGTGACAAAAGATTTATCTTTGGGATATAGGGTGAATGGATCACTCAAGAATGGTGGAACCTTGAATACACAATGGAGGGAGGCTTAAAACCCTGTCAAGTAGGTAAGTCATTGGAAGCCCTTCACTTTTTAAATGTCTTCTAAAGCCCACCTGCTTTTATAGCTATTAATGGTTCTGGGTTTCAGTGAACTGGCATAGGGTCCACCCCCTGACAGCATTTATAGAAGATTTCTGTGCAGGCAGTAATATCCCAAGCCCATTAAAAGCCACCAAAACAAAACAAAGACTTATAAGGAGACTGCATGTTTAGGAAATGCAGTAATTTGGTGTGTATGCCTATGTATTCTTTTTCCTACTACACTGGTCACTTTCATAGAGAGGCTATAATTAAAATGTCATTTCCTAAAGTACAGAAATTAGTCCTTGAAGGGTATTTTGTGTAGGCTAGAAGGAGGTGGGAGTAGCTGGCAGTACATGGACTTAGCCTCAGCAGGAAATCAATAGACTTTCTGGGATATATGAGACCAAAAACATTGCCCCCCTCCCTGAAATGGCAACTATTCTGGATTTGGGGTAGTTATTTTAAAAGTCATTCCTTAACTTCTTTGCTGATAGGGCACTTTTAATTAATTTCATAGAGGAAGAAATCAAGAGTGAGAGAGAGACCTTTTCCTCTTAAGTCACCTCCCTGTTTTTCCACCTTTAGCTTTGGGAAAAGTAATGATTGTGTGACGGATGGATGGGAGTAAGAAGACAGTGGAGGCAAGAAGACCAATTTGGATGCCATTATATTCATCCAGGTGAAAATTGATGAAGACTCGAATTAGTGTTCATTTGAAATCATTAAATCATTCACTAAAAAAACCAAACAAATTTGTACTACTTGATAGCAGAGAGGCAACAGATGTGAAAGATGAAGAGATAGAATTGGCAGGACCTAGTAATATATTTAATATGGGAGGTGAGGGAGAGGGAAGAGTCAAGGATAATATTAGGTTATAAGTCTGAGTGAACTGCAAGGATGATGGATGGTACTCCCAACAAAAACAGGGAAATATAGCCAATGGTGAATGTCCAGGTGCCAGCTGGAAATGAAGGAACAGATTTCTGAAGAGAAATTAAGACTGGACAACTAGATATACAGATTTTTAGATGTATCTGGTTAGTGATGATAATTGAACCCACTGGAGTAGATGTGATCAGAGGGAAAAGAAGATTTATGACAGAACTTTGAGAGACATCCCCCCCCCCAAAAAAAACCCACACATACTGCAGCATAACAAATGGGTGTATCCTTTGCCATGGAAAATATTGCCACCAGAGACAACATTATAAATTTCTCATTGTACTTAAAACTTCCCCTTTCTACTTTCTGCATAGCTATATTTTAATGTGTGCAACATTAGAATATGACCTCCTTAAAGGCAGAGGCTATCTTCTCTTTTATATTTGTATCCTCAGGATCTTAGCACAGTGCTTTACACATAATAAGTAATTAATGTATTTTTCCTTCCTTCTTTCCCCCCTCCTCTCCCTCCCTCCCTCCTTCCTTCCTTCATAATGTAGTATACTTAAATCCTGGCTTCAATACTAACTAGGTATGTGACCATGGGAAAATCACTCTGAGCTTTAGTTTGATCACACACACAGAGGCAAAACAAAACCCCACAAAAGCTTGTTCTGTTGCCTCACAACAGAATGGTCCTTAGTAAATTTTAAACCACATAAATATATTATTACTAGTTCTTAATCCTTCTCCACTCTTATTGTGAGCTCCTTGAGAGCAGAGGCCATCTTATTTCATTTTTGTATCATAAAGGACTAGCACAGTATACAGAGGATACAAAATCTCAAGATTGGAAGGGACTTCAGAAGGCATCTCCAACCCACATTCAACTTTAAAAGACCGCTTAAGTAGTTGTGATCCAGCCTCTGCTCTAAGACCCATCACCACTTTGATAGCCTGAAGTTTTTGGAAATTTCCTCCCTCACATTAAACCTAAATTTGCTTTTCTACAACTTCTAACGTTGAACTGTCCTTACATTCTTGATGTAAACCCAAATTGGCCATTATTTAATACTTTAGCAATTTAAAATAATTTAAGTAATTTAAAACTATGTTGCTCTAGTCTATTTGCTAGGATTTGAAGTATGTGCATCAATATATTATTAGTGTTATTTGTCTATAGTTTCTCTCTCTCTCTTTCTCCCTCTCTCCTCTCTTCCTCTCTGGTTTAAGAATTAGTGCCATATTTACCCCATAAAAAGAGGTAGACAGTGTTCTCTTTCAAATATTTAGGACTACTCAGTGTAACATAGATATTAATTGCTCTTTAAGTGTTTGATATAATTCACTTATAAATCCACCTGGACCGGGGTTTTTTTCTTTGGCAGTTTTCTCACGGCTTGTTAAATTTCATCTATTTCACTAATTTGAGTACTTCACATTTTAACAGATTTCTTTTAAATCCTTGGTTTTGCTGGAATATGATTGTGAATGGTAATTTTCTAAATGTGTATTTCTCCTGTTTGTAATGCTTTCACACATTCTTTCTCTTAACAATTGGTAAATCACAAAAACGGAAACTGATATGTATTATCAGCAAAAATAGTGCCATTAGCTGGTTTGGATGAACGTTTCAAGGAATTTGCTTTGTGGAGGGACAGTTTAGGGAATCTATTTTTTTTCAAAACAGAACACAGGCTCTGTAATAGCCTTGTACGGAAGATAGAAACAAGGGTATATCCCTGAAAATGAACACCTAAGAGTAGCATTGTTCAATAAAAGCAGTTGAGCAATTTTAATACTCTGAGTGAGCTGAGGTTCTTAAATAATGAGTGCCAGGGACAATAAAAGGGCCTTTTAGCTACATTGGGAGCAAAAGGAACATCAAAGAAGAGATAGGAATCTTGATCAACCTGAAGGTGATGGCACAAACTTGACAATAAAGAGACAGCATCCTTTTTCAATTCTTAATTTGCTTCTGTTTTCTTAAATAAAGAAAATGATTTTTAGTTAAGATAGCACTGAAAATGATTGAAAAAAATTAACACCAAAATTGAATGAGGTGATGGATTGTGGGAGAGCACCTGTCTGCTCATATTTTTATTTTGTTAAATATTTCCCAATTACATCTAAAAAACCTTTTATGTTCACTTAAAAAAAATTTGAGTTACAAATTCTCCCTCTCTCTAGAACCTCCCCCTTTTAAGAAGATTAGCAATTTGATGTCAATTATACATGTGAAGTTATGCAAAACATTTCCGTATTAGTCATGTTTCAAAAGGAAACAGACAAACACAAAACAAGAAAAAGAAAGAAAGTTTAAAAAGTAAGCTTCAATCTGCATTCAGAGTTCATCAGTTCTCTCTCTAGAGGTGGATGGTATTTTTCATCCTGGGTCCTTTGGAATTGTCTTAGCTTATCATCCTGATCAGATTGGCTATGTCTTTCAAAGTTTATTGTTCTTACAATGTTGTTATTACTATGCACAATGTTCTTCTGGTTCTGCTCACTTCACTCTGCCTCAGTTCATCTAAGTCTTCCCAGGCATTTCTGAAACCATCTCCTTCATAATTTCTTATAATGCAATAATATTCCATCACAATCATATACCATAACATGTTCAGCCATTCCCCAATTGATGAGCATCCCCTAAATTTCTAATTCTTTGCCACCAAAAAAAGAGATGCTATCAATATTTTTGTGCAAATAGCTCTTTTCCCCTTTTCTTTGATCTCCTTGGGATACAGACCTGGTAGTGGTATTTCCAAGTCAAAGGGTATACCCAGTTTTGTAGCCCTTTGGGTGTGGTTCCAAATTGTTCTCCAGAATGGTTGGATCAGTTCACAGCTCCACCAAGAGTGCATCAGTGTATCTATTTTTCCTCATTGTCTCCAGCATTTGTAATTTTCCTTTTCTGTTGTTAGTCAATCTGATAGGTGTGAAGTGGTAAATCAGAGTTGTTTTAATTTGCATTTCTCTAATCAGTAGTGATTTAGAGCATTTTTTAAATGTAAATCTTGATAGCTTTGGTTTCTTCTTCTGAAAACTGTCTGTTCACATCCTTTGTCCATTTATCAGCTGGCCAATGACTTATTTTTTTTAAAGTTATTCGTTTATTTACTTTTAGTTTTCAACATTCACTTTTCTAAGATTTTGAGTTCTAAATTTTCTCTCCCCCTTCCCCAAGACATCATTCGATCTGATATTGGCTATATACATACTATCATATTAAACATAAACATTAGACATATTGTGAAAGAAGAATCAGAACAAAAGGGGAAAGCCACGAGAAAGAAAAAACAACAACAAAAAGAAAATAGTATGTTTCGATGTGCATTCAGACTCCATAGTTCTTTCTCTGGATGTAGACGGCATTTTCCATCATGCGTCTTTTAGAATTGTCTTAGATCATTGCATTGCTGAGAAGAGCTAAGTCTAATAAAGTCGGTCATCATACAATGTTGCTGTTACTGTGTACAGTGTTCTCCTGGTTCTGCTCATTTCACTCAGCATCAATTCATTCAAGTCTTTCCAGGTTTTTCTCTTTTTGCTTTTATTCTTTTCTAAAATTTATTTATTTATTTATTTTTAGTTTTCAATAGTCACTTTTATAAGATTTTGAGTTTTAATTTTTCTCCCCCTCCTTCCACTCCCCCCTCCCCAAGATGGAGTACAATCTGATATAGGCTATACATGTACAATCATGTTAAACATATTTCCACATTAGAATGAAACTTATTTTTATAAATTTGTCTCAGTTCCCTATATGTTTGAGAAATGAAGCCTTTATCAGAGAAACTTGTGGTAAAATCCCACCTCCACCACACAGTTACCTTTTTATTTTGGCTATATTAGTTTTGTTTGTGCAAAAACTTTTTAATTTCATGTAATCAAAATTATTCATTTTACTTCCCACAATCCTTTTTATCTCTGGTCATAAACTTTTCCATTATCCATAGATCTGATGGGTATTTTTTCCATGTTCCCCTAATTTGCTTATGAGAACATCCTTTACGTCTAAATCATTTATCAATTTTGACTTTGCCATGTGATTTGACCAGATGAGACTCTGGGTAGCCATCACAGAGCCCCCTGGCTTTGAAAACCCAGATGTTGATGCTTCTCTCTCTGGGAGCTGTATGTATTGCTATAGTTAGACAATTAGAAGCCTGTCTACTGGCTTACATTTATTTGCTCTGTTTATATAATGTATGCTTGTAATTTCTGTTTGTATTTGTTCTGAAGTTCAGGGTGCTGGCTTTTCCCTTGAACTAAGTGAATGATATATGTATGTTTAATTAAAGTGAGATTGTTAACCCCTTAAAGTTGCTTTCCTTAGAAAAGCAGATCAAAACAGCCCTCCTGTGCGCTCTTGCTGTTGGTCCTGTGCCTCCATAGCAGCTGCTAGTCCCATTGTTGATACAACTTCCTTCCTTCATATTTTTTTTTCGTTGATTCCCTAGATATTCTTGTTCTTTCTTTCTGGATGAATTTTGTTATTATTTTTTTCTAGCTCTATAAAACAATGATTTGGTAGTTTGATTGGTATGGAACTGAATAAGTAAATTAACTTAGATTGAATTGTTATTTTTATCATATTGCTTCAACTAACCCATGAACAATTGCTATTTCTCCAATTATTTAGATCTTTTTTGAGTGAAAAGTGCTTTGTAATCGTGTTTATATAATCCCTGGGTTTGTCTTGGCTGGTAGTCTCCCAAGGATTTTATATTATCTGCACTCATTTTAAATGGAAGTTCTCTTTCTATCTCTTCCTACTGGGTTTTGTTGGTAGTATATAGAAATGCTCATGATTTATGTGGGTTTATTCTCTATATTCTGCAACTTTGCTGAAGTTGTTAGTTGTTTCAACTAGTTTTTTAGTTTATTCTTTTGAGTTTTCTAAGTATGCCATCATATCATTTGCAAAGAGTGATAATTTTGTTTCTTCACTGCCTATTTTTATTCTTTCACTTTCTTTTTCTTGTCTTATTGCTGTAGCTAGCATTTCTAGTACAATATTTAGTAATAATTGTGTTAATGGACATCCTTGCTTCTCCTCTGATCTTACTGAGAAAGCTTCAAGTTTATCCCCATTAGAGAGAAGGCTTGTTCTTGGTTTTAGATAGATACCACTTATCCTTTTAAGAAAGGCTTCATTTATTCCTATGTTTTCTAGTGGTTTTTTTTTAAAAACAGGAATGGGTATTGTATTTTGTCAAAGGCTTTTCCTGCATCTAATGATATAAACATACAATTTTTGTATTGGTATAGTCAATTATGCTGATAGTTTCCTAATATTGAACTGGTCCTGCATTCCTGGTATAATCTCACCTAGTAATAGTATATGATCTTCATGATATATTTTTGTAATCTTCTTGTTAGTATTTTTATTTAAAAATTTTTATATCAACATTCATTAAGGAAATCAGTCTATGGTTTTCTTTCTCGGGTTTTGCTCTCCTTGGTTTAGGTTTCAAAACCATATTTGTGTCATAAAAGGAATCTGGTAGGACTCCTTGACCTATTTTTTAAAAAATAGTTTATGTAGCTTTGGGATTAATCATTCCTTAAATGTTTAGTAGAACTCACTTGTAAATTTATTTGATTCTGTGGACTTTTTCTTAGGTAGGTCATTTATGGCTTGTTCAATTTCTTTTTCTAAGATAGGACTATTTAAATATTCTATTTCCTTTTCTGTTAATCTGGGGCATTTACATTTTTGAAAATATTCAGCCATTTCACTTAGATTATTATTTTAACTAGCATATTACTGGACAAAATAACACAAAATTATTTTCATCTTTATTGGTGGTTCATTCACCCTTTTCATTTGATACTAATAATTTGGTTTTCTTTTTTAAAAAAGAAATGGTTTTCCTAGTTTATTGTTTGTTTTTATAAAACCCTAGTTTTATTTATTATTCCAATTTTCTTTTACTTACGATTTTTATTAATCTCTCCTTTTATTTTCAGGATTTCCACTTTGGTGCTTAATTGATTTTAAATTTGTTCTTTTTCTAAGTTTTTTTTTGGGTTGTTGTATGCCCAATTCATTGATCTGCTCTTTCTCTCTTATTGTGTGATTTAGACATATATATTTCCTCTTAAGTACTGCTTTGGTTGCATCTCACAAATTTTGGAATATTGTCTTGTTGTCATTCTCTTTAATGAAACTATTGTTTCTATTGTTCTTGCACCCACTCATTCTTTAGGATTAGATTATTTTGCAGTTGTTGTTCAGTCATTTTTCAGTTGCGTCCTATTCTTTATGACTCCATTTGAGGATTTCTTGGCAAAGATACTAGAGTTGCTTTGCCATTTCCTTTATTTTGCGGATGAGGAACAAAGGCAAACAGGGTTAAGTGACTTGCACAGGTTCACACAGCTAGTAAGTGTCTGAGGCCAGATTTGAACTCAGGAAGATGAGTCTTCCTAACCCTAGGCCTGGCATTCTATCCGCTGTGCCACCTAGTTGATTAGTTTCCAACTAATTTTTAATCTATGCTGCCATGGCCCTTTGTTGAATGTAATTTTTATTGTATTATGGTCTGAAAAGGGTGCATTTAATTTTTCTGCATTTGGTGAAGTTTTTATGGTCAATTTTTGGTAAAATGCCATATAGAGCTAAGAAAAAAAGTATATTCATTTTGATTCCCATTCAGTTTTCTGTAGAGGTCTATCATATCTAACTTTTCTAAGATTCTGTTAATCTCTTTAATTTCTTTCTGATTTGTTTTATGGTTACATTTATATAGCTCTGAAAGGGGAAAGTTGAGGTTCCCCATTAGTATAGTTTTACTATCTATTTCCTCCTATAATTCATTTAACTTTTCCTTTTAGAATTTGTATGCTATACCATTTGATGTATATTTGCTTAGTATTGATATTACTTCATTGTCTATAATGTCTTTAAGCAAGATGCAGTTTCCTTGTTTAACCCTTTTAATTAGATATAGTTTTGTTTTTGCTTTGTCCAAATTCATGATGGCTAACCCTGCCTTTTTTACTCCATCTGAAGCATATTAGATTCTGCTCCAGCCTCTTATTTTAACTCTGTGTGTTTGTTTCAAGTGTGTTTCTTATAAACAACATATTATTGGATTCTGATTTCTAATCTATTTTGCTATCTAGTCCTGTTTTTATGGATGAGTTCATTCTATTCACATTCACAGTTACGATTATTAACTGTGCATTTTCCTCCATCCTATTTTCTTCTGTTTCTTCTTTTTTTACCCTATCCCTCCTCTGAAGTCTGTTTTGCCACTGCCTTCTTTTATCTCCCCTCCCTTTTATCACACACACACACACACACACACACACACACACACACACACCATCTCCTTCCTTTCCTACTTCCCTATTGGGTAAGATAGATTTCTATTACCAATTGAGAGTGTACACACACACACACACACACACACACACACACACACACATACACACACACACACATTTCCTTTTTGAACCAACTGAGATATGAGTAAAGTTCAAATATTGCCTGCCTTTACCCCTCTCTCCCCCCATTTTCTTCTCTACTGTAAAAGCTCTTCCTTGCATTCTTCTTTTATGTAAGATAATTTCCCCTATTCTTCCTTTCCCTTCTCTCAGGGTATCCCTCTTTCCTGCCAACCATTTTTTTTACATCATCCCAACATATTCAACTTACTCCTATGCCCTCTTTCCATATACAATCCTTCTAACTTCCCTAATAATGGTAAAGTTCTTAGAAGTTACATGTATCTACTCATAAAGGAAAGTTTAACCTTATTGAGTCCCTTATGATTCCTCTCTCATGTTTCCCTTGTTGAGTCTTGTATATGAAAGGCAAAATTTCTATCCAGCTCTTGTCTTTTCATTAGAACACTTGAAAGTCCTCTATTTCATTAAATATCCATTTTTTACCCTTGAAGGACTACATTGAGTTTTGCAGGGTAGGTTATTCTTGATTGTAATCCCAGCTCTTTTGCTTTCCAGAATATCATATTCCAAGTCCTCTACTCCTTTAACATGGAAGCTGATAAATATTGTGTGAGAATGACTGTGACTTCATAGCATTTGAATGGTTTCTTTCTGGCTGCTTGAAGTATTTTCTCTTTGACCTGGGAGGTCTGGAATTTGGATATAATATTCCTGGGAGTTTTCATTTTGAGATCTCTTTCAGGTGTTGATTGATAGATTATTTCATTTTCCATTATGCCCTCTCATTTTATGATATCAGGGCTGTTTTCCTCAATAATATCCTGAAATAAGACATCTTGGCTCTTTCTTTGATCTTAGCTTTCAGGTAGTTCAGTGATTCTTAAATTACCTGTCCTTGATCTATTTTCCAGGTCATTTGTTTTCCCAATATTTCACATTTTTTTCTACATTTTTATTCATTTGATTTTGTTTTATTGTTTCTTGATTTTTCATGGAGTCACTAACTTCCACTTGCCCAATTCTAATTTTTAAGGAATTATTTTCTTCAGTGAGCTCTTTTTTCCATTTGGCCAATTATACTTTTTAAGGGGTTATTCCCCCTACCCACCTTTTTTCTAATTATATCTAAAGCCAAATTTTAACATTCATTGAAAAATTTTGAGTTCCAAATTTTCTCCCTCCTACCCTTCTTTTCTCCCTCCCTTCTTCCTTCCCTTCTCTCTTCCTAAGATAGTAAGCAATTTGCAAACATGTAAAACACATTTTCTTACAAGTCATGTTGTGAAAGAAGAAACAGATCAAAGGGAAAAAACCATGAAAAAAATAAAGAAAGTGAAAATAGTATACTTTGATCTGCATTCAGATTCCATCAGTTCTTTCTCTGGATGTGAATAGCATTTTCCCTCATGAGTCCTTTAGAATCATCTTGCATCATTGTATTGCTGGGAATAGTTAAGCCATTCACAGTTGATCATTGTATAATGTTTTTGTTACTATGAACAATGTTCTTCTGGTTCTGCTCACTTCACTTTGCATCAGTTCATGTAAGCCTTTCCAGTTTTTTTTTCTGAAATCCACCTGTTTGTCATTTCTTATAGCATAATAGTATTCCACTACATTCATATACCACAACTTGTTTAGCCATTCCCTAACTGATGGGTATCCCCTCAATGTCCAATTCTTACAAATAACTCCAATTAAGGAGCTATTTTCATCAGTGAATTTTTGTATTTTTTCCATTTGGCCAATTTTATTGTTTAATCTCTTTTTTCCCCAGTATTTTTGTGCCTGTTTTACCAAGCTGTTTATTGTCTTTTCATAATTTTCTTCCTTTGCTCTCATTTTTTAACCTAATTTTTCCTCTACCACTTATAATTGATTTCAAAAAATCATTTTTTCTCTCTTTAAGCAATTCTTTTTGGGGCTTTTGCTCAATACACTTTTCTTTGAGTCTTTGCTCATAGCTGTTTTGACTGCATTGTCTTCTTCTGAGGTTGTGTCTTCATCTTCCTTATCACTATGGTAGTAGATTTTTATGGTCAGGTTCTTTATTTGCTCATTTTTCATTCTATTTCTTGATTTTGAACTGTATTGTAAAGTTGGACTCTGTTTCTGGCATGGAGCATGGAAGGAGTACTATTTCAAGCTTCAGGCTTTTTTGTACTGCTATTTTCAGAGTTATATCTGTGGGTTTTGAGGGTTTTGGTCCTTTCCAGGTGGTAAGATCTGGGGAGAAGTGTGGTTACTGCTTTTCTGGTCTACATTCTGATCCTCACCCAGGAAGGGCTCCTGATCCCTTAAGAGTACAATTGATACTGTTCCTCAGGGTCCCTGATTGCTTGGGATTGTAAGTGATACTTCTCCTTAGGGCTCCCATTCCCTCTTGGCTGAAAATGTTCCTTTCCACCCTTGAACTATGATACAGAACAAAGAAATGGGTATAGGCCAGATTTGCCAGAAAACATTTGGTCCTGTATCCAGTGCTAGCATAGGGTTCCCCTATAAACTCTTTATGATCATTTGCCAGATCCCCTTACCATCTCTGGCTTGAGAGTTCTGGATGCTGCTCCTTCCATTGCCACCACTGGTGTTTCATCCATGTGGACTTGGGGTTAGGCTCCACCCCTGTGTCATGGATCTCTCATTTGGATATTCTACATTGTCTTGGGCTGGAGAATATCTCACTCAGACCTTTTGTTGGCACTTTCACTCCAAAATTTTACCTGAGTTGTTATTTTAAAGCTGTTTGGAAGGGAATGTTGGGAGAAGTTGACTGAGGGCTTTCTCTATTCTGCCATCTTCCACTTGTCTCCTTTTAATAAGTTCAAATCACCACCCTTTGAGAAATATATTCCAAGGTATTAAGAGAACAAGTCATTAGCCTTTTAAAACACATGGAAAAAAGGAGAATACTCCAGTGATTTTTGAAAATAAATGGAAAAACAGAAGAAATGAAACAAGACTTGCAACTGTCCGAATTTCTAAGAAGGGAAAAGGGTGAGTTCTTTAAACTATTCCTACAAGGTTGACTTCAATTTCTGTGAAAATCCTAGAATGCATTATAAAAGAAAGGTTTGTGGTGATTTGGAAAGAGAAGATCACTAAGATCATGACTTTATCAAAGACAATTCATGCTAGTACCTGATTTCTTTTTTTTTTTTGACAAGGGTAACTTGATAAAGGGAGTGCCTTAGGCATTAGTATGCCTGTATTGCAGAAAAAACATTTGACAAAGTTTCTCCTACTATCCTTGTCGACAAGGAGACATTTGAGCCAGGAATGATTTCTTTCCCTCTCTTTTCCTTGTATAGCACTTATGTCCTTAACAAGTACCATTAGTACTGGTCATTTGTGCAGGACACACAGCCCTTCTGTCCCTCACTATGAGAACTCTAGGAGGGCAGGGACATGAATATCTTTCAGAGCTCTCAAAAACTAGCAACAAAAGCACATGAAATAAAACTAGAAATCTCTCAAGGCAAAATCAATATGAATAAAAATATTAAAGAAATGAAATTAGCAGAATATCAGAGGGGGAAAGGAGCTAAATATATCTTTTGAAAGGTGGAGGAACTGACAAAGGAAAATTCTATTCTGGATCTGATTTTTACCAAAAGAAGGAATTGGCAGAAATGATGGGAATCTTGAAGGAAAGTGACCATTCTATGTATCAGCAAGGCAATAATAACAATGTAGATGATAATTGTCAAAATGCCTATGAAGTTCTGTATCGCAAAGTATACGAGACTCTCCACATAGAAGGTAGAAGTAAACTATTTATTCAGACACCAGAGAACCATATCCCATAACCAAATGTTCAGCTCCCACAGCCAGTTAACCCACTTCATCATAACAGCAAGGAACCCAAAACACGATATCACAACATGGTGCCTCTCTATCCCAAAACCTCTCTGATCCCCTGCTGGGGTATTCCCCCAAAACAAACTCACAGTACAGCTAAGTCAGCCTGCTCAGTCTAACCATCATGAAGGCAGCCACTAGCAGCCATAACTGCTCTTTCTCTCTCTACTTCCTGTGCCATAACTTCCTTTTCCTGTCAGGAAGTTCCTCTCACCACATGTGACTTAGGTCTTCCTATGACGTAAGCAGATCACATGGCCTATTAATGGGTGGGAAAGATCTTCAAATCTAAATTGCTATTATATTCTATTTTAGAATTTGGGATAGAGGAGCAGAGGAAAGCCAGCAATAGTTTGATGTGTGATCCAGATATTTGAAGAGCAGATTTCAGAGGACTCCCAGAAAGTACAGGCAGGATCCCACTGACTAGCATTCTAAATGGAAAGTCAGTTAAGAAAAAGGATAGCATGGACAACAAAGTGTGAGATAAAGCATATATTTTCACCAATATGCTTATTTATTTTGGTTGACTGTATGTATTTGTTACTGGGGAGAGGAGGAGGTAGTAACAGTGACATTAAAAAAATGTTGATAAAGCAAAGCTTTCTAAAAAGTCATTCAGTCAATTAGTATTTATTAAGTGTCTGCTCTGTTAAGTGCTAGGGATACAAAGAAAAGCAAAAGGCAGACCTTGCTGATGAGTAATCTAATGGGATGACAATAAGCAAACAAATATGTACAAAACCAGCCATATGCAGGACACATAGGAAAGAATTAAGAGAAAGAAGGCACTAGAATTAAGGGGGAGCACAATAGGTTCTCCACAAAGGGTAGGATTTTAGTTGAGATTTAAAGGAAGCTAGGGAAAATAAAAGGCAAAGATGAAGAGGGAAAGCATTCCAGGCATGGGGAACAGTCTGAGAAAATGTCTGGAGCTGAGAGATGGAGTATCTTGTTTATGGAACAGCCAGGAGGCCAGTGTCACTGGTTTAAAGAACACATAGAGGAGAGTGGAAAGGTAGGAGGAGACTAAGTTATGAAGGACTTTGAATGCTAAACAAGAAGATTTTATATGTGATTCTGGAGGCATTGGGAGCCACTGGAATTTACTGAATAGAAGGATGAGTGGACCTGTACTTTAGAAAAATCACTTTGGTGGCTGAATGGAGTAACCAATTTGGAGTGGAGAAAGTGGGGAGATTGGAGTTGGGAGAGGCTTGAAGCAGGCAGACCCACCCCAGACTATTGTAGTAGTTCAGGTCTGGGGTTTTGAGGACCTGCACCAAGGTGGTAGCAGTGGTAGAGGAGAGAAGGGAGTGTATTTGAGAGATGCTGCAAGGGTGAGATGAACAGGCCTTGATAACAGACTGGATATGCAGGGGTCAGGCAGGGGATGGTGGGGTTAGAGACTGTAAGGAGTTGAGGATGACCACTAGGTTGTGAGCTTGGGCCACCTGGAGGATGGTGGTATTCTCAACAACAAAAGGGAAATTTGGAAGAGGGGAGGAAAAATAATGAGTTTGATTTTAGATATGTTGAGTTCTAGATGTCTGAAAGGCAGTTTGAGGTCTGAGATTGGAAGTCGGAAGCCAAGGATGAATAGGAAGCTCCTATAGGGAAATAGATTTAAAATTAAGAGAGATCTTTGAGGAAGTTTAATCCAGTCCTCACATTTTACAGGTGAGGAAAGTGAGGCTCCATGAGTTTAAGTGGCTTGCTCAAGATTACACGGGTAGGCAAGTAGCAGAACCAGAAATCTGAAACCAGTTGTTCTGATTTCAAATCCAGCTTGCACTCCACTTCACCATGATGGCTCCCCACCCTCCCTAAATTAAATTCTGAAGACAGAAAGAGAAACAATATATATATGAGGACAAAAAGGGAAATTGTCTAAAAGAGCCTAATTGGATGCACTGAGAAATCAGCCAATCAACTCAGATGTTTAAGACTAAGAAGACAAATAAAAGCATATGGCCTGGTACCATATCAGTGTAGAACTTAAAATGAGTTGAGGTTATAGAGGAGAATTAAAGACAATAACCTATGGAGCAAAGAGGTTAAGTGACTTGCCCAAGGTCACACAGATATTAAGATGTTTATTGAACATGTGGCAGAGTCAGGATTTGAGACCACTTTCTATTACTGCAAATCCAGTTGTTGTTTTTTTGTTTTTCATTTTCCCACCAATGTTCTCCCTTAAAACATGGCACTCAGACTATTAAATATCATAGGAAATTGGGTCTTGCCTATTTTTTTTTCATTACAAGATAGATTTCGTTGGGGGAAGAGAGAGGAGAAGAGTAGGAAACACCCAGAAAGAAGTATGATGTAAAAATAAAAGGCATGGATAATATTTATTTTTTAAAAACACAAAGAAAGAAAAATTAAAAATTGACCCTTAGAACTGAACACAATTCTCCAAATGTAGTCTTCACCAGGACAAAGAACAGTGATGGCATCACCTCCTTACTCCTAGATGCTCTGCTTCTCTGAACATGACCTAAAATCACTTTCTTGGATGCCCTGTAATAATGCTGACTCATAGTGACCTTAAAGTCCCCTGAGATTATCAGATCTTTTACAGATGAAATTCTGTCTTACCATGCTTCTCCTATCATACATTTTTGACCTTGATTTTTATAACTCAATAAATTGTACCAAATTCCATTCAGCTTTGATATTCTAGCCTGTCATCATATTTTTGAATGTTCAGTGTGTTAGCTATCCCTTACAGCTTTGTGTAATTGATAGGCATGATAACTATACCTTTATCTATGTCACTGACAAGCATGATAAATGGCACAAGGTCGATTTTCAAAAAAAAAAAAAAAGAAAGAAAGAAAATAGAGACTATGAACTGCATAGCCCAGTGAATCCTGGAAGATTCTAGAAAATATTATTAAACATAAGGTTAGTGAACATCTAGAAAAGGAAGAGGTGATCACAAAGTCAGTATGGTTTCATCAAGAAAACATCCTATCAAACTAGCCTTAATTTCTTTTTTTGCAGAGATACTCAACTGGTAGACCAGAAGAATTCAAGATCTAGAAGCAAATAAACATAGTAGAATGCTTTTTGATAAACCCAAGGACACCAACTATTGGATAAAAATTCCCTATTCAACAAAAAATTTCTGGGAAAATAGTAAAGAAATTTGGAAGAAAATATGTATAGACTAATATCTAACACTGTATTTCACAATAAGCTACAAACAAAAACATGACCTGAATATAAAAGGTCAAATCATCTTTAAAAGTTAAGGAGACGGCCCTGAAGTCAGTAGGACCTGAGTTCAAATCCAGCCTCAGACACTTGACACACTCACTAGCTGTGTGACCTTGGGGAAGTCACTTAATCTTAATTGCTCTGCCTTCCCCCCTGCAAAAAAAAGAAGTTAAGGAGGAAGGAGAGTCCTATCACAGCTATGGTTGGGAGAAAAGAATCTTTGTTTTAATTAAAAATATTTTATTTGTTTTAATCAGCCAAAATTTGCCTTTTTACCTTCCCACCTGAACCTTTATCTACTACAATTGGGAACATGAAAAATAAAACCCACCACAAATATGTATTGTCAATTAAAACAAATTTTCACATTGGTCATGTCCAAAAATAAATTTGTCTAATTCCTGCAATTTAGAGTTTCTCATCTCTATAATCCTCTGGAATCATGGCTGATCATTACACCAATAAGACTTCAGCAAAATAGTATTCCATCACATCCATATATCACCCTCTATTCATCCCTTCCTCAACTTATGGGTATCTCTCCAAATTCTCATTATTTACCATCTCAAAGAGAGATATGATTGCTTTTATGCATCCTTAGAGTTTGTTTTGCTTAGGACTAATTCCTCCTTTAATCTACCCTCCCTCTAATTTCCCCTCCCCACCTCTTTCCTCCTATCTCCATTTCCCCATTGAGTGAAATGCATCCCTATACACAACTCTGGTGGGTATTTTCTTCTTTTGATCAGTTCAGATGAGAGTAAGGTTCAAGTATCAGCATTTCTCCACCACCCATCCTCTTAGTTTGTATAGATGTCTATTTTTATACCCTGATTATGTGAGATTTCTCTAACCTTCCTTTCCCTTCCCCTACAGTGTATTACTCTTCCCCACTCTTTCTAGTCTCCTCTTCAGATCATCTAGACATAACAGAACCACTCCTATTTAATCTAATCTTATCTAATTGTACTGTCTCTATGAACCCTAACAATGATAGGGTTCAGAAGAGACATGTCTCCCCATATGTGAGTATAAGGAGTTTATCCTTGTTTAGTCCTTTATCATTTTTCATTCATGTTGACCTTTTTATGTTGCTCTTTACTCCTCTGTGTGTATTTCAAAGTTTCTCTGCAGCTTTGGTCTTTTTATCAGGAGTGGTAGGAAGTGCTCTTTTTCATTAAAGATCCATTTTTTCCCTCCTCCAATAGCATCACACTCCTTTTTCCTGGGTAAGTTGTTCTTGCCTTTAAGCTCATATCCTTTGCTTTCTGGAATACTGTATTTTAAATTCTCTGCTCCTATATAATGCTGGCTGTTAAATCATGTGTAATGATAACTGTGCTTCTCTGTGTTTGAATTCTTTCTGGCTGCATAGGATATTTTTTCTTTGACCTGCAAACTCTGATGTTCCTGGGAGTTTTCATTTTGTAGTGTTTTTATTTTTTCAGGGGGTGTTAGGAATGATTAAAACTTTTATTTCCACAGAAATTATGTAATATACGGCTTAGGAAACCTAGGGGATCCATACTTACCACAAACTCTTTTGACTTGCAGCAAATGCAGGAAAATGAATGGATTGTAGAAGATACTATCAACATAGATTAGTACTAGATTATCTTCTAGCAGAAGAAGGAAATTGAGAGATATAATGGAGAAATGTTTCCATAAATTCAGAAAAACAATCAGCAGAATGAGAGACATAATGAAGGAGTTATGTCTCACAAAGGAGATAACAGGCAAAGTAAAGATCCAACTGGTTTTTACCTTGTTTTGAGGTTGGAAGTTGGCTGCGTACAGTAAAAGTTAAGTCTTGCTTAGAATGCTCATGCATAATAAGCTTATGAATATTAACTTCTCCTCTGGGACAGCTAAAAGTTCATTGTAATGGTCACACAATGTATGTAGCAGCAGGTGGAAACATGTTAGAGGCAACTATGTAGCAGGCATATCAGAAGGTTGTTACCCAGCCAATGGAGAGACAGGGGAGGGACTTTGTGGCCAGGTATAGGTATTTAGGCTTACTTTTGTTTTTGGAGGGTGTGTCTATTTTATGAGGCACTTGCCACTGCTGTTGCATTAATACACTTTATTTCTTTTATCTTCACCCCTCCTGAGCCTAAAAAAGTTCTCATAGGGGTAACCAGTAAATTCTATTTCCATTTTGCCCTCTGACTCTAAGAAATCTGGGTAGTTTTCTTCTAACATTTCTTGTAATAGGATATCTGGACTCTTTTTTTTGCAGGGGGGGGTCATGGCATTCCAGTAGTCCAGTGATCCCTAAATTTCTTCTCATTGTTTTCTAGGGCAATTTTTTTTTTTTTGCTATGAGATACCTTATACCTTTTTCCTTATTTTCAGTCTTTTGACTTTGTTTTAATATTTCATATTACCTTATAGAGTCATTTGGCTTCTATTTGGTCTAATCTGATTTTCAGGGATTTTGTACCTCTTGTGCCAAAATGTTAATTCCCTTTCTAATTCCTTCTTCCATAGCTCTCACTTCTTTTTCAATTTTCCTCTCAAGCCCTTTCATTTATAAAAGCATTTTTAAACTCTTACTTCATCTTTTATAGGAATTCTAGTTGAATTTTCACCCAAGCTATGTTTTTCTCTGCAGCTTTTATTTATTTATTTATTTATTTATTCATTCATTCATTTATTTATTTATTTTTTGGTAGATGTTTCGGAATCATTCCCTTCATCTGGCCACCATGATAGCTCATTATGTGGGGTTCTTTTTTTGTTTGCCATTCTCCTAGTCTACTTCTGACTTTGGACTTGATGTTACAGATGGGCTCTGCCACACTTCTGGAGGGCAGGTCTGGGCTGGTCATGTTGCTATTATATTGGGGATATTGAGTATTGTTATTCCAGGACCTCTGTGACAGGCTGGGAATCTGCAAGCTTTTACTGCTACTTTTGACTTTCTCCTTTCTCTATGCACTGCCCAGGGCATAACATGCCCCTGTGCAGGTCTCTTTCTTAGTCTGCCATAGATCTGTGATTCAGAACTAGATAGTTCCAGATAATAGGCAATAAAGCTGTCAGTTCACATCTATCCCCATCACAATGATTCAGAATGCATTAGTATGGATCTAGAAACCTCCTCTTGCTCTGGTGTATAATCTTCTCCCTGTGCTCTGGAGTGCTTATGCATGTTTTCCTGGCTCAACCCCATCCACAGTGTATACAGACCTCTTTATCTTCCTATCCTGAACTGGGCTGGACAAATAACTCACTGTACTTTTTTTTTCCTGGATTACTCCAACAAGATTTAGTCTGGTGCACTTTCTAGATTTGTTCGGAGGAGTTTGTGGACCAGAGATTGGCCGTATTACATCTTATCGCTCTGCCATTTTGGCTCCACCAGGAGAAAAGATTTTTAATGTGAGATAGAAGCGGTTGTAGAAGATAAAATTGACAATTTCTATTAGATAAAATTGAAAAGCTTTTGCACAAGCAAAATCAATAGTTAGAATTAGAAGGAAAACACTTGGGAAAATATAGCATATTTTTCTGATGATCTCATATATAAACTATGTATATGTATATGTATATACACACATTTATATATTACTTCTTTCTATATCAGGCATAAATATCTAAATGGTTATTGTATACAGCAAATTTCTGGGTTTTGTATATGTATATACACACATTTAGATATTTTTTCTTTCTATATCAGGTTTAAATATCTAAAGAGTTCTTGTATATAGCAAATTTCTGGGTTTTCTTATAAATTCTGCCACTTCCATATTGTTTAATTCACACTTGAGATTATAAGATTATGATTACGTTTGCTTTTCTCTATATATTTCATTTGTATTGATTTTTTTTGTTCCCTTCCTTTTTAAAATCAGTACTTTGTGCTTGTGATTGTCTTCTTACACTGTACTTTGATTTAGTCTATTTCCACAGGCTTTCCCTTTTCCCCCATTTGTCTATCCTATCTCAAGTTCCTTGACTTTACTTAAATTGATAAATGAAATGAAAAAGAAATATTTCTCTCTCTTTTGATCCTTGTTTTTCCCCATCCAGTTAAGCGTGCATTTTAATATCCAGCTTTCTCCCAATCCCATCAATGTCTTAGTTTAAGTAATATTTTTTTTGCAATGCCCCTTTCCAAATTTGTGTTTTGTTTTTATTTCTCTTCTCTTCCACTATTATGAATTTTACTTTTCAGTTCATAGGTGAAAGATCCATACTACCAATAATCCTTACTCCTATATATCCTATTTTCTTGTTGTGTCTAGAATTCCTCATGAAGGTAGTTTCTGGAATGCCATGAATTCCTTCTATCTCATTTCTATTAAATTTGTATCTTTCCCCATTTTTTATGCTGTATTTCACTTTAAGAAAAGTAATTCATGAAAGAAGCCATGTTGAATAGTAGTGTCATGTGATGACCATCACGCTCTCCTGATCCATGAAGCTCATTCCTACCTCTGCCCTTACCAGATTATATCTGGTTCTGTTGCCCCTTCCCCTCAGCATTCTGGGTTCCATCTGCTTTATGCCCTCATATGCTCCCTCCTAGGAGGTTCAGTCAGACAACAAACATTTATTAAGTACCCAGTAGGACATGGGAAATGAGTAAGTTAAAAAACCAGGAATTTAGGGTGTTTGAGGGAGTATCAATATTTATGTTCAAGTCCCCTAATATGAGGCAGGAGGAGTTGGGGAGGAATGGAAGATTGAGCCAGGCACTGAACAATCTCCCAAAAGGGAAAGTGTCTATTTTGATTAACTGGTAAAGGTGAATTGATTGAGAATTTGATCCACAAATGTACAAGTTCCACTCTCAAAACAAAACCCATTATAAGTTAGGTCCCTATTTCTTTTTTAATCCTAATTTTAAAATTCTTTAAAAACTTAAACTTAAATACATAATAAGAAAAGAAAAAGAAGTATTATAAACTTAAATACGAAATAAAAGGAAAAAATTGTCACAGCAGAATGTAAGAGAGGATTCAAAATATACGGCAATAAATTTCCACTTCAAGAAAGCCTATATAATAAACACTATACATTGTGTTGAAAGCTGTCCATCTTTTCTTTTGCTTCCTTGTAAGTTTTCTTTTGTTCTCTGCTGTATACTTTTTACTTTGCTCTTCCCCCTCTTCTTTCCCTCCCCCCGAAGGCTACAATTAAGCTGGATATATATACATACATACACACAGAGATATGTATATACACACATACATATGTACATACACATACATATATACCCACATATACACATGCATATATAAACATAGACACAAAAATATATACATACACTTATATATACACATATACTTAGATATCTATAATCATACTCATATATATAGACATATATATTCATATGCATCTACGTAAGACCCTACTATACTTATTTGTCTTCTGTTTCTCTGAGGGTGGATAACCTCTTCCTTCATAAGTCCAAGTCTTTCCATATTTTTCCAAGTCCACCAACTCATCATTTCCTACACCACAGCAATATTTCAACCTTATATTATCTAGTTATTTTAAATAGTCCAAAACAACAGTGATGGATATGGCTGACACATAGTGTAGGTTCCCTATTTTTCTCTTTTGATTAAATCTATTTTAACCTTAACTTTGTGCAAGATCATGATTACCACCCTTGCTCCTTTTTCCCTAATAAATTCTGTTCCTGATGTGTTTGTGTATATCTCTTATTTCCTATCTAACTCCTCTACTTTACTTCCACCTGCTAACTTGTCCTCCTATTAACCTACTTCCCCCTTCAAGAATCCCTCCTTTATCCTCCCATTCCCACTAAAGACCCTTCTATACCCCCTCCTATTCCCTCACCCTCCCCTCTAAAGAGCTCTCCCTTATCCTCTCTCCCTTCCCTATCCCCTTATTGTTTTATCCTGAATTTAGAAGACTTTTACATACACACACACACACACACACACACACACACACACACAGTTCCTTCTTGAACTCAATTCCAATGAAAGTAGGTTTCCAGAACTACTGGCCTTCCTCCCCCATCTAATTCCTTTGTGTTAGTTCTTCCTCTCATGTCTCATTTGTATAAAATAATTACTCTTTTTAACTTTCCCAAATGATTTTACTTTTTAAAATCATATCATGCTTGGGTCTAATTGGGTAGTTTGTAAGAGAGATAACAATCTTAGACATACATTTTACATTTTCTCCTATAAAATGTAAACACTCTCAGGTTCCTGCTCCGCTCCTTCCTGTGTGCTGCTATCTCTAGAGATGCCTCCCTACACCATCACTTACTTCTCTGTCTGAGGGTTATGTGAGGCTACCCAGATGCTTCTGGCTGACCAGGGCTAGGACTGGAAGGAGGATGTAGTAACCAAGGACATGTGGATGAAAGGGGACCTCAAGGCCAGCTGTCTCCATGGCCAGGTCCCCAAATTCACAGATGGAGACTTAACCTCATACCAGAGCAATGCCATCCTGAGATACCTGGGGCGCAAACATAGACTCTACGGGAAGGATAACCGAGAAGCTGCTTTCTTGGATATGGCCAATGATGGGGTGGAAGACCTCAGGCTCAAGTATGTTCACCTCATCTATCAGAATTATGAGGAGGGCAAGGACAAATATGTGATGGACCTGCCCACCCAGCTGGAGCCTTTTGAGACCCTGCTGAAGCTGAACCACAGAGGCAAGGCCTTTATCGTGGGTGACCAGACCTGGTCACCTGCTGTTGATTTACCAGACACTGGCCCCCAGCTGTCTGGACTCCTTCCCCTTACTGTCTGCCTATGTAGCTCAGTTCTCCTCCAGGCCCAAGCTCCAGGTCTTCCTGACCTGACCCCAGCACACTGATCTCCCTATCAATGGCAATGGTAAACAGTGAGGGCTTGGGCCTGACCTTGTCTAGATATAAAAGCTTTCAAACAAACAATAACAAAAAAAAAAGGTAAACAGTCTGTACTAATTGAGTCCTTTGTAATTAGTCTTCTGTATGTACTTTATATTTCTCTTGGCTCTTGTCTGTCAAATCTTCTATTAAGTCCAAGTTTGTTTTTTTTTTTTTAACAAAATGCTGAAAGTCTAACAATTTGTTAAATGTCTATTTTTTTTTTCCATTCAGGATTATGCTTAGCTTTGCTGGGCATATTTTCAGTCAGAACCCCAGTTCTTTTGCTCTTCAATATATAGTGTTCCAAGACCTGAAGTCTTTTAGTGTCACTGCTACTAGGTCTTATGTGATTCTAATTGTGGCACCACCTTGGTTTTTTTCTTGCTGCTCCTAATATTTTATCCCTGAGCTGGGGGGTTTCGGAGTTTGACTATGATGTTCCTGTGGGTTTTCCTGGTAGGATCTCTTTCAGGTGGTGATTGGTGGATTTTTCTCTTTCCCCTCTTGTTCTAATGCTTCAGGAGAATATTCTTTAATTATTTCTTGTATTACTGTATTAAGATCCTTTTTTTGATCATAGCTTTTAGGTAGTCCAATTGTTCTTGTTTTCTTTTCTTGATCTGTTCTCCAAATCAACTGTTTTTTTTTTATGAGATGTTTCAAATTCTTTCCTATTTTTTTCATTCTTTACATTTTGTTTTATTATTTCCTGATCTTTCATAATTTCGCTGGCTTCCCCTCGCCCTATTCTGATTTTCAAGGGATCATTTCCCTGGTTCTCTTTTTCTAATTAGTTGAACTTTTTTTCATAGTCTTCTTGTTTTTCTTGTTTTTTTTTTCTTTTTTAGTTTTTCCTCAATCTCTCTCATCTGATGTGCAAAATCTTTTTAAAGTTCTTTTATGCAATCTTTTTGGGCAGGTGACCATTTGACATTACTCTTTGGGTAGAAGAGGGTTTTTTTACTTCAGTATGCTCCTCTGAAAATGAACTCTGGTGTTCTCTATTCCCATAGTAACTCTCTATGGTTGGATTCTTTCTCCACTGTTTGTTCACTTTTTTTTTTAAATTTCTTTCTCCATTGTTTGTTCACTTTTTTTTTTTAATTTATAGGAGCTTATTTTTTGTAATCACCTCTAGTCCTGGGGTTCCAGTTCTCTCCTCTGGCCTGGAACTGGAACCAAGACCTCCAGCCTCCTGTGAGTGTCCACAGCCAGCAGTGTTCTTGCTCCGCTGCTTCTGCACTCATTGGGCATGTACTGGATCCTTCTCTCCCAGAGCCAGGTCTTAGCAACAGAGCTGGGGCTGGCATTCCTTGTCAGCAGAGGTTCCCTTGATCTTCCCCAGCTCAGATACCCAGCTCCCTTTGCTGTCCCAGGGGTAAGAGGGAGCCTCCCAACCCAGCTAACCTTATTAAGCAGAACTAGCTTGGAGTTTATTCTTCACAGGGACCAAACTTCATTCTGCAATTTTCTTTTTTTGTTTGTTTGTTTTTTGGCAGGGCAATTGGGGTTAAGTGATCTCCTCCAATTGTCCTAGGGGGTCCACTGTTCTGCCCCAACTCTTGTTTATTTTTAACAGCTCTATGTTCACCCTGAGGAACTATTTTATCTTGATTATGGGGGAAATCTGGAGAGCTTGGAATTTTCTGACCTACCCCACCATCTTCCCAGAATCCTCTCCCCTTCCCTTATACCTTTACTTCTATCCTTATTTCCTCACAGCCTCAATTCTAATTACAAGATTACATAAATCAACAACAGCTATCCTTTCCACATCACAGGGGTTAGGGCCATAGTGCCCCCATGATCTGGAAAATCCATGTAATGTTTTTTGGCGCTCCCTTTGTACCAATCTGAAATTTTTCTTTTTCTTTTATGGAGTGTTTGCAGTACCTTATTGTAAAATTGGGGTTGATAATATACAAATATTTTATGCATTTCTGAGTTTTTAAACTTTTCCTGCGTTATCTCCTGGCTTTCTTGTGTTGTCTGTGGCTTTCACAAAACTCCAAAAAATTCCCATTTAATTTTTGATGCTAATCCATGATTTATTGAAACCGTGATGAGGGAAGGTGCAATGTGGAAGACAGAACTGTTATTCCTAATCAGATCCCCTACAGATTGGGCAGGGGTATGTTTCTAGCTGCCTTCTGTCTCTTCTTCCTTCTCCTATTCACACATCTTCCCATTGTGTTATCCCCCTATTAAACTGTACTGATTCACTTGTAGGGGGTCATGGCACTTAATCCATGGAATGTTTTAGTTCAGTTCTTCTATTGTCCTGATTCTTCAAGTTCTGCTTCAATTTTTAGCTCTCCCTAGGTCCTTAATTCTCCCTCATGATTCCTCTTTCTTCTTTTACCCTTCAGTTCAATTTCTTTTCTTTAAAACAATAACCTGTATACATGAAGGGATTTATTTTGTTCCTTAATCTTTTCTTGATAATTTTATTTATTCACTTTTGGTGTATTTCTATTTGTGATATTTTCAAGTTGAGTACTTTGCTCACCTGTTTTTAGATAGGAGTGCCTCTCTTGTTTTAAGTCAATCCTTTCAGCTTTGATGACTAGGCTCAATTTAGTCTCCAACATTATTTTTTTTTGAGGGGGGAAGGCAGGGCAATTGTGGTTAAGTGACTTGCACAAGGTCACACAGCTAGTGTGTCAAGTGTCTGAGGCTGGATTTGAACTCAGGTCCTCCTGACTCCAGCACCGGTGCTCTACTCACTGTGCCACCTAGCTGCCCCTCCAACATTATTTTTGGTTGCAGCTTGAGCTTCTTTACTTTTTGGAAAGGGTGCAATTCTAGTCTTATGACTATGAAATAATCCTGAGTTTTTTGAATCAGTGCTCCTTCATATTTGAAAGTCTTCCTTTTGGCTGGTTATAAAGTTGTCTGCTATTGAAATTGTGAAATGATTACTACAGGCTTTGGAGTTTCAAGGATGGGCTTATTCTCTGTTGAATTGTGGATCTCTTTGTTTGAACTGATATTCTCTGTGCAATTTTCTTGTATTTTTCCTGCAGCATAATATTCAGGGTTATTTTTTTCTTCTTCAATTTGTCATGTCCTTCTGTGAGACCTATCATCCTTATGTTATCTCTGTGCACCTGTTCCTTAAGTTAGTTGGTTGGATTTGTCTAAAATTCATGTATTTTAAAAAAACTGACTTGTTTCTTTGAATAAAATTTCTTCCGTTTCAGGAATAAAATAATGGAATTTCCATTGTTGTGATTCAAACCTGTTATTCTCTGTTAGTCTTTACTTCTTTAAGGGGATTATCTATTGCGTCTTCTAAGTTCTGAACTCTGCTATTATATTTTAAACTGAATTAGGAGCTGTGCATTTCTGACTAAATTTCATTTGTAATTATCTTCTTTTATATGCTTTATTTATCTATAGAAACATTCTGGAATTTCTTATTAGTGGTTTACAATATATAACAAAAAAAGGACTTCAAAAACAGGAGTAAAAGATGTAACAAAGTAAATGTATGCCAGGAAGACTGGATTGGTCATGTGACAAAGGTGAAGGGATGATAGGCAGTCAGAGTGCTCCACTGGTGCCCTTGAAAAATGTCTGGGGAAAGCAAGGAAGGCCTCCAGCATATTGGTAGATCCCTTGTAGAGAACTCATGTGAGGACAGACAAGACTTTCACAGGATGGGCTCCAACTTCCACCATTGGAGGCAGCTTCCAAATCAATGAATTCATAGATTCCTTTGAGTTGGAGCATCATTTAGATTCAGCTGGAGCCATATTAGAATATGAAAAAAGTGGGGACAGTTAGCACATTCAGAGCACAGAACTTAGTAGACCAAAAGTGTGAGTCCATTCCTTTTGAGGTCAACTAATATTAATCAGAACAAAAAGAATCATAGAATGTGCTGGAATGGATCTCAGAGATCATCTGGTCCAGGGGTTCTTAACTTGGAATTGGTGAACTAGTTTTAAACTCCAAATAACTATATTTTAATATAATCCCTTTTCTTTGTAATTCTACATAGTTTACTTCATGCACTTAAAAATTTATTCTGAGGAGAGACCCACAGGTTTCACCAGATTGCCAACAGGGCAGTATACACTAAAACAGTTAAGAATTCCTGCTCTAGTACAACCCTTTAATGGGATAAAGGAAAAAAAAATAACCCAAAACTTAACAGTGGAACTCAATCTTGATTTATAAATATTGGAAACTGAAAGGGATAGGCATATGTATGGTATACATCCCATTCCATTGACAAGGAAAAAAAAAACCTGTTGTATATACTCATTATCTTCTTGTAGGATACGCAATAGAACAGTAGAAAAAACACTGCATTTAGAATTGGAGGAACTAGATTCCAATCCCAGATCTGGAATCTTACTACCTGTGACCTTAGGCAAGTCACTTAAACTCTCTGGGTCTCAGTTTCCTTCTCTGTAAAATAAGATTGTACAAGATGGCCTCTCACGTCCCCTTCATCTCTAAAACAATAATCTTCTCAGCTACAAATCTGCAGCTCTTTCAAATGGAACAATTACAAAGACTTGCCTTGGGAAGAAAAGTAGCCAGTGTTGCTACAGTACATATATTCTCTTCTTCCATACACCATAATGGGAATTGTGCTAGGCAGAGCTGTGCTTTCCTCAAGTTAGCTTTCTGGCTCACATCTTTCCTCAGTGATTGGTCTGATTTAGAACAGATTTCCTTAAGCTGGGATCTGTGAACTTTTGGACAACTGGATTTCAATATAATTGGTTTCCTCTGTAAACCTATATATTTTATTCATTTAAAAATATTAGTCGGAGAAGGAGTTCACAGGCCTTACCAGCTTGTTAGTAGGGTCCATGCCATGAAAAGGGTTAAGAATCCCTGGTTTAAAAAGACTTCCCTATTAGCTTTTTCTGTCTAGTGGCCTGTATATAATTTCAAGGGCGAATAAAATGACATCAACAAAGTACCTAGGTAAACAGAGGTTGTCAAAACTAGGTTAAAAGCATGATGATGATGATGATGATGATGATGATATATACATTCCACCACAGATAACTGAGAATAGACAAATGTGCTTTTGTAATTTTACTGGAGATGAATCAGTATAACAAAGACTGGAATATGGCATTCCAAGGTAGGATGCTATTTGCATGATCACAATATTGTATAACTTCAGGCAAAAAAAAAAAAAAACTAGACCAGATCAGTCATATTTTTTCCAATAGTGGTAACTGCTGATAAACTGAACCAGGCTGCCATAGTCACTGTCCAAGTAATTTTTAAAAAGTTTCCTTCTTTCTAAGGCTATGCTTCTCATTTAACTTTTTCAAAATTTGGTTTTTGGCTACTCACCAAGGCAATTTATCACTCTTTCATGGTCTGCCATTTCCCCTGATGACTTGGGCATTTTATTTCTCCAAGTAGGAAACAGAGCTGATAAACAGAGGCCTTAGCCATGTGGCAGAGTTGGCAAGAGAACACAGGATGCTGGACTCCTTGCTTCCTTCCTGCTCCATTAAGGAAGTATTCCCATACCTGTATTTAAACTCTATTTTACGTAGAGGGATAGCAGTATAATTTAAACTCTCCACAAAGTGAGGGGGGAATTCTGGGTTTAGTAACTACATCAAAGTTTCTAAAGTAAACTCATATTTCTCTTTTCACTGAGAAACAAATTGGCAATGATATCTGTAACAGGCAGAAAGTGTCTAGCTGACCAATGAGCAGCTAATGTTCGCAGGGTAGGTATTTCTATGCTATTCAGAGAAATCTGGTAGGGAGAACAAAGGCAAACTCTTCTCAAAGGATTACCTTAATATTAATTGGGAAACTGAATAAATAAAAAAAAAACCTAACATGTACTAGTCCTTTTTCAGAATTTAAAAAATTTAAAACCCCACTTTCCAGACTTCAACATATTCTACTAAGTTAAAACATGGAGCATCACTCAACTTTCAGCCTCCAGAAATATTAAAAAAAATTCTTCCATTTTCTTTGAGGTAATTGAATCTTTGATCAAAGAAAAAAGAAAAGGATTTATATGTACAAACATATCTGTAGCAGCTCTTTTTGTAGTGCCAAAGAATTGGAAATCAAGGAGATGCTCATCAATTGGGGAATGGCTGAACAAATTGTGATATACAATTATGATGAAGTACTATTGTGCAGTAAGAAATACGACGGGGGGGGGTGTTTCAGAAAAACATAGCAAGACCTATGTGAACCGATGCGAAGTAAACTGTAGTGAAAAGAACCAGGAGATCATTATACACAGAAATAGTAACATTGCCATGATGATCAACTGTGAAAGACTTGGCTACTCTGATCTAAGACAATTCCAAAGGACTCATGATCAAAATGCTATCCACCTCCAAAGAGAGACCTGACAAACTAAGTGCAAATTGACATGTCATTTTCTCACTATATGTTTTTACAATATGGCTAATATGGGAATGTTTTGCATGATTTCACATGTATAATTGAGATTATATTGCTTGGCTTCTCAGATGGAGAAGGGAGTGGGAGAAAGGGACAGAATCTGGACCTCAAAATTTAAAAAGAAAAAACTGCTAAAAATAAATTTAAAAAAAGAGATATTGACTCTTTGAAAATCTATTTTGTCAAATTCCTCTTATATCACAGTGAATATTAAATAATGCCCTCTAGTGGGAGAAAAAAAATCCCTTTAGTTTTACATTAGGGAACAACCTCAGATTCATCATATGAAGGAACAATGAGTCTTTGAGAAGACGTTATTCATGTATCCACTCCTTGCTTTTACATAAATCAACACTGAAATTAGCCTGGGAAATAGACTTTTTTAAACTCACTAAAATCCTTGCTATTTCTTGTTTGATCACTAATCCTTCCTAAATATTTACCTTTGTCATTTTTATTTTAATAAATGAGAAGCTTAATAGGAAAAAAAACCTTATCTTGGAATAGGAGTGTGGAAGCACATTAAAAACCTTCTTTCTAATTAAATTGAAAATATTAAGAGATAAATTTCTTCAGCCTAAAGTCCTTTCCAGACTTTTCCCTTTAGGAATATGTGTAGAAGGTGAAGGACAAAAAAAAAAAAATTAAGGCCATGGGAAAATGGATTAAAGGTGGTAAGCAAACAGAACAAAACTTCTAGAAATGGTCTTTTCAGAAAAGACTCGTTGATTCTGCCAGATTTTGTTTTGCCTACATTTTCAATTCTATTTTGGCCATTGTTCTGCTCTTTACTTTTCCTAAAAATAATCTATTGATGACCAACAGCATGAAAACAAATTGTCCATAAGTATAAAACAAATTTATGAAGGTGATTTGTAGTAGGAAGTTGAAGTTGCATGTGTTCAAATTAAATTTGGAATGCTAATTTAAAATTTAAATGTTTTCTTGCCCCAAGGTTAAATGTCTTCAATATGCTTAATGATAGCAACCTACAGCTCAAGATCTAAATGATCAGTGATTTCTTATTGTAGCATCCCAAAATTGCTTAATATATAATAATAGTGTAGGGCAAGTAAATTTTCTATTACTTACAGTTGCATTTTTATTTTCGAAAAAAATCAATCAACTTTCATGAATGAACTGGCAACCAAAGTCAGGGTTAACAGCCCATCTTGCTTGTTTAGGAATATGGCAGAAGGGGCATGTGTGTGTGCAATATGGTGACACCTATGGAGCCCTTCTTAGAATATTTGCTGCCTATAAAAGAAAATGCTAAAATTTCACTTAGAAGTCAGTGACAATAAAGATGTTGTTTTTTCCCATCTAAGTTCACAGACTTCCTGAAATCTACCCGTAGATCCCAGGTTAAGAAACCCTGTTCTATGAAAGTGGTCTCATGTTCACAATTCTGCTTCTGCCTTGTCTTTTTCTTTTTATTCAGGATCGCATGTCAATACCATTATCCTGAGTGCATCAAACTCTGAAACACTACAGAGATTTCTCATTGAGATGCAACCATTCAAGAGACTGACCTAACCATTTGTGTCCAAATAATAAAATAGATTAAGAATGCATGTTGCCCCAGCTTACTTACTGGTATTCTAACTCAACAGGCTCCTTGTCTTAGACAGGTGCTATACAGATGGAGAGGGGGACCCAAAGTTGAATAGGAGGTGGCAATTCGATAGTGTTGCACTGTCAGATGATCTTGTGTTCTCCTTGTTACAAAAGACCACCTTTTCAACACTGCTATAGTCCTGTGGCTGCTATGTGTCTGCGAATCATGGAATATCACAATCTCAGTAGAATCACAATTTCAAAGGGCAACAGAAAGTCACAAAGAGGACAGAAGTAGAATGTGACATATTACCAACAATGATTCATGGTTGATATTTACCATAAGACATCCTTAAAACATGTATGACTGGAAAAGAAGATGAGTTTACTATGTAATAAGTTAGAGAAGGATATGGCACCCATAAAATGTTTAAAAAATAACAGAGTACCTCCAAGTATGCAACATAGACCTTGTGAGGAGGACTTATAGAAAGGCATGGACAAAAATTGCTCAGGATGAGAGTACATTGATAGGTTGTAATCTATGATGGTGGAGGGGTCACAGAATTAGATCAGAAAGGGATCTGTCATGGAATCACAGATTTAGAGCTAGTCCTGTCTTCTTATTTTACAAGTAAGAAAATTGAAGCCTGGAGAAGTTAGGGGACTTAGCCAAGGTCATATAGGTAGTAGAATGGCACAGCTGGAACTTGATCTCAGGTCTGTGACTCCCAGTCTCCCAGTCTTTTTTTTTGGGGGGGGGGACAGGGCAATTAGGGTTAAGTGACTTGCCCAAGGTCACACAGGTAGTACGTGTGTCAAATGTCTGAGGCCGGATTTGAACTCAGGTTCTCCTGACTCTAGGGCCGGTGCTCTACTGACTGCGCCACCTACCTGCCCCCTTCCGAGCCTTTTTAAAAAAAACTTAATCTTCCCTTCCCCAAATCAAAATCCCCCTTCCCCTCACTGAAAAACAAAACTCTTGTAATACATATGCACAGTCAAGCAAAACAAATTTCTATGTGGACATGTTCAATTCTATCTATCTATCTATCTCTGTACCCTAAGCCCATCACCTCTCAGGAGGTAACATTTTCTACATACCTTTCCTTTAGAGGTCCAATCTCATTTTACAGGTGAGAAAATTCTGGCCTAGAAATAAGTGATTTGGCTGAGATAACAAAGGGATTAAGTTGCAAGTCCAGCATTTGAACCATTGTCTTCTGACTCCAAATCCAGACTTGGCTCTTTCCCCACTAATGATGGAGTATTTCCCTTAATCTGATCACAGAACCATTTAAGCCTTAGGTGGACTTTTTTTTTTGTTCCTATTTATTTGAATGGAAAATTTTCAATGTGCTTTGAAAACCAGATGTAGATTCCATTGCTGCTATGGTAAAAGTGCATACAGCAAAGAAATAGTAGTAATGTACTTAATGAGATTAAGACTTTCACTATGTTTTGGTACCATTTACAGGTTCTAAATCAGCATTTAATGAAGAGCATGAAGGTCTATCTGAGGTTGCTTTTTGATTGTCTTAGTTTTTTTAAAAAGTTGTTTTAAAGTAGCCTTTCATTTTATTTCCAAGGAGCTCTCCTGAAGTAAGCCAGTTACCCAGGAAAACAGACAGAAGGGAAATCTGCTCTGCAACTGATGCTAAGCCAATGCTTTCTGTGAGGTGGTGAGCAGACCAGTAATAGAGAAGTCTCTAAGGAATTGAACTATGATATTTTCAATACATTTCTGAACTCTGATCTCCCCTAATTCCAAAGACTACTTCAAGGATAACTTACTGACTTGGCCTTCTATGCTTCAAATACAGTTGATGACCTTAGGCAAATAAATTGGACAAGTACCAGAGTTGATCATCATTCAAAATTGCCTCCACTGGGCCAAGGAGTATAAACAACTGGTTCTAGACTCTAAAACAAGTCATTCTATCAAATAAAATGAAATAAAAACCTCACTTAAGTGTTTAATGGGTCTCTGACCTCATTCATGCACATTAATTAGTGGGGAACAGTCCAGCTCTAGATATGGAGTCAGAGGACCTGGGTTTAAACTCTAGCCCCACCATTTAATCCCTTTACCAGCTCCCACCAATCCTTCCATTCAAGCTCATCTACAATTTATACTGTGGACAACAGGTAAAATACTCTCATAAATTTTTGAGCAAATATGAAGTACAACACTATTTGCAACTTCTGGGAAAGTACTACTTAAAAATGCCTCTTAGTGGCATACTTTGAAATTCTGTAGTGGATTTAAAAATTGGAAAAGGACATTCAAAGAAATAAATAAGCCAAGACTGCCTTAACAACTCAGGGTCACTCAATAAGTTAAGAAACATGAGATAGGGCTGAAAAGCCTTGTAGCAGGACTTTTAAGTCTTAGTTGGAACACCTATTAGCCAATTCTGTCTCATGCTAGCTAAGGATAATGATGACCATCAAGAAAACTATTTAGAACAAACACCACACAAATTTAAAGTTTTGTTTGCTAAAACTAGTAAAGTATAAAATGTGGAAGTTATTTTTCTAAATTTCGAAAAAAAATAGTGTCACGTGATTATCATGTAACATTTGTAGCATCTTATTCTTCCCTCTAAAGTTCAGAAGACTTTTTAAACTCCTTGAAGTTGCTCAATTTTATTCTATTTTTTATTATTTTATTATATATATTATATTATATAAATATTATTTATTCTATTTTATTCTGACATTTTTAGGTACTTTCAGAAATCCAATTATAAATCATCTTCTGCAATTTTTTGATATCTTATGGTAAGTTCCCCACTGAAAAATAAGTGGAAAGACTGTAAACTTAAAAAAAATAATTTCTGATAACTTAAAATTTTTTTTAGTGAGGTACTGTTTAATTATCTGTATTAGCTTTGTGACCATAATAAAATAAAATGACATCTACATAGAGCAAGACAAATCTTTAGCAAGAAAGATTTACTACTCTGCAGAAAAACAGATGGTTCTAAATAAAGTTAGTTCTGAAGTAATAGGTAGATGAATTGTATCTAATCAAAGGAACTTCATAAAATGCATACCCTATTTACTTGAATTCACAGAAGAGAAGGGAATTTACAAAATGGATCTTTATTAAATGAAAGAAAAATCTGTTTGGTGGGTCAAATACGAAATAGAATATACAAAAACTTTACATCAGATCTCTCAGCCAAAGAAATAAAATCCTATCTAAGATAAACTAGCACTCATTCCTTTTATGAAGAAAACAAATGCGTGAATAAGTTCTTTATGGCAGTACAGGATGGCAGAGCATCATACACTGTGCTAAAATTCCAGGTTACACGGAAGCAAAGTTTAAAATCTAAACAATAGTCTTCTAAAGAGTCCAACTATTTCAGAAAGTAACTTAAAAATAGGAAATTTGATCATTATGTATTCTTTCAGAAGCAAGTGACATGGATATCAAGTGAAGAGTTCATGAAGCCTGCAAATCACATTTTCAGTTTCTATACAAATATAAATTGCTTTGCATTTTAAAATCCTTTTTATATTTTTGATAGCTTTAGCTGTGAAAAAGCATGACTAGATCATCAGATTCTTGCCACGTCATTCCTCTTATCTTGTCTGTTCCCCTGAAATCTTTTACCCCAAATTATGTGCTGTGGTATTAAAAAAACAAAACAAAAACCCCTGCAATGTGTCAATAAATCACAAGCCCTCCTACTACTATATATTCTGTAAAATTCAACACTTCTTTGGCATTGCACACTAATTCCCCTTTTAACACTTCTGCTATTTAAAAAAGTATATTTTGACTGTAGTAAAACACCTTAAAAACACCTATTTCTGATTGTGTAAAATAATGTGTCGCCTTTTTGTGTTGACTTACAAAATATACATACTGGCTTTGAGGGAGAAAAAAAAATAAATGAGTGCTACCATACGAGGCTCATTTGAAGTCTGTGATCTGTTACAAGAAATAAAACATAATTACAAATCCTCCTCCCCTCCAGATGTCACATGAAGTCATTCAACTCGGCTTCAAGTGCAGCTGCCATTTCATCTGCCTCGGAGCTGCTTCCCTCCTCATCTTCATTACTGGACTCTTTACTAGATTCACTGGCAGCATCATCCTCATTCAGCTTCCGCTTGTGGCCTCTGTAAATGAATTAAAAAAAAAAGGTGAGTGAGATTACAAGTGCGCACTCAAAATATTGCATCACAAAACCTGTACTTTTAAATGTACAGTTACTTTAAAAATCTGTGAATTAAGGAGAAAAAATATTGTACTGGTCCTAACAATATTCTAAAATCTGTGATTTCAAACAGTGAGGGTACTTCTTTCCTTCATCTATGCTGATCACAAACCATCTAGCAGATGGTCTATCTTGGAGAATTTCTGTGCTCGAAAGATTTGTCATTCTTCAGCCAACCTAGGGATAAGCTTTTCCAATGCAAATAAGTTGGTCATTGAATGATAATCCATGACCAGGTCCATTCTAGAGTCTTTCCAGCTGGCAGAGTTTATAATAATAATGGCAAGCATCTAGGAGAATCTTTACACTACACAAAAGCATCAATGTAGGATGTACTTGGATGTAATCAATATCTATGATACCAAGAATGTTTAAACCATCTAGGCAATGCACACCAGAATTACCAGGAAGAAACTCTAGCTTCATTTTATTCTATGGCCACACACCACTATTCTAATACCAGTCAGATAAGTGTCACAACTTATCAGGAGGACCCATCATCAGTGGGGTGAATGAGAAGGGTGTGTGTGTGTGTGTGTGTAACTGAAAATGCGTGTGTGTGTGTGTGTGTGTGTGTGTGTGTGTGTGTGTGTGTAACTGAAAATGCACACCGAACTGATATGGATTAATCATTTTTACATACAATGGACAACATGTGTTTTAAAGGAAGAAATCTGACTCCTCATGAGTGCTGAGATTTCTTTCCCCTTTGGTCGTCATGTTATGAATTTGGTAATGCATGCACTCACCTTGGGGTGAGTTCTAAATTATAAGCTTTAAAGACTATTAAAACTGGAGTTCTCTGTCACATGCAGGCATTTGGGAAAACTAAAGTGAGACACATAAGGATTCTATGCATACTTGGAAACGAAAAAAAAAGTTATAACCTATCCTTTCATTAACAGATTTAATATTCATAGCACAAACACAGGGCTGTTTTTTTCCCAACAATTCATGGTTGGCTCCCCTTAAGCTTAAGAGTTATATCTATAATCTGACTAGAAAAGATAAACAGCTTAATGTCTAATGATAAACAAGACAGTTTATTTTATTTTATTTTTGGAGAAAGAAGGGAAACGCTCTAGGCCTCCTGTATTCTCATAAGAGTCCTTACCCTTATGTTCCTTTTCTGGCACAGAAAGCAATTTAATGTGTAAACTTAAAAAATCAATAGCACTTATGGCATTATGTGCCACAGTGAGTTTGCACCATTGTAAGTTTGTTTCTCAGTTCAACAAGTGTTTGGCTAATAAGATATGTCTATATTGTGAACTACGCATTTTTAGTAGTATTAAATATTTTAACACAATGTTAGTAATTATAGGAATGATTTGAGAACTTAATTTGCAATATGTATCTCTATTTTACATGATCTCAAATGAATAAACAATGTAATTTATTATGATAAATTGTAATAAACAATGTAACTGTTGACATTGTAATTATAACATGCAATATTAGAAGTAAAAATGGCAATAGTTGCAGCATCTGTCACAGCAAGATATCCTTTTACTAGCTGAAAGCATTTCAACTTTTGATGAAACGAGAAGGCAACTGTTTATTTGTTCACAGAAACATTTGACATTTATTAAGCACTCAAAATGTCCTAGTATAGTTGAGTTATTTATAGGGCAGGAAGTGAAGACACATGGACAAGTGAGACCAGCGCTCAGTAGTCACACAAAGCCCTGCTGTAGCCTTTTTATATAAAATAGACTCTTTACAACTTCCAAGACTAATCAGGCTAGCATGGAATGTACTCTTAAATTGTTTTTAAAATTAAAAAAAAAAATTCTTTTGGAGGGGAGAAGGCAGGGCAATTGGGGTTAAGTGACTTGCCCACGGTAACACAGCTAGTAAGTGCATCAAATGTCTGAAGCCAAATTTAAACTCAGGGCCAGTGCTGCTCTTAAATTCTATCAGTTTAAAAAATACATTCCATACCTTCCCTCACATGACCACAAATAACCTTGACCTGATGTCCCTTGATGGCCACAAATGCAAATAAACTGGAAAATAATGATTTACCTGCTACTTAAAGGCTTAGGGCGCTGAATTAATTGTTTAAAGTACTGGATGTTTAAAATAGTGGCTCTGATGAGCATTCATATAGTAGATGCACAGCTAGCCCTTCTACATTGTGACTCTTCCTGTCACAGTTTCGCTGTATTGTGGGTCAGTATAAGAAATTAAATGGGAATTTTGAGGGAGTTTTGCGGAAGCTGCAGACAACATGAGAAGGCCAGTAGACAACACAGAAAAAGTTTAGAAACTCAGAAATGCATAAAATATATGTATAGTATTGTATAATACCAACCCACATTTTACAATAAGGTACTATAAATACCCCATAAAAGAAAAATAAAAAGAACTTCTCAGGCATGAAGGAAAGGCCAAAAAATTTTATGCAGATTTTCCAGATTGCAGTGGTGCTGTGCCCCTAACCTCCGTGATGTAGAATGGATAACTGTATATATGTGTGAGGTATTACTTTAAATTAATTTTGCCTCAGATAATTAATAGCTGTTTAGCCCTGGGCAAGTGACAATCTCTGTCAGCCTCACTTACCTCATGTATAAAATGGGGATAATGATAACACCTACCTTATAGGGTGAAGACCAAATGAGATAATAAAGGTAAAGATCTTTGCAAACTCTAAAATATTACAGGTGTGTTAGCTATTAATATATGCTGTGGAAGATACAAAGATGAACAAGGATTGATGTCTGCCTTCAAGGAATTCAGAAGACAGGCATACAAATTAATATGTTAAAAGATAGTATGTAATAAGTGCCACAGAAGAGATTTATAGACACCTTAAGAGAAGGGTTTTTTTTGCTTGTAGTGAATAGGCAGAACATTTCAGTTGGGTAGTGGAGAATGGGTCAGATTCCAACATGGCAGACAATAAGACGACACAGGGTGTACTGGTAATGGAATGGGAAGATCTTTCCCATCCATTAATAGGCCTACGTGACCTGCTTTGAGGCTGAGTCACATGGAGCCCATGGTAGGAGGAGCTTGCCGAATGGGTGAAGCAGAAAAGGGTGGAGCAAGAAGAGAGAGTGAGACTGAGCTGGGAGAGGGAGAAACAGAGCAGCTAGCAGGAATGAGGGGGGAATTTTACCAAAGGGAGATTGTGGGGAGTGGTGGTGCTCTCTGCATTGTTAATGTGTATAAACTTCTTTGTTACTATGGTGGGTTTGGCTTTCTGGTATCTGAATAAATGTCTTGGTTCTTTGAGGAAGAGAGTCTGTTATATTTTGCGATTCAAATCTGAAAATCCGCCTGCATATTCATAGCAGCTGCTGTGAGTATTGCACTGACAATATATTTGGGATCACAAACAGGATCACAAAATGTAAAACCTCTACTTGGAAAGAGAGAAAGGCTCTAGAGAAGGAAAAGGGTATTCTGGGATGGGAAGATTCACCTTATTGCTTCCCGGTGAGCACAGGATTTGGTGAAAACTGTGAACCAAGGCTACAGAAGGGAGAACCCAAAGAATTAGAAAGATGTCTGCAAGGAATACCAGTAGAACCAGGGAAAGAAATGGCAGGGGTGTGTAGAAGAGGATGGGCCTTGTTAACAAGTTATCATATGTAAAAGAAGAGACAAATTGCGGGAGGAAAAGGTTCAGATGAAAAAGGAGTTAGCTGATTTGCATGAGAAGCTTTCTATACTAAAAGTTCAGAACTTTCCTTTAGAAGAGAAGGCAACTGTGAGTTTAGCTCAGAAAAAGAAGAGAAAAGTTAACAAGAGGAAGGTGCATGTAACTCTCGTGCATGAGGGGCCTCACTGGGACCCAGAAACCTGGGAGGAAAATGAAACAAAGTTAAATGAGGAGGCTTCTAGGAATGTGGACATTAGTCCAATACTAGGAAGGAAGCAGGAGATGCACACAGTTTTAGGGAAGTAACTGAGGATTTTACTCAGCAGTAAGTCACAGATATCTTAAGTTGATTCACCCCCAAAATGGGAGAATCATTAGTATCTTAGATGGTGAGAATCAGTGAGGAGGACAGATAACATAGATTGTACAACAAGCTTTTAGGGATTACCATATTCAAGGAGGTAACAATGGGACTAATTGGTTAGCTTTAGCTGCAGAAGGATGCAATAAGCAGTATACCACTGATTCTATGTGGTGTAGTGGAGATAGATCCTGATAGTCACTTAAGAGACTGTATGAGAAAGTTAAGGAAGAGGTAAAGAAATCTGTAATAATGGTCGGAGACACCAATGCTTATCATAGTTCCCTTAATGGTTCTATAGTGAAGACTGTTCCTCCTGCTTATAAACATGTGATTCTGACTCTACTAACTGGGGAGTAGGGCACCCTCTTTCTGAGGTGCTGGATGAGATTTCACAGTTAGGTGACTTAGGGGAATGGGGAAAAGATAAATTTCCTCAACAGAGAAGAGTAAATAACCAGCAGATTCAAAGTCAGGATAGATTAACAAAGAAAGAATTGTTTACTGCTTTATTAAGAGTAGGGACGGATTTTGGAAGAATAGATGATATTCCAACTAACAAACTATATATGATGTGCCAAGAAAAGGGACTTAATACTAAGTTAGTAAGAACTGCTCCTACAGATCCTCCTGAGTCATTGTATCCAAGTTTGTAACACCTTCAGGGAGAACAGGAAATTGGCCAAGCCCCAGCTCAGATTAAAGAAATACAGATGGGATTACAGACCCCATATCAGTTTAACCATATATTGGAAAAATGGATCAACTATTGTAACTAGGGAATTAACAGGGTACTGGGGCAGAAGCCTCTCTCATATATGGAAACCCTGATAAATTTAAACATGGAACTCCTATTATCATTACAGGTCTGGTGGGGGGGGGGCATTGAAATATCAGCTAGACAAGTTAAACTAATGATGAAAACGGGACAATTACCTAACAAAGAATATATCCTCGGGGCAGCTAGGTGGTAAGTAGAACACCAGCCATGGAGTCAGGAGGACGTGAGTTCAAATTCGGCCTCAGACACATGACACACTACCTGTGTGACCTTGGACAAGTCACTTAACCTCAACTGCCCTGCCTTCCCCCCTCCAAAAAGAAAGAAAGAAAGAATATACTGTGGTAATTGTACCTGTTCTTGAATATATCACTGGGATAGATATACTGAGAAGTATGACTTTAAATTTACCTGAGGGGAGATACTAATTTGCAGTAAGGAAGATAGGAATTAATAAAGTTTTAGTGGGTTTATGGACTCCAGAAGCATGGCTGATGCTGTATCTACCTTGCTTTTGGTCATTGTCTCCTTATTCTTTTTGGGTTTTTGTCTGTTCAACTTGTTTGCTACATTTGTCTCCTACAGGTTTAATGTCTTCCACTTGTAGATGACTGTCTGCTTAAGCTGTCTAAGACTATGATATGTCACTCCTGGACCTGGCATTGACCAAGCTCTGGATCACAGCTGAAGAACTGAGCCCTTGAATGCGACCTCTTAGGGCAGGGATAGCTCTACGTTCAATCTCAGCAGGAAGCAGTTATAGAAGAAGAGACCTTCTTCCCTTACTCCAAGGGATTTTGGGTCCCATTCTTTTGAGGGGGGAATGATGAGGTGCTTGTGCTCAAGCCTCTACTCTAAGGTATCGTCTTATGTGTTTATTTCATGTTATCCTTGTTATATTGTTGTGAAGTTATGTTGATACCAGTTACCCCTAAACTGCCATTGACCTATATGATGGACACAAAAGATCTTGGGGCTGAATACACTGGTAATGGAATGGGAAGATCTTTCCCATCCATTAATAGGCCTATGTGACCTGCTTTTGTGGTGGGAGGAGCTTGCTGAATGGGTGGAGCAGGAAGTGGGAGTGATGAGAGACAGAGCAGCTGGTGAGAGTGAGAGAGGGAGTGATTTTGCCTAAGGGAGACTGTGGGGAGGCCAAACAGAGGGAAGGCTTGGGGATGGCGGTGCTCCCTGCATTGATACTGTATATAAACTACTTTGTTAATGTGGTGGATTTAGCTTTCTGGTATCTGAATATTATCTTGGTTTTGTCTTTGAGGAAGAGAGTCCATTATATTTTGCAATTCAAACTTGGAAATATGCCTGTATATTCACAGCAGCTGCTGTGGGTATCACACTGATGATATATAGGATAACCACAGGGAACACAATGATTTTGTTGTGGTAGCTTTTAGATTTGAAAATGAACAATAACTAAGTAGATTGGTGGCAGCTAAATAATATACACTAGCTGGCCCCTGGCAAAAGAAAACAGAAATTTGTTTTCTAGAATGCCACCACAAATTCATTCATATCAACATCAGCCGAAAAGTGCTATTTGAATTACCATATAAAGATTTACCAACCACTAAATCAAAAATATCCATTTTTAAGTTGATACTAACTATTGACTTAAACTGCTGAGGAATTTAATCAGAAAGTTAGCATCTCCTTAGGGGGTTATTAAAAGTAATCACTTTTATTAAATAGTAAACTAAAAAGACTGCTAGATTATAAGATTGGCAAATGTTACTAAACTTTATTACTGGTTACTTTTGAAAGTTTCAATGGCATTTTAAAGTATTCTCTTATTTAAACTAGTCCTAATGATGTTTCTACAGCAGCAACATTTCAGCTAGCTCATTCAAAGAAAAGCAGCCTGCAGAATCAATTTCATACTGTTTTAATCTAGTCATCTCATCTTCTAAGAAAATGCAAATTTCAGGGGGTAGAGCCAAGATGGCAGCTTGAAAATAGGGACTCATTTAAGCTCTCCCTCAAATCCCTCCAAACATCTGTAAAAAATGACTCTAAACAAATTCTAGAGCTACAGAACTCACAAAATGACAGAGGGAAACAAGTCTCCAACCCAAGATGGCCTGGATGGGCAGGAGGAAGGGTCTATCACTGCCTACTGGGAGCAGAGTGCAGCCCAATGTGGGCTGTGCCAGGAGAGACCAGGCTCAAGGAGACCAGGCACAGCAAGCCTCAGGGTCCTGAATCACTGAACTGTGGCAGTCACCAGACTTATCAACCCACAAAAGCCAAAGACAATGGAGGAGGTCAGTCGGAAAACTGCTGAATCTGGGCAAGGGAAGTGTGTGGTCTAGTTGCAGCCCTGGAGCAGTGGAGGTGGCTGTAGCAGTGGCAGCAGCAGCAGCAACAGTGGCTGTCATGGCGGCTGCTTCTGGCCCCAGGCCCACACAGTGTGGGTAATCAAGTGGCTGATCAGAGTGGGAGTACAGAGGTTGCTTTGCTGGTACTGAGGCAAGGTTCTCTTGCTTTGCCCTGCTTGGACCTGGGTCATGGTCTTGGTTGGCAGTTCTTGGGGGAGGAGGAATGCTGGTGTGGCAGAGCTTTGTGGTGGCTGTGTAGAGGGAGTCCTCCTGGTGGTTACATGGCAGAAAGGAGGGCCTGCACTCAGAGACCAGAGCACAGGCCAGGAGAGGAGCATCATACCACCTCAGAATAGAAGTAGCTCTGAAAAACAGCAATGCAAAACCCCTGAAGTTTGGGACAAAGCACTCTCCACTCTGAAAGCAGTCATACCCTGACAAAAAGCTCAAAAGTTAAGTAATTGGCTGGGAAAATGAGCAAGCAGCATAAAAGGACTCAGACTATAGAATCTTTCTTTGGTGACAAAGAAGATCAAAACATACAGCCAGAAGAAGTCAACAAAGTCAAAGAGCCTACATCAAAAGCCTCCAAGAAAAATACAAATTAGTCTCAGACCATGGAAGAGCTCAAAAAAGATTTGGAAAATCAATTGCGAGAAGTAGAGGAAAAATTGGGAAGAGAAATCAGAGTGATGAAAGAAAATCATTAAAAACAAGTCAACAGCTTGCCAAAGGAGACCCCCCAAGAAAATACTGAAGCAAATAACACCTTAAAAAATAGACTAACCCAAATGTCAAAAGAGCTCCAAAAAGCCAATGAAAAGAATACCTTGAAAGGGAGAATTAGCCAAATGGAAAAGGAGGTCCAAAGGACCACTGAAGAAAATACTACCTTAAAAAGTAGAATGGAGCAAGTGGAAACTAGTGACTTTCTGAGAAATCAAGAAATTATAAAACAGAACCAAAGGAATGAAAAAAATGGAAGACAATGTAAAATATCTCATTGGAAAAACCACCTGGAAAATAGATCCAGGAAAGATAATTTAAAAATTACTGGACTACCTGAAAGCCATGATCAAAAAAAAGAGCCTAGACATCATCTTTCAAGAAATTATCAAGGAAAACTGCCCTGATATTCTAGAACAGGGCTATCCAAAATGCGGCCCACCTACAAACATAGAAATTTACATAAATGCTTTAGTAAATGAAGCCAAGCTACCACAGAGCTCTCACTAAAATAACAAACCAAAATATATTATTTATTAGTTTCAATAAAAACCTAAAGTTGGATAGCCCTGTTGCAGAACCAGAGGGTAAAACAGAAATTGAAAGAATCCACTGATTACTTCTTGAAAAAGATCCCCAAAAGAAAACTCCTAGAAATATTGTAGTCAAATTTCAGAGTTCCCAGGTCAAGGAGAAAATACTGCAAGCAGTCAGAAAGAAACAATTTGAGTATTATGGAAACACAATCAGGATAATCCAAGATCTAGCAGCTTCTACATTAAGGGATCGAAGGGCTTGGAATGGTATTCCAGAGGTCAAAGGAGCTAGGATTAAAACTAAGAATCAGCTACCCAGCAAAACTGAGTATAACACTCCAGGGCAAAATATGGACTTTCAATAAAATAGAGGACTTTCAAGCATTCTTGATGAAAAGACCAGAGCTGAATAGCAAGGAATAGTTTACTTATCAGATTTGTGGAAAAGTAAAGAATTCATGACCCAACAAGAGATAGAGAGCATACAAAATGCAAAATGGATAATTTTGATTATGTCAAATTGAAATGTTTTTGTACAAAAAAAGCCAATGCAACAAGAATTAGGAGGGAAGCAGAAAATTGGGAGAAAATCTTTGCAACTAGTATCTCTGATAAAGGCCTCATCTCTAAAATATACAGGGAGCTGAGCCAAATATATAGGAATACAAGCCATTCCCCAATTGAGAAATGGTCAAAGGATATGAACAGGCAGTTTTCAGAGGAAGAAATTAAAGCTATCTACAGGCATATGAAAAAATGCTCTGGATCACTACTGATTAGAGAAATGCAAATCAAAACAACTCTTAGATACCACATCTCTCCTGTCAGATTGGCTAAAATAACAAAACAAGAAAATGATAAATGCTGGAAAGGATGTGGGGAAATTGGAACATTGTTGCATTGCTGGTGGAATTGTGAGCTGATCCAGCCATTTTGGAGAGCAGTTTGGAACTATGCCCAAAGAGCTATAGAAATGTTCATACCCTTTGACCCAGCAATACCACTTCTAGGGTTGTATCCCAAAGAAATCACACAAGCAGGAAAAGGACCCATATGTACAAAAATATTTATAGCAGCTCTTTTTGTGGTAGCCAAGAATTGGAAATCAAAGGGATGCCCATCAATTGGGGAATGGCTGAACAAGCTGTGGTATATGAAGGTGATGGAATACTATTGTGCCATAAGAAATGGGGATGATGCAGACTTCGTAACAACCTGGAAAAACCTACACGACATAATGCTGAGTGAGCGGAGCAGAGCCAGGAGAACGTTGTGCACAGCCACAGATATATGGATTCCGTGAGGACCAACCCTGACATACTGCGCTCTTCTCAGCAACCTAAGGGGCAAGGACAACTCCAGGGGACTCACGATGGAGAATGCTATCTTCATCCAGAGAAAGAACTGCGAAGTTTGAATACAGATCGAGGCGCACTACATGCTCGCCTTTTTTGCTTCTTTTCTTGTTTTTGTTTTTGGGGTTTTTTTTTGGTTCTGTCTCTTCTTTCTCATGATTCATTCCATTGGTTAAAATTCTTCTCCACGACTTGACTAGTGCATAAATTAATTCAATGCGAAGTTATACATGACAGTTATATGAAATTCCATGCCGTCTTGGGGAGGGAGGGGGGAGGAAGGGGAGAAAAACTGGAACTCAAAACCATGTAGAACCGTGTGTGGTAAACTAAAAATAAATAAAGAAATTAAAAAAAAAAAAAAGAAAATTTGATTTTCAGATACAAGAATCAAGAGAAGCATGAAAAGGTAAAGAAGAAAGAGAAATCATAAGGGACTTACTAAAGTTGAACTGTTTTGTTTACATTCCTACATGGAAAGATGATATTTGTAACTCATGAGACCTTTCTCAGTATTAGGGTAGTTGAAGGGAATATACATATGTATATAGACAGAGGGCACAGGGTGAGCTGAATATGAAGGGATGATATCTAAAAAAAAATAAAATTAAGGGGTGAGAGAGGAATATATTGGGAGAAGGAGAAAGGCAGAGATAAAATAGGGGAAATTATCTCAAGTTAAAAATGGAGAGAAAAAGCAGTTATGATGGAAGGGAAAAGAGGGCAGGTGAAAGGAAATAAATGAATCTTGCTCTCGTTGGATTTGATTTAAGAAGGGAATAACATACACACTCAAATGGGTATCTTACCCTATAGGAAAGTAGTGGGGAAGGGGATGGGGGGGGGCGGGGATTATAGAAGGGAGGGTAGATTGGGAGAGGAGGTAGTCAAAAGCAAACACTTGAAAAGGGACAGGGTCAAAGCAGAAAACTGAATCAAAGGGGACATGACAGGATGGAGAGAAATATAGTCAGTCTTTCACAACATGACTATTACGGAAGTGTTTTGCATAATGATACATGTGTGGCCTATGTTGAATTGCTTGCCTTCTCAAGGAAGGTGGGTGGGGAGGGAAGAAGGGAGAGAATTTGGAACTCAAAGTTCTAAAAACAAATGTTTAAAAAAAAGTTGTTTTTACATGCAACTGGGAAATAAGATATACAGGCAATGGCGTATATAAATCTATCTCGCCCTACAAGAAAGTAAGGGGAAAGGGGATAGGGTGGGGGAAGTGGGGCAATATAAGGGAAGGCAGACTGGGGAAAGGGGCAATCAGAATTTATGCCATCTTAGGGTGGGGGGAGAGGGTAGAAATGGGGAGAAAATTTGTAACCCAAAATCTTGTGGAAATCAATGTTGAAAATTAAAAATATTAAATTCAAAAAATAAGAAAGCTAAAAAAATGCAAATTCACTCAACAGTACTTTCAGAAATGTTCTTCAGTAGATGGGTGACCTCACTGATGTGAGTGCCCCCCCCAACCCATTAGCACTGACCACAATCTACCTATATCATCTCATGTTCACTGACTCTCATTCTGTGACTTCCCCAGAGGGTTCAGATAAAATGCCTTAAATCTGACTAAATATTATTGTATCTTATAATATCATATTCTGAAGAAAAACAAAAACTGACAATTACACACACCTAGACACAGACAACCCCTACTAATTTTCTTTTCTAATATGCATGGTAAGCTATTAGTCTTCAGTTCACCACATAAAATGAACTCCTTTTGAACTTTTTATTGTAGTCATTAAGATGCAAACATCTCTTCTCACCTCCCTCCCCCACTATATTCTATAGCACTTGAAAAAAATTTTCTGATTTGAATTTTTTTCAGTTAAACTGGCTCTGAAATGTGTGAATGTCGACCTTTGCATCTTTCCCAATTACTAGTATATACCTAATTTCAAAGGCTGGCCTAAATTAATTTCTAGTAGGAAGGGAATTAAGAGATTTAAATTATATTTCCCAGTTCTACCATTCGTAGCCATTTAATTATATGAAAATAATTTCCCCCTTTTTTACCTTTCCCTTCCAAATTCAATGGGGATAATTATTTCCCTCTGTGTTAGATGTAATGGATTATTAAGAAAATTTTTACCAAAATCAGTTATTTTAAAAACTGAGGCATTCTATGTAATTAAAAAATTTTTACCTGCATGAATTTTAAGAAAATATTTAATTCTTTCTGCCCTTAGGAACAATTGCATTTTGTACTCAGGAAAAAGTTTTGGTTCCACGACTACGGAATCAGAAAGATCAGGCTTAGAAAGCAAGCAAAAACAAAAACAAGATGTGTTAATCAACTTTAATTTTTTATTACTGGAAATTTAAAAACATAAACTGTAAGGAGTCCTCATGTTTGGAGTGAGGTTTTCCCCCCTTATTAAAGATACTGTGAGTAGAATCTGACTTTCCTATACAAATAATGGTTAAATTCCTGACCAAAGGTGAAAGACTTAAGTGCTCTGTTTAATCAAAGTTATACATATCACAGAATAAACGTTTCTAAATTATATAAACCTCAGTGAGTAATGAATCACTTAAAAGCACAATTAATAAAGTGTCATAAGTATAAACTGTACAAAGTACTCTTTCATATTTCCTTTCTTATGTGTAATGAAATAAATCAGATGATTAAAAAAATCTCCAGAAGAATCAGGAGATCTTGTAGGGTTTTGGGGGATATTTTTCATAGGTAACTCTAGGAGACTTTTGGGGATAGCTTGTCACCACCTATTGGCTTTTTGGAGAAAGTGATTCAGGGGTGTCTATTTTACTTTTTCTCATTGAAGATTTGCCTATAGTAAGCACAGGCATTAAAGACCAAGTTACTAACTTCTCTCCAGATTTTTGATGTTGTTGATCACCACCTTCTTCTGGACAATCTTTCCTCCCTTAGTTTCTATGAACATTGTCTTTTCTTGGTTCTCCTGTTTGACTGCTCTGTCTCCTTTGCTATACCCTCCTCCTCCAGTCCACTAACTACTCCCCCTACCTACCAAGTACCCTAGTTCTGCTGATGGTACTACCATCCTTCCACATGCTCTGATTCACAGCTTCAAAGTCCTCCTCAACTTAGCTACTTCCCTCAACTCCTATGGTCAATCAGTAGCCAAGTCCAAGTCGCATCAATTCTACCCCTCCAGCTACATCTCTCATACTTATCTCCACTAATTGCCACTTGCTTGGACTACTGCAATAGGCTTTTATTTGGTTTCCTTGTATCTAGTCTCTCCAATTTGATCAGATCCCTATACAGCTGCCAAACTGATATTCCTAATACATGGCTTTAACTGTGTTATTCTAACCTCAAAATCTTCAACTGATCACTATTGTCTTTAGGATTATTTTTTTAAAATGTTAGTCTGGTAGTTAAAGTCTTACATATCAAAGGATATGAACAAATAGTTCCCAAATTACAAACCATAAACTGTTAGCAATCATATGAAAAAATATTCCAAATCACTACTAATAAGAGAAATGCAAATCAGTAAGAAAAACTATGAAGTTTCACTTCATACCCAGAAAACTGGTAAAAATTACAAAGTCTGGAATGGAGGGGTTGTGGAAAGACAGGCAAATTGAGGCACTGTTCAATCATTCACGAAGGTGGTTTGGAATTGAGTAAATAAAATGACTAGACTGTCCATATCCTTTGGCTCAGAGGTCAAGGGGCCCGAGGGTCCAATGCTAGGCATAAAACCCAAAGAGGTCATTGGGGAGGGGGTGGTAGTAGAGAGGAAGAACAAGCATTTAGTGTGCAATCTCTCTTGACATTTCTTTGTATTGACTTTATAATATTTTGCACTGACCTATCTGTGTGCCTCTGGCTTCATCCTAGTTGAATATAAACTCCATAACGGCAAGGGACTGTTTCATTTTGTTCTTTGCACCCCTAACACCTGGAAGAGAGCCTAGTGAACAGTAAACACTTAATACACATTTGTTGTAATGAACTGAAGTTGTAGTTTGCTCATTTTGCTGCATGTGAAATAGAAGAGGACGATTTTGGATGCTGAGTTACTATATCATCAGCACTAGCTTGGATCAAGATGTTATAAAAGGCATAAATGCCTTTAAAATTCATGGGCCAAATCTCATTTGCACTGAATTTAAACTCCTTTGATCCTTTTAGCATACTGCTACTTCAAAGTATCAAAAACTTTGGCTCAAATGGTGAGTTTGATAAATCTTATAATAAAATTCGTTAGACACCTACTATGCCCTAGACAAGGCAAAGCAGCAAACATTTGATATATGTTAACTATGAGCTAGGCACTGGGCTGTGTCCAGCTAAGGGAGCTGTAAAGATAAATAAGACAAAGTCTTTACTTGAAGAAACAGTCTGGCAGAGATATTTGGACATGAATACAAATACAGTTATGATACAAAATTGGGACTGTTTTTGGCTTTCTTTGTATTCCCAGAACTTAAGGGTCAATAAACATTTATTAAGCTCCTACTATGTGCTGTGTTAAACACATGGTGTTCATCGTTTCCAAACTAGTTTTTCTTGATGAAATTATGACATTTAAGTGAAAAACTTGTGAGTGATCTTTGGCCTTTTTTGTTCTTTATTTTCCAACATGACTTTCAGTATCCTGCCCTTTGCAAACCTTTGCATTAAAGTCACATATCTAGGTTTTCTTTCAGTGACTCACTGTGTGACCTTGAACAAGTCAGTGAACCTCCCTGGGCCTTAATTTCTTCATCTATAAAATGGAAAGGTTAGGTTAGATGGATTTCTGAGATCCCATTCAGCTTCAAATCTATGATGCTATGTTTTGTTGGTTTCTTTGGAGGACTTCTTTAGTTCTTTGCAAAGAATGTACGTTCTAATTATCTTGATAATGGCAAGTCTACATGCTTATCATGAGCAGTGAAAGGAGACATAATCAGGCATCCCGTGAAATGAAATTTCCCATTGCCTTTGGACACATAAACCTAACAACACTAAATCTTTTATTCACATGTGAAGTATTTTTCCATTTTAGCTACAACTTCTTATGTATTCTGTTTATACACACACACACACACACACACACACACACACACATACACACACACATATTGAGATTATCACTAAGGATATGTCTCAATTCTTTCAGCAATGTGTCAATTGACTGAACAATGCTCATAAATTAAAGGTCCCAATAGTTAATCTACAACATTTTTCAGTACGAGGCATCCAGAAATGCGAGAAATAATTCTAGGCTAAAAATAAGGCCATTTAAAAGGTGATGATTTTTACTATTTTTCTGTTTTAGATAATAGTAGGGTTCTTAAAATTAGACTTTAAAAATAGGTTAAAAATAGGTTGTTCCATTTTTCCCCATAGGTTTTTCCATGTTTCCCCCTAGTCTTACGTTGTAGCAAAGTTTTTTGTTCATTGATAAGGCAACCATATAATATTTTAGTATAGACAGAATCCAGTATGTTATGTGACCAATTAAAGTCCTGCATATATCATCTGAGCAAAACAAAAAATCTGATCTAGAGGGATGGAGTCTATGAACTTGTTTTTTAAAGATATTCTGATAACTATCTATTTCAATATTATTAGTGTCTTTTGTAATCCTACACATATTACTTTATTCATTTAAAAACATTACTGTGAGAAGAACTTTGCCAGGCTGCCAGAAGGGTCCATGATACAAAAAGGTTAAGAACTCTTATTAATGCTGGAACAAATGAGATTATTCATTTTCCTAGCAAATAGTTCTAAAATTGACAATGCTGAATAACAATGATGATACTAAAAACAATTTCATATTTAAAATATCTAGGTTGTTTTTTCTATAAGGAAGAACAATTCTGGGTTAATGTTTTTATTTCTAGCCACTTATTCACATCAAACATATTCCTGAATGTCAATTAGGAAGACAATGTGGTATAGTGGGAAAAATGGGTTTAGAGTCAGAATAACTTGAGTTTGAACGTGGGTTTATGCCCTTACGTCTGGGTACTATGTGAACTTGGGCAAGAAGACCTCTAAGGGCTTCAGCCTTTTCATCTATAAAATGAAGGGGCTGTGTCACGAGGATCTCTAACATCTCTTCCTTTGATCCTGTGAGGAAGGCAGTGTGGTGTAGTGGAAGTTTATTGAACTTGGCATCACCAGAGGCATGTTTGAAATCCAGCTCTGCTAGAGAACAGTTTGGCAGAAGTAGGGTAGACCAACATCTCACATTATACTTTGCTGTTGATGTTCAGTCGTTTCCGACTCTTCATGACCCCGTGTACCATAGCATGCCAGGCTCTTCTGTCCTCCATTATCTTAGTCTATCCAAGTTCGTGTTCACTGTTTCCATGACACTATGTATCCATCCCATCCTCTGCTGTCTCCTTTTCACTTTGTTTTCAATCTCCCCCGACATCAGGACATTTGTCACTGTGCAGCCAAAGTATTTAAGCTTCAGCTTCAGCATTTGATCTTCCAGTGAACAGTCTGCCTCAGTTTCCTCAAGTACTGCCTGTATCTACTTTTGTTTCACTGACTACACCAAAGCTTTCGACTGTGTGGATCACAACGAAATGTGGCAAGTCTTCGAAGAGATGGGAGTACCAGATCATCTCACGTGTTTCCCGAGGAAAAGCAACAATTAGAACCAAACATGGAACAACTGATTGGTTCAAGATTGGAAAACTAGTGTGACGCAGCTGCATACTGTCACCTTATTTATTTAACTTCTATGCAGAGTACATCATGTGAAATGCCAGGCTGAGTGAATCAAAAGAGCGGGCTGCTTTTAAGGTTGCTGGGAGAAATGTCAACAATCTCAGATATGCAGATGATACTACCTTGATGGCAGAAAGTGAAGAGGAATTAAGAAGCCTCTTGATGAGGGTAAAAGAGGAGAGCATAAAAGCTGGCTTGAACATTAACATAAAAAAAAACAAACTAAGATCTTGGCAACTGGTCCCATCATTTCCTGGCAAACAGAGGGAGAAGAAATGGAAGCAGTATTAGATTTTGTATTCTTGGGCTCAAAGATCTGCAGATGGCACTGCAGCCATAAAGTCAGAAGATGTTTGCTCCTTGGAAGGAAACTACGGCAAATTTGGACAGCGTACTAAAAAGCAGAGATATCACCTTGCCGACAAAGATCTGTATAGTCAAAGCTATGGTTTTTCCTGGAGCAAATATATGGCTGTGAGTTGGAAAGCTGAACATTGAAGAATCAACACTTTTGAACTGTGGTGCTAGAGAAGACTTTTGAGAGTCCCTTGGACAACAAGGAGGTCAAATAAGTCAATACTAAAAGAAATTAATTTAAGTTATTCACATTGTATACTAGGATAAACTCCAAATGGATCTATGACTTAAGACATAGGGTGAAAAGATGAGCAAGGATGAAATTACCTTTCAAATCTGTGAAAAAGGGGAGATATTGTGACTCAACAAACAATATAGAGGATCCAAGATAATAAAACAGAACAATTTTGATTATATAAAATTAAAAAGCTTTTGCACAAACAAATCTAATGCAGTTAAAATTAGAAGGGATTCCCATCTTTTCTGATGACAGGAAAATTTTCCCATGGATTTTAGTGCTTACCAGAATTTTTTGTCTATATGTCATGTGTTTTTCAGGCTGGTTGGTGACTATTCTAGATATGTTATATTAGAGGTAGTAGGTCTTGCGTTTTCATAAGTCATGTCTTCATTTACTCCAACTGCCGTGAACCTCAGTGACTTCGATGCTACGTGGTGTGTGTGTGTGTGCATGCAAGTTAGTATGGATTTTATGAACAGCTACAGAGGAGGATATTTTGTAACTGAAGTACTGTAAATAAAAAGTTGCCCAAACCATTCCAAGCAGTGGACATTTAAACTGAGCTGCAGAATACATAACCTCCCTGCTTCTTCTTATTAGGGTTTGCGTTTTTGGTGAATATTGGGGAATCTAACCAAGTCTTTCAGTACTAACCCATATTTGCATATGGAGATGTCAGATTTTAAAGACTATGTTGTAATTTGGTTTTTAAATGCTGACATAAAAAATTATGATATGCTCAAGTGCAACAGAATAAATATATAAAGGTATGTTTCACTCTTTCTACTTGAGGATAATAATATGTAAAGCATAACGTCAAATACATTTTTAAAAAAGACCATGAAAGATATTGTATGAAAATGTTCTTTCAATAAAACTTTGGTTTTAAAAAAATTATTGTATTTCCCCATGTATAAGATGCACACCTTTTTGAAAAATTTGGGGTCTAAAAACTGGGTGTGTCTTATAAGTATTTGGAGATTTTTTTACTTGCATTTCCCGCTTTTTCATGCTTGTTGTCTTTGCGCTCATTGTTTTGCATTTATTAGCGGTATATTAGGTTACATTTTGCCACATTCTGCCCAGAAATGGCTCTGAAAAGATTTTCATACAGTGCTGAATTCAAGTTAAAAGTGATCCAGTTTGCAAAAGTGAATGGAAATCATGCTGCTGAACTAAGTTTGGTCCTCCCCCAACTGAGAAAACAATCTGAGACTGGCTATAGGAAGAAGAAACCCCACTGAAAATGCCATGGCAGAAGGCCATGAGAGGCAAGTCAGCAACATGGCCTGATCTAGAGAGGGAATTGAAGATAAGGATTGAGGAGCAAAGGGCAATTGGAATTCCTGTCCCCACAAAGATGGTTCAGCATGAGGCGAGAAGAATTGCTGATGAAAAAGAAGTTACTGATTTCAAAGGAGGACACAATTGATGCTTCAGATTCATGAAATGGAATGGACTAAGCATGCGTACCCATACCAGATTTGCCCAAAAGATGCCTGAAAGCTATGAGCAGAAGTTCCTTGAATTTCATTGTATTATTGCATGTATTTTATGATGAATAAAACTTGAGTCCAAAAACTTTATGTAATACATTTTTTTTTCAAATTTCGGGCCCCAAAATTAAGGTGCTTCTTATTCATGGGAGCGTCTTATACATGGGGAAATAACAGTAGAAGGGAAACAGGTGACGAGGGGGAAAAATCTTTCTTGAAAGTTTCTCTGATAAAGGTTTCTTATACAAGATACATACCGAAATAATTAGAATTTATAAGACTAAGAGCTATTCAAAGGAGATGGGCAGGCAACTTTCAAAGGAAAAATCCAAGATATGAACAACAAATGAAAAATACTCCAAATCACTAATAACTAGAGATATGTATATTAAAGCACCCAACAGATTGGCAAAGATGACAGAAAAGGAAAATGACAAATGCTGGACAGATTGTGGGAAAAATAGGCACAATGGTGCTGTGAATTGGTCCAAACATTCTGGAAAGCAATTTGGAAGTAATCCTCCAAAGTTATCAATTAGTATATATGAGCAAAGCCAAAGGGGCAAGAACTGCTCTCAAAGAACAACAATGCCCCACAAAAATGGCAGTTATGGGAGAACAGAGGCCAGTGGGGAACAGCACAGGTGTGAGATCCTCACTGTCCCTACTTCCATGGACAGGCTGGTGGCTTGGACATGCAGATAGATCTGTACCCTGATCCAAGGCCTGGAAGACACTAAGGCTCCAAATTATAGCAGGCAAAAAAACTGGCACTATGAGAGCACTGCCTTGTCACCTGTGAGGTGAGGCAGTGAAGCCAGCCTGGACCAGTGAAATCACGTTGTTCTTTGAATTGCCTAATAAAGAAGGAGGGGCAAGGACCCAGGAAACTCAACTCTAATTGTGCCACAGCAAACAAGCATTAGGGGAGTGCGGGTAGTGTCCCATCAGTTAAGCTTTAGCATATATGCATTCTGGAGGCTGGTTTCACTGGCTCACAAATGCCCTTTGACTCCTTACTAGGTTCATACCCTAAAGAGATCAAAGAAAGAGGAAAAGAACCTGTGTGTACAAAATATTTATAGCATCTCTTTTTACAAGTAGCCAAAAACTAGAAACTAAAGTCGCACCTTACTATTAAGGAATGGCTAAACACAACATGTACATAATTCTAACGGAATATTATAATAAGAAATAAGAAAACAAATACTTATAAAGGAAACTGGGAAGACCTCTATGACCTGATACAGAATAAGGCTGGACAGAACTAGGAGACCAATTTATATAATGACACCAACATTACAGAGGGAAAAACAAATTTGAAAGACTTTAGATTTCTGATGACTACAATGTTAAACCATGAGTCCAGAGGCCTGATGATGAATCATAATACCTACTTCCTGACAGAAAAATTATGGACTTAATTAAAATGCACAGTGAGACGTATATTTTTAGAAATGGCTAACATGAGAATGTTTTTCTGAGTTAAGCATATGTTACCAGAGTTTTATTTTTCCATGAGGAGAGATAATAAATGCTCCTAAAATGAAGAAATCAATCAATCAATAGAAATCGAACTCTGCTATTTAGTACTTATGTGACCTTAAAAAAAGGAGTTGAGCTGGGTAATTCTGAGGGGTTTTTCCTTAAGTGTTAGCTATTTGAAAATGACAATAATAAGCAAAATTTCAATTTCACACTATAAATGTGCTAGTTTTCTCTTAAATGGCTCAGAAGGATTTATAATTTTATTTTTGAAATTAATATACTTTCAGTTATTGTCTTACTATTTATTATTCTCTTAGGAAGAAATTATACTTCATATAGTAAAATACCAATAATAAAATTCATTGTCATAGGATCAATTTTATTATGCCATTGGTCAAATTACATTCCAAATTATCTCTTTCACTGAAATAAGGAAAAACATGATTCTTGACCTTGATAGTAATATCATAACTACAATGAACACCTAAAGTTTGTAGATCATTTTAAATAACAAAAAAATGCAGAATGGTTTTTAATGTTCCAGCTAATACTCTTCATGGAGTTAGTGAAATATTTATTGCCTAGGATCTTTTCTGACTATACCTTTACAAACTTAAAAAAAAAAAACCACAACTGCTTACCAAGTCTCATGGATGACAAATTTCCTCAATGGTGAGCATTCCAAAGATATGAGAATTCTCATTCTATTTTTACTTTTCCATTCTACATAATAATGATAACAACAGCTAGCATTTACATAACACTTTCAGGTTTGTATTTTACCAACATTATCTTGTTTTATCCTTACTACAACCCTGGGAGATAGAGGCTATCATTATCCCCATTTTTCAGATGAGGAAACTGAGGCAGATTTACTCAGAACGACACAGTTATTAAGTGTTTGATGAAAGATTTGAAGTCAGATCATACTGGCATTCTTTTTGGCAAGCAAAGGTACGTGTGGAGTTACCTTAAAGGACAAACCTAAAGGGGTGGGGAGAGTAGAAGGAGTGTCAGTCTTGGGGCTGGTAAAGCACAGCAATAAATTCTGGCATTTATTCTCTTCAACCTCTTTACTGATGTCCTGGCCATTCAAAGTCTGGGAGACTGTTAATACCCCTAAAGGGAGGAATCAAATTCAGTCTTCCTAAGAAATTAGGTAGTTTACAAGAACAATGAAATTCAATACCAACAGGTATAAGCTAGTACTGTAGGGATCAAAATTCAATTGTACAACATATGGGAGATAGAAGAACTTGCTAGACATAAAAGTAAAGCAAAAAGTCAACAATCTTTGCTAACCACAAATTATGAATCATCAATGAAGTGCTATTAAAAAGGGGACAAAATAACAAACCAGCTCACTTTAGTAAAAATATACATATGAAGGCTTTGAACACATCCTGCATCGGATCCTATGACGGTGCTAGGTCCAGGTCTGCTGACAACTCTAAGATGCGCATGAAGGAACCAGAGTTTTAAAGAAGAGTGTGGGGAAAAAAAAACAGTCAAAGAAAATATGAGTTCTATGAGCAGACTTACAAAAGGATTAGAGTTGTTTATCCTAGAACAGGGCTGTCCAGCCTTAGGTTTTTATTGAAACAATAGACAATAGATTTTGATTTGCCATTTTATCGAGAGCTCTGTGGTAGCTCGGCTTCGTCTACTAAAGCTTTCACGTAAATTTCTATGCTTGTAGGAGGGCCGCATAAATCGCACTGCCACATTTTGGACAGTCCTGTCTTAGAAGAAAGAAGGCTAATGGATAAAACAGTGCTTTAAATCATATAAAAGGCTTTGCTTCCTCTAACTAAGAAGGACCAAGAAGAAAAAGGTTTAAACTAAAGCAGGAAGGAAATGATGAACATCTTATGTAAAACAATAAAATGGAATATCAAAAGGCAATTGTGAAATCTCCATATTGAGAGATCTCTGATACCGAACCTGATGCAAAAAGGGTTGTACTGTAATCCTCAATATATTTAAAATTATTGTGATGGCTTATTCTTGCACACTCCTCACCTACCCCTCACCTTACAGTGATCCAGAGTAACATATGTATGTGAAGTACATGGCTCACATGCCTCTGGGCATCAACTTTTTTGCTGAATGTAACCAAATTCTGTTCTTCTACAGGCTAAACCAAATTATCTTATTAATAAGCCTTCCCTTCCCCCCCCATGACATATAAGCATTCTTGCATCCTATTTTCTCCCAGGTTATCCTATTCTCTTGGCTCTGGGAAAGGCCAGCCACCTGTGCTGTTTATAGCGTTCTTAATATGCAACAGTATAGTGTCTGCCTTTGTAATTAGGCAGAAGTTAGTTCCATGTAGGTGTTTTCATCATCACATTAATTAACATCTATTTCTAGCTCTGCTCATTCACTTAACCAAGCATTGTATGCAAAAACGATATCTGCTTCTCATGTTATGGAAAAAATTGGCATATTCTCTCTTCTCAAATGAAGAACTTATTTGGGTACATGATTTATCTTTTAGAAATATCCCTTTAGGAAGTGACTGGCTTTGTTTTTTGTTCTGGGATGCCATAGTATTTGGCATATTATCCTGCATGTAGTACTCAAATATTTGTCTAACTGAACTGCATGCTCAAGGCCAGGCTCATTATTAACCCTTTCTAGCATACAGACCCTATGATAGGAAACCTATGATGATTCAACACACTGGAAAATTTATACTCTGATGAAGGTCTTCATCACCTGCTCAGTATTGACCTGAATAATTTAAATGTATGAGAGAGATCTATGCCAAGTCTTGAGAATATATTACTTATGATTTAAAAGCTGCAGACCATTCACCTTTGTGTCATCCATCTAGTCTAAGGTCAATGACAGCTCAATGCTGCTATTTCTCCACAAGCTGACATTTTCTGCAAAAATCCTTTCCTGAATCCCTAAGTATTTCACCAAGTGCCTGCTGTGCCTACTACTGTGCAAGGTCCTATGCGGAACCTTTTTCAAATGCACATAGTATTGCCAGATAGGAAGAGGGCTTTTGCCCTGATCTTGAGCAACTTGGGACCTTTTGGAGTTAGAACATAGATAATACTAATAATGTGGTTTTCTAAGTTAATATGAGACCTGAAAGGATTCTTACGTACAGTTTAGTGCCCTCCCTTTCTATTTGAGTTTGATACTCTTGGTCTACATGACTTTTTGAAATCTCTTCTAGTCCCAACATTTATAATTCTAAGTATTATATAAGTTGCTTAATATGAAAAAAGGACCCAGGAAATTTGTATTCCATTACAAAAGTTACTATCTATTCATTGTACGACCTCGAACAGAAAGTTTTTATCTATTTTATTTTGGGGGACTGGGGGGTCTCAACTTTTAAAATTGAATGAACACTCATTGCTTACTTTATGGAAATGCTAAGAAAAATAACAAGGTCATGTCTTAGAAAAGCTGTCAGCTTTTTGGAAGAAAAATCTCATTAATGAGATAAACAATTACTGCTTGGCTAAAAACTGGAAAGACAACAACAACAGCCCAAACACAGCTCTTTTTATGTTATGTGACTTAATGATCACAGAATTAAACAAAAAGCTGACAAGTATACTTCTCCACTCCTTAGATGAGATAATTTCTTTCATTTGTGCTTCATATAAGATTAATTGAAAGAAACTAATTTACAACGCCTTTTATAGCCCACCCAAATATCATTCTGAAAGGGAAAATTTTTGCTTGTGTTTTCATGGGTTTTTAATGACTACATTCACAATAAATACCTATAGATCAGATGATGATAATTCTAAAAATCTTGAGTGAACGTTACGTTAAGAAGCATTATTTGGCAGGGATCCCTCCACTATTTTTGTGAAGATGAATTACTCTGACCTTTAAGTCTTGAGACTGGAGCAGTAGAGATTGTGGGGGAAAAGGACCAAGTTTCAACAATGTTTCATTCTTGAGGCCAGGCCTAAAGAGTGAAAATTAATCCCCTAACAGGAAGCATAGAATTAATACCTTTATAAGCTAGGCTCCCCTCTTGAAAGGGAACCCTAGCAAATAAATGGAAGGCCTTAGTGGCAACCTGCTTAGAAATCTACCAGAAAAGGTTTCGAGGTCTATGGTTAGATCCTGAAGCCCAAACCTCACTTGGTCATTGTTTGGATTCTGATGGCTAAGTGTAAGCATAAATAGCAATTGTTTCTGTTTTGGCCAGAAATTCTGAGGGTCTCTTTGCCTCATTTTTACCTAGCCTTAATCAATGAGTGGGCATTGCCTCAGTCAAATTGAAACCTGGGAGAAACCTTAGCTTAAAAAGTCTAAGGTTTCAGAGAAAGAAAATTATGGACCAATTTCCCTAATGAATATGCAAAAATTTAAAATAAAATATTAGCAAAGAGACTGCAGCAACTTATCACAAGAATAATACACTATGACCAGGTAGGATTTATTCCAGGGATGCAAGGCTGGTTCAATATTAGGAAAACTATCAGCATAATTGATCATATCAACGACAAAACTAGCAGAAACCATATGATTATCTCAATAGATGCAGAAAAAGCTTTTGATAAAATACAACACCCATTCCTATTAAAAACACTAGAAAGCATAGGAATAAATGGAGTCTTCCTTAAAATTATAAATAACATCTACCTAAAACCATCAGCAAGCATTATATGTAATGGGGATAAGCTAGATGCATTTCCAATAACATCAGGGGTGAAACAAGGATGTCAATTATCACCCCTATTGCTCAATTTGGTACTAGAAATGTTAGCTGTAGCAATAAGAGAAGAAAAAGAAATTGAAGGAATTAGAATAGGCAAAGAAGAAACTAAGTTATCACATTTTGCAGATGATATGATGCTTTACTTAGGGAATCCTAGAGAATCAAGTAAAAAACTACTTGAAATAATAAAAAACTTTAGCAAAGTTGCAGGATAGAAAATAAACCCACATAAATCCTCGACATTCCTATACATTACTAACAAAGCAAGAGATAGAAAGAGAAATTCCATTTAAAGTTACTGTAGACACTATAAAATATTTGGGAGTCTACCTGCCAAGACAAACCCAGGGCCTATATGAACACAATTACTAAACACTTTTCACATAAATAAAGTTAGATCTAAATAAATGGAAAAACATCAGCTGCTCATGGTTAGGCTGAGCTAATATAATAAAAATGACAATTTTATCTAAATTAATTTACTTATTCAGTGCCATACCAATCAAACCACCAAAAAATTATTTTACAGAGCTGGATAAAATAATAACAAAATTCATCTGGAAGAACAAAAGGTCCAGAATATCAAGGGAATTAATGAAAAGAAATGCTAGGGAAGGTAGCCTAGCCATACCAGATATTAAATTGTATTATAAAGCAGCAGTCATCAAAACTACTTGGTATTGGCTAAGAAACAGAATGGTGGATCAGTGGAATAGGTTAGGGACACAAGACACAATAGTCAATGACTATAGCAATTTATCCTTTGATAAATGTAAAGAATCCAGCTTCTGGGTTAAGAATTCACTATTTCACAAAAACTGCTGGGAAAATTGGAAAACAGTATGGCAGAAACTGGGCATAGACCAATGTCTTATACCATATACCAAAATAAAGTCAAAATGGGTTCATGATTTAAGAATAAAGGCTGATATACTATAAGCAATTTGGGAGAACAAGGAATAGTTTACCTGTCAGATTTATGGGAAAGGGAAGAATTCATGACCCAACAAGAGATAGAGACCATTACAGAATGCAAAATGGATAATTTTGACTATGTTAAATTAAAAGTTTTTGTACAAACAAAGCCAATGCAACAAAGATTAGGATGGAAGCAGAAAATTGGGAAAAAATCTTTACAACCAGTGTCTCTGAAAAAGGCCTCATCTCTATAATATACAGGGAACTGAACCAAATTTATAGGAATACAAGTCATTCCCCAATTGAAGAGGCAGTTTTCACAGGAAGAAATTAAAGATATCTATAGTTATGTGAAAAAATGCTCTAAATCACTATAGAGAAATGCAAATCAAAACAACTCTTAGGTACCACATCTCTCCTGTCAGATTGGTTAACATGACAAAACAAGAAAATGATAAATGCTGGAGAGGATGTGAGAAAAGTGGAACACTATTACATTGTGGGTAGAGCTGTGAACTGATCCAGCCATTTTGGAGAACAATTTGGAACTATGCCCAAAGGGCTATAAAAACGGGCATACCCTTTGACCCAGTAACACCACTTCTAGGACTGTATCCCAAAGGGATCATACCAGTGGGAAATGGATCCATATGTACAAAAATATTTATGGCAGCTCTTTTTGTGGTAGCAAAAAATTGGAAATCAATGGGATGCCCATCAACTGGGGAATGGCTGAATAAGTTGTGGCATATGAATGTAATGGAATACTACTGTGCAATAAGAAATGAGGAACAGATGGACTTCTTTATAACCTGGAAAGACTTATATGAACTGATGCTGAGTGAGGGGAGGAGAGCCAGGAGAACATTATACACGATTACAGACACACGGTATCTATAAGGACTAACTTTGATAGACTTGACTCCTCTCATCAATACAAGGTTCAAAGACAGTTACGAAGGAGTCATGATGGAAAGAGCTATCTATATCCAGAGAAAGAATTATGGAGTCTGGATGCAGATTGAGGCAAACTATTTGCTCTCTTTTATTTCCCCTTCTTTTTTTGGTTTCATTTCTCCTTTCTCATGATTCATTCCTTTGGTTATAATTATTCTTTACAACTGGACTATTATGTAAATAAGTTCAATACGAAGTACATGTAGAACCTACATTAGATTACATGCCATCTTGGGGGGAAGGGGGAGGAGAGGGAGGGAGAGAAAATTTGGAACCCCAAAACTTGTGGAACTGAATGTTATAAACCAAAAATAAAAAATAAACTTATAAAAAAAAAGTCTAAGGTTTTCCACTGCACCCAGAGTCATCTCCAGTCATCTTGATTTATATCTTGCCACTGGACCCAGATGGCTCTGGAGGAGAAAGTGAGACTGGTGACCTTAAGTGGGGGCCCTCCCTCGCTTAAATCCAATTCACTTGCCAGTTATGACATCTCCTTCCTGATGTCATGATCCTCTTTAACAACGAAGGATCAACAACCTATATCCTGAAGTTACTGAGTTCATGGTAGGGTTGGGTTTAGAACTCAGGTTTTTGCTTACATCATACTACCTGGACTAATCTCAGCTTTGCTCCTAATTAGTTCTGTATCTTCTGACAAACCGTAATCTCTGTGGGACTGTTTTTTCATCTGTAACACAAGAAGGATTGGCTTAGATGGGCTCTAAAATTCTATGATACCTATCAAAGCAAAACTGGTAAAGTACATCTGCTAAAGAAAAAAATGTGTGTATGTATACATATATGTATGCACATAAATAAATATGTATATACACACATATATTATATCTTCTATTTGAGATGCATAATTAAATTTAATTAAAAGGTAGAATGGAAAGTAATTTGTAGTTCAAAAATCAGTTTTTAAATCCTGACACCTATGAGGTCTGAGATCTTAAGCAAGTCATTTAACCCCAGAAGGCAGCCAGACACAGTGGATAGACTGCTGGACTTGGAGTCAAGAAGATCTGAGTTTGAATCCAACCTCAGACACTTATTAACTGTGTGATACTAGGCAAGTCACACTTTCTCTTCGTTTCAGTTTCTTTGTATATATAACAGAGATAGTAATATCACTTAACTTACTGGGTTGTCACACAAAGACTAGGTACTGGAGATAAAGACAAATAACACAGGTCCTGCTCTCAAGGAGCTTATAGTTTGATAGGGAGGAGGGAGGAGGGGGACAGAAATGAACAAATGCACAAGCATCAATGATCAAAGGGAACCAAGAAGTGGAAAAAGAGGGAGTGGTACCAGCAGAATGTAAAAGAATCACTGAGATTGGACAGCTTCATCAGGGTGTGCCTTATGTGTAAGGAGGATGTCTAGATAAGAGGCATTGAAAGACATCTAAGTCCAATCATATTTTCTAGATGAGGAAATCAATCACAAGAGAGTGACTTCTCCAAAGTAACAAAGTTTCTATCAGAAGAGACAGCATTTAAACTCAGGTCCTCTTGATGCCAAATGAGGAACCCTTTCCCATAATTTGAGAGGTTATTTGCCCCCAAATATCTTTCCCATTAACATGTCAAAGTGGTATTTTACCAACTTCAATTTAAAAACATTTATTAAACATCTAGCATTTGCAAATCACTAGAGATATAAAGGCAAAACTGAAAGCAATCCCTGCCTCTGAGGAGCTAATAACATGAATACACATAAACAAGTACAGTGTAAGGAGAACTGAGGAAGGGGAGAACACTAGCAAGTAGAGAAATAAGGGAAGGCTTCATGGAAGAAGTAATACTTGAGCCCTGAATGAAGATAACTATTCTGAAAGGTAAAGATGAGAGGAGAGGAAAGCAGGAAAGGATGGCCTATACAAATGACCTTTAGATGAGAAAGCGGTGAATTTGGGACAGAGGGAGAAATTGCTAGTAGTCCATTCTGGCTTTAATGTACAGTTCACTGAGGGCAGATGATAAGTGTGAAATAAAGCTGGCTGCCATAATACAAGGAGCCTTAAAGGTCATGCTGAGTTTGTATTTTATCCTGTAAAAAATGGAGCACCAGTCGCTGGCAGTTGAGACAATTCAGCCTCAGTCACTTACTAGCTTTGTGACCCTGGGCGACTTACCTAACTTCTGTTTGCCTCAGTTTCCTCAACTGTAAAATGGGAATAATAACAGCACCTTCCTACAAGACTTTGTTGTGGCGATCAAATGAGATAATATTCGTAAAGCGCCTGTCACATAGTTGGCACTGTATAAAGGCTGGTTCCTTTCCCTTCCTCCACCTTAAAAAGTTCCCAGATTTTGAGGAGTCTGATGTAGAACATATCTCAAAGTGATAAGCGTCATTTACGCATACTATTTACCATGCATGCACAACTGCTGAGATAATTATATGAATTATGCAGTGTGTCAAATTAATTTCGTTTTAATTTTATGGTAAAAGTCAACTGTTTGCATACCTTGGCTATCTGCTCACAACTTCCCTCTAATCCATATCTGGTGAGATTAGTTTACATTATCAGGGAACTTTGGGTTGAGTCTTAGCGCCCCAAAAGGGCCTTTTTCAACCATTTCTCTCAGACTGTAACGACCTGAGACTGTGGTCTCAATGAGACCTGATGGTCTGAAGGCTTGGTCCCAGATTCACCTTCCTTGGCCAGTGCCAGTTGTTCTTTGACTGGTTCAGATGTCGGAATTCCTGGTGAGGAAACTCCTGCTAAATGCAGAATTTGTGTATTACAATTAATTACTGGTGTTCCCACTATTATTACGAGGACCATGACAATGGCAATACCATTATAGCATTCCTCTATCCACTGGGCCGAGCTGCCTTTATGTCCAGCTAAATATGCTTTAAAATCAGTTTGTCAGAACGATACTACCAAAGAATATAATACTAACAAAACATTTAAAGTATTGTAGCTTAATATTAAACTTGGTTTGTCAAGCCTGGACTATGAGCAAACAATAACTTGTAAGACCTGAGTGCTGGAAGATCTGATTTCAGGTTTTAGCTCCATACCACTCACTTAAGGTTTTGGATTCTGGTTTCTTCCATCAGTGTAATGGGGATAATTTTAATTGCACAACATACTTTAGAGTGGCAAAGATGTCAGAGAGTAAGGGGAAACAATACAGCCTAGCTGTCTCCCATAACTACTCCAACACTGATCAAGGAAGAGTACCAGAATGAGTGGTAATCAAGAAATCCAAGGAGAAAATACAATGAGTCATTTTTCTAGTCCAGTTAAGTACAGGAAGCACAGAATAAGGACTAGCTGGTGGCGGCTGCTTTGACCCCGCCTTAGAACAAAGAAAAACATTTACACAAAATCAACAGAAACAGTAACTGAATCTGACAGTGAATAGATAACATTTCATATAAATATGAACCCTCTCACCCCTCCCCCTCTTTATTAAGTGGAGTAAGCTGGGATTAATCATCATTTCTCCAGGGTAGAGGCTAGTAGGCATGACCTATATTTGATGAAGCTGAACTGGTTCTATATGGTCACTGTTTCCTTCCCTGGAGGCCCATTAGCCATCAGTGGCTCAGCAATCTGCTGGTTCTTTGCTCTGGGATGCACTTTATATGGGCCCAGTAGAATTGAACACATTAAGATTAGCTGGATGTTCTCTTACTATCTTCCAAACTTATCTTGGGTATCAGTTCCCTATTATTCGTTTCTGGCCTACCGTTTCTGATCTAAAAACTCATTTTCCTGAAATTGAAAGAAAAATAAGAGTTGAATTGTTTTGTGTTCTTTCCATCATAATACTCATTCAATCCAACTTAAGGCAGCTATTTCCCCTATCTAGCTAAAAGTCTCAACCCTCTCCCCTCCCCACAATTTTGTTGTTGTTAGCATTATGTGCCAGTTTCTGTTCACTCTGAGTTCTAACACTTCTGACACTATTCTTAGAAGACCATTGATAAAACAATGCTGTCACATATATAGAATATGAAAGCAAACTTTAATATTCTATATATGTATTTCAAAAATTTAAGTCAGTTGATGACCTCCACATATACCCTCAATCTTGTTGGAAAAGCATCTCATTTTCATCTAGATTTTCTCTATGAGCCTTCAGAATTTCATTCTTAATTTCCCATGCACTGACTTGCCCTACAGAGTATCAAGCCATGGAAGCCTATCTATCCCTTCTCCGAATCCTTTAAAATTTGCTGTCCCTAAATCTAGATTGCATGACAGACTATGTCTGGCTTTCCTCTCCTCTTATATCTCAAAATCTAAAGTGGACTAGACACTCCACTCCTCTCCCCAATGTTTGCAGCATTTCTACTTCAGTAGACAGTCTCCTTAGTCAGAACTGAGTCCAAAACAACACTTCCCATTGTTAGTTCCTCCTCTTCTATAAACATAAAGTTATCATTAAAGTAAGCTAGAAATGGCTTGTTGTTTTTCTTTTGACAAAGAGCTCTAGAAAATGTCCAGACAACCGAAGTTATCTATCACTACAATATCATGCTTCTTCACCAGACTTATGATCTATTTCCCAAATCCTATCAACTCTTTCTGTCCATGTGGTCAATGGTATAATCTGATGACAATATTGTTTCTGTGTATACTCCTGCTGATATTTACTGAAATGTCCTTGCTCTTATTTCTTTCTCTGATTCCTACACTTCTTTGTAAGCATACCTTTCCCATTATGTACAATGCTGTTCCTATACCTTTCAAGAGCCACATTCTAGTCAAAGAAAGCTAAAATCATCATCAAATTTCAGAGATATCTAATGAGATGTAAAGAATATAAAGTTCTTAAAAAAAAAAGAAAATCATTAACTACAAGAAAGAATGCTCTAAATCACTAATCAATGAAATGCAAACCAAAACAACTTGCACTGCACACATAGCACAAGATGACAGAAGATGGGAAGAGTCAATGTTAAAGGAGTAACAGAAAGAAATGCAAACTAATGCACTGTTGCTGGAGGTGTGAATAGGACCATTCTGGAGAGCAATTTGGAATTATGTTAAGAAAATGACTAACATATCTTTATCTTTTGATGGAGAGGTTCCACAGCTAGCCAAATGAGGCAAATGATTTCTTTTATAAAAGCTTCCATGGGCAGCAAAATGTTTGTAGCAGTACTTTCTGTAGTAACAGAGAACTAGAAACCAACTAGATGTTCACTGATCCGGGAATAGCTCAACAGGTCATGGAGCAATGGAATAACGATGATGTGTGTGAAACTATGAATGTGGTGAGAACAGAGAAAAATGGAAAGACGTATGAACTGATGAAAACTGAAGCATATCCAGGAAAAGAACAAATATGATGACTGTAGAATATAGACATGAATATACATATAAATATAAACAGTAAATAGAAAGAAAAGCAACAAAACAATATAAAGTGAACACTGTGAAATTATAAAGACTAAGTTGGTTCCACAGTGATATAACTGATATTTGAATTCAATAACAGCTACAGCTTCAATTACTTTGAAACACCAACATTATCCATATTGGTTGCTTTATTCTACTCTTTCTATTTCTACTCCAGTCAAAAACATCATTTGGGACTTAAAATATCAACAGTTGTGAGTAGAAATCATCAAATGATATTAACTCATATATGCTTTTCATATATGATGCAAAAAACTATGTTATCAGTTGGCAGTTATCCTCTTGTGTAAGGGGAGATTAAAACAATATGATGAAATTACTGTATCTGTATAAATGTTCTAAGGGTTTAACAAATCAAGCTTTGGCTAACTGAAATCTCATTTTTAGAAAATATTAAGTAAACTGAGAATCCTTTATTAAGTAACAGAAAATCAGTGCCAACTACAGAGAAAAAAAGGAAACAGGAAATATTTTGGAAGTTTTATGATACCGCTTCTGAACCAACTTCAAGAAAAAATAATTCTGAGTGCTTAACTATGGTACGGAATAATTTAATTTCTTTTTCAAACTTAAAAGTAAGCACCCAAAATACCTTACCATGGCATTTGTTATATGTGCAACGTGACATTTTACCAAGAATGGAAAATGAATGAGCGCAAAAGGATTAAATGCCCTGACTAAAAAAAGACCTATTTTTTATTTTTAGAACTTATGCCACAGTGTTTTTTCTTACCTGCAAGAATGGTTTCACATAATATTAATGTCTATTCAATGTCAGGGTAGTTTCAGAAAAAGATTCAAAGAGTGTGATGGTAGACATTCATGTTATCTAAATACACTCATGAAATTCGGTTAAATAGTATTCTAAATTTGCCTGAATGATTTTATATTGACTTACTACATGTGAAATATAATTTGTCTTTGACCCAGATAAATCTCTGGGTCATGATTTGAGAATATTTTATAGAAAAGAAAGCAGTAGCATAGAGTGGCTAACCTTTTTTTTTTTTTAAAGAAAATTCAGTTATGTTACAAGTTAGAGGTGAAGGTACAATCAGACCTTAGGCCTCCTGAATTTTAGACCTCCTGGTTTTAATGTCTAAATTAATTACCTTCTTTTTGACCTTCATGAAGTGATAACTATGCATCAATTAAGTAAGATCATTGTAACTAGGAAGAGGGGAAAACAACAAAGTCCACCAGTAAACTTTGCTGGGTAAATAATAGTTCTATGAATCATAATTTGGAGCATGCTGCATTAGATTATGTTGTCCTGCAGAATACACATGGAATGAGTTCCCTCACTGATGATTTTCAAAAGCTTAAATTAGTTCTGATAGGCTTTTTCCCTAAGAGAAAAATCAAGTCCAACATGTGTAATAACTATGTTAAAGGGGAAGTCATTCTGCTAAAATATATTTACCTAAAATACAAAGAATGCATTTAACAACACTATGATGATAATGAACTCTGAAACTATTTTTAAACGATTTAATGAACTATTTTTAAGGTTACGTACTGAATACCATAATTTCTAGGTGAAATGAAAGAGCTATTGCTAAAAGTTTCCCAAAGGGATAATGAAAAAAATACTCCAAATATTCAAGATGCAAAGCTGATAACATTCTATGCATAATGACTTATTTTAATTCTACAATCTTTTCCCAGAAGTCACTGGCCTAGTTTAAGCCAAGTGACATGAGGCAGTCAATACCAAAGTTGCCCTATATAGTTCTGTGATATCACAAAAGACTTGGAGGTGATTATGGTGTGTGAGAAAAAGGAAAAAAAGGAAAAGAGAAACCAAAAATATGCCTTTCTGTTGTAACTACCATTTATGTATGAAATTGGGTCTACTACATGACAATATAATTGGCTGCTGTCAAATATTGACAATTCTCAGAAATGAATGAATAATGTTCTAAAATTCAAAAGGCATTAATAAAATCTCATGACTGAACTGCTACTTTTAACCTTTATAGCCATATATGATAAGTTGCAAGTTTTTTTTTATTAGAAGCAATTCCATTATATTAAACTAAGAAAATAAGAATATATTTAACATGATGCTGGTAATAATGAATATTGAATACCCACCATAATTATTATTCTGTTTAATGATAGCCTTTTCACAAAGACTATTTACAATCTTTGAACTTAACTTTTATAATCCACCTTCTCCTCCAAAATGAATAGACTACAAGATAAGACAAACTTTATGGTTTAAAAGGACTTGCTTTCTAATTCCATTCAACAGCAGCTGGGGTTACAGCACTGGCTATTGTGAGGCTCAGGCATGTTCACCTGAAAGCCATTCTACAGCCCAAATTACTGTAGTTTTACTTTATGGATCATTTAAAATTGCTGTGCATTTGTGCTCAAATTGTGGAAGAGCCCTGGTTTGGCAACTACTGTCTCGAAGACTACAAAGAACTTTAACTCAGGAGTTCTTAACTCCTTGGGGAACAACGAAAAGATTTCAGAGAGTCCATGAACTTGAATGGGAAAATCTTCACTTTCACTAACCTCTAAGTGAACTTCAGCATTTCCTTCAGTTAAAGAATGTAGGCAACAACCATTATGCTTAGAAGGGACCCATAGGATTTGTCAGACTGCCAAAGGGTTCATGACACATAAAAAAGAATCATGGATCTAATTTAGACCCTCCCTACAACTTCAACCATGTTTTCCTTGTTCTTTGGGGCCAAGCAGAATAAGCTAAGACCTTTTTTCCAAAAGGCAGACCTTCAAATATCTGAGGACAGTTTTGGTGTCATCTAAATGTTCTTTTCTAACTAAAAAGACTCATTGTTCATTCCACTGATATTTACATGGCATAGCATCAAAGACCTTTGCCATTCTGGTAGTCTTCCTCCAGATGAAATGAGAAGCTCTTCAGATAAAATTCTGACAATTAACAAGTAATTCTGATCAGGAAGGAAAGAGTGAGTAACTAAAAATGAATGGAAAAGCACTTATAAAATGCTTACTGTGTACAAAGCTCTGTGCCAGGTACTGAGTGGTACAAATAGAAAAGTAAGGAAATTTCTGACCTCATGTGAAATTCACTAACTTAGATTTTAGAAAAATGTATATTAAAAATGGAAGCCAGGAAGGAAATTGAGCGTGAATACAAAAGTATGACATTTAAAAAAAAAAAGGTTTTTAAAGCTTCAGACTAGGAAAGTGAACAAAAACAGAGTTGAAATCCAAAATAGGTGAGAAGATGTTTGGAGGGCATCTAGCTACCTTCAGAGAATTCAAGACATATGCCTTGAATGAACTATATCTTGGTGTACTAAAAAAAATAACACCCCTCCCCAACTTTGTGGATATAATTGCCGAATTGTCGATGAACTTTAAAAGTCACACAGAACAAAAGGAAAGGAAAGAGACAAAGGGATAGACTCTCAGGACTGTGGCAGAGAGGACTCCTCCTCAGGTAGAAATTGGAATATATGACCTCTGAGATCCCTTTCAAGTCTCAGATAAAAAACACTCTGTAAACTGTCAATGTCCTCCCCATAATGGCATCCAGAATTGAACAACATACCAGATATGTTTGATCTGGACAAAGCATGGTGTGGATTATTACTTCTTACATTCTGGAGAGAATGCCTCCGTTAATATAGGCAATATTGGTTCTTTTGGATGTAAAGTTGTAATATATTGATTTACACTGGGCTTGTAGCCCACTAAAATTCCCAGGGGAGGTGCAGAGATCAGGGAAGGTCCCATGGAATAACACTTAATTTAGTCTTTATAGAAAAGTTATAGGTTCAACAATCAAAGAGGGGTAAAGCTTGCAGGGACCTTCTTTTAGAGAAAGTTAATGAATAAAATCCTCTGGCTTTTCCCTTCAAGAGCCTTATTATTCCAATTTAATAAAAATATAGTGATGTTTCTCCTAATCAAGAATCAAAGCATGACTAAATAATATTTTGAATGTTTTTAAATACACATGATTAAGTTCTAGTAATTAACAATTATCTCAAAAATTAGAAACAGGATGGCCATATGGCCCAGTTAATAATGTCTATAATTGAAACCGACTTCACATTCTCTTTGTTTAATACATAATATTTACATTTTGTTTTTACAACCAACTGCATAACTCCAGAGAGAAATACTAATTGGAATTCAATTTTGGAAAATGTTCAACTCTGAGAAAGCTTCATATTCCAGTCTTTTGAACACACTGTTGCTGTAGTATTTTCTATTATAATGCTGATGATATTTATTAAAATTTCTTCAAGGAAAAATGCATTAAAATTCCTGTTCTGGGCTATTAAAGTTTTGAACTATTAACACTTAAAACTGTCCTAAGACTTTTGGGACATACTCTATTTATAAAGCAAATAAGTTGTTTTCTTGTGCCACTAATAATCAAATGAGAATTTTTTTAGGTAAATCTATTCAAAAGGTATAACCTTTTGTGAGCCAATAATCTTCATATACACATGTTTGTCCAACATAAGAAATTAAGTAGGAATTCTATAAGTACTTGATTGATTTTTAAAACAATATAAGAGGATCTATTTCATTCCCTAATAGGTCTTTCTAATTTCTAAAACAAAGAACTCAGGATGTTTCACGTTTAATCTGGTTTATTTAGCTACGTAGGTTCTGAGTATAAACAATAACAACAAAAACATGAATTATCTTTAAATTCAATCATACAGTTGAGAAAATTAAAGATTCTAATGGGCCAAGCTTTAACCAAGTTTGCTTTTCTTCTAATTTCATAGTTATGCGTCTATGGGAAAAAACCTTGCTCCAAAGATGTAACAGAAATAACCCTAGCATTCACTTCAAAGTACATATTCCCCCTTCTCTTAATGCAAAATCTATGCTTTTAATTTTACCCTACATCCCCTATAGGATTAGTCAAACGGACAATTCATATCACCTTTGTGTGCAAATTAAAATAGAGAGCCAGTTAATTCTTTTTATTCTCTTAAAATAAAATCCTCAAACACTAACCATATAAGAAAAACGTTTCAACAAAATTGGAAAATATGTACACTGCTCTGTTAACATACTTTTAACGCCAGTGAAATCTTTACGAGCTAGTAGGCATTCTTTTCTGGTCACAATGTTTTTAAACTTCTCTTTGCAAGGCTGCTTTATTTTATTTGGCAGTTTTAGAATACGTTTATGGTCAGACTACAATTAAATGAAGTTAGTAACACTCTTGAACCTAGTGATAAATGAACTGCTCTGTTTTTTTTTTTTTGAGGTGGCAGGAAAAGGAAGAACTTTAACTAGGGAGTTCTTTGGCCCAGGACACATTTGGGAATGAGGAAACACCACTTCTTCCAGTTCCCAATGTATTATCTCCCTTGCCAGGCCCTAGAGTTCTATTACTATAACTCCCAGGGCCTTCCTTCTTTCCCTGCCACTCCCCTTAGACTTTCCCTAGGAGTTAGAGGCTGCTGGTTATATCACTGGGGAATGAGATTTCCCTCTCTCTTTGAGTGAATGCACTTGAGGCTTGAGGACTGGTTTAATGTTTCCTAGCTGTAACTCTGAAAAAAGGTATTCTACACCAAGTTATAAACTGAAGTTCAAATAATCTGTTTAAATTACTATGAAACACAAATTTGTGGCTTGAGTACAAAATTAAATTTCCATTTTGGTTTACTGGTATATAAGTTCTTATATACCAGTACAAGTTCTTATAACTGATAAGTCCAGTTTACTGGTATATAAGTTCTTATATACCAGTACAAGTTCTTATAACTGATAAGTCCATTAACTTACAAAAAATTTTCCTCCAGATAACTGAAGTTCAAGTATAATTGTTTTCCTTTTTAATCCTATGCATTTTAACTGAAGCATTTAAAAACATTCTTCTAAAATGTCCATAGGCTTTAACAGAGAGCCAAAGGGGCAGTCCATGACACACACAAAAGATTAAAAACACCTGTTTTAAATGAATGCTAGATCCACTTAGGGCAGCTAGGTGGTAGTGGACAGAATGCCAGACCTGGAGTTAGGAAGACCAGAATTCACACTGGCCTCAGACACTAGCTGTTTGACCCTGTGCAAGTGACTTAACCCTGTTTGCCTCAGTTTCCCCATCTGTAAAATGAATTGGAGAAAGAAATGGCAAACCACTCCAGTATCTTTGCCAAGAAAACCCCGAATGGGGTCATGAAGAATCAGAAGACTGAAGTGACCGAACGACAACAACTCAGGAGGAATTTAAGAATTGCTGTAAAATTTGATATCCTTGTAAGTTTGAAATAACTGTTTGAATAAAACTACTATTTGAGCTAATGCATTTTACACTATGCCTATTTAATTTTTTGACTGGAAGACTTTCTAAGTATCATCTTTATAATAAAGTGACATTTTTACTGTCGAATTATTACTCAATTTAGTTTCTTTCTGCTTGCTTCATTTCCTACACAGAGTATCCAAAAACAATTTTTCTTGTCAAACATCACATAGGATAATTTCAGGCTATTTAGATTTAGGTCAGATTTTATATTATTTTAAATCCCACTAAAAATATTTCAAAATGAAATGCAAAATTAGGTTTTAAATTTCATTAAATGTATGATCTAAAGCATAAAGCATACTGAATACTGTATTGCCAATTTCTCTAAGATGTGAGGTTACAGCAAAACTCTAATGACAAAATCATCATTACAATTAATACCACTGATTATATCTAAATTAATTCTTACCAGGCAAGTTTTGGAGGGTCTTTCATGGACATGAAAATAATCAATAAATGAGCATACCTTGTACATAATGCCTGGTTATCACAATTCAAGAAATCATGAAAGAAAACTGCTCAGACATTAGAACAAGAGGACAAAGTGAAAACAGAAAAAAATCCACCTGAAAGAAACCTTAAAATAAAAATTTCCTGCAACAATATGACCAAAACATAGAGTTTTCAGGTAAAAAAAAATATACTGCAAGCAACCAGAAAGAAAGAATGTAAGTACTGGGGAACCACAGTCAAGATTACATAAGAGTTAGTAGCTAACACTATAATTGAATAGAGAATATGGAATAAAATCTTCCCAAAGGCAACAACGTAGGCCCACAATCACAAATAACTTACCCAGAAAAAACTGATTACAATCCTAAGGGGAAAAAACAGACCTTCAATCAGACAGAAGATTTCTATGCATTCTTAACTGAAAAACTAGAGGTGAGTAAAAAATTTAAAATACAAACATAAAATCCAAAAGAAATATAAGAAGACAAAAGGGATAGGGAACAAAGAAAGGAAAAGGCAGAAGAGAATAGGATCAAGGGGAATACACAATTAAAGAGCATAACTGAATGTGAATGAGATGAACTTATCCATAAAATAGAGGAAGGTAGCAGAATGAATTAGAAAGTTTGTTTTTCAGTCATGTCCAACTCAATGATCCCATTTGGAGTTTTCTTGGCAAAGATAGTGGAGCGGTTTACCATTTTCTTCTCCAGCTCATTTTTACAGATGAGGAAACTAAGGCAAATAGAGTGAAGTGACTTGCCCAGGGTCACACAGACAGTAAGCATCTAAGGCCAGATTTAAATTCAGGAAGCTGAGTCTTCCTGACTCCAGGCCTGGTGCTCTATCCACTGAGTCACCTAGCTGCCCTGAAATAAGAAGTAGATTCCAACAATACATTGTTTAAAAACAAATACACTTGAAACATAATGACTTACAGAATCAAAATAAGAGGTTGGAGCAAAAACTTATTCTTCAGCAGAACTAAAAAAAAAAAATCAGTAGTAGAAATCATGACTTCAAATGAGGCTGCAAAAGTAGGCTTAATTAAGAGATTGACATGGAAACTACATTTTGCTGAAAATTACCAGCAACAATGAATTTTAATACTTGACGTTCATGTACCAAATGGCCTAGCATCTAAAATACTTAAAGGAAAAGTTAAACAAATTACAAGGAGAAATAGTAAATGTACAAGAGTGGGGGGCCTCAATACACTCCTTTTAGAACTAGCTATTCTAACCAAAAAATAAACAAGGAAACACACTAAGGAACTAAAAAGAATTTTATAAAAGTTAGAAATGATAGAGTTCTAGAAATTATAGAGGAGGAATGGAAAGGAATATACACACAAAAAAGTGGTCATTAGAGCATAATATCTTCACAAAGGCAGAAAAAATAGCAGAAAGGAGGCAATATATGCTGTGGTAGTTTGAAAAGATGGCATGTTTAAAAAAATAAGGTTTGTTTTTAAATAATGGGATGGGAGAGATGAACATGCTTAAAAGAGGAAGGAAAAGCATTTGCAGATGGGGAGAGATTGGAGATGTTGTAGGATGCAGGGGAGATGAAAAGTGCAATGATTGATGAGTGAAATGCCATAATGGACATGAGAGTTCAGGGTACAAGTTGGGGTTAAGAAAAGAAATGGCAGGGGGGAGGGAGAGATAAGATTAGAAAAGAGAAGGAAGCAAAAAAAAAAAAAAAAAGGTGATGACATAGAAAAGCCCTGAGTAAAGGAATAGGGGAGATGAGGAAGTTCACAATAAATGACCTCAATATTTTCAGTCAAGGTGAAGGCAAGGTCATCTACTGAGAGAAGAAGTTTAGAGCAGAGTTGTCAAACATGCAGCCCACTGTCCACATGGGGCCCATAACACTCCTGAGTGTGGCTAGAAGGAGACTGTGTTGATATATTCATAAAAATAGAAATCTATAAACGTGTGTGCTTTTCTAGGTCAATATGTAACCTACAGGGTTTCTTATATACAGTTTAGTGGTCCCCACTGCTTCTATTTGAATTTGACATCACTAGTTTAATGTTATCACAATTAGTCCTGTCAATGGAGGATCAGTCCTGGATTAGTATCAGGATAAAATAATCCCAAGCAGTAGTATGGTCAGAAGGTATCACAGGGAGGGGAAAAGGAGATGAATGAAACCTAAGTTACAGCAACTGTTACAGATTTTAGAGTTCTGGTGGCCAGTCACCTAGAGCAATTGACAATATATAAGGTACAAAATATACGTCAGTTCTGCTTGCATTGCCTTTTATCATCTTCACTACCAAAGTTAAATTTCTCAACTCTTAGTTTTGAAACTCCTTCAACAGTCTGTTCCATTTAACTTCAGCTTTCATATGAATCTCTTTACTCCAAAAAACAAAAAAATTAGATTATAATTTATTTTATCTACTTCTCATGATCCCTGTTCTAATACTTCCTCTTATTTCCCAAAGGATTTCCCTCAAAATAAATTCATCAAAAGATTAATTAGGGGCAGCTAGGTGGCGCAGTGAGTAGAGCACCGGCCCTGGAGTCAGGAGGACCTGAGTTCAAATCCAGCCTCAGACACTTGACACTTGTACTAGCTGTGTGACCTTGGGCAAGTCACTTAACCCCAATTGCCCTGCCAAAAAGAAAAAAAAGAAAAAAAGGAAAAAAAAAGATTAATTAAAATTTCCACTTTTTTCAAAAAATATAAGGTTTAAGTCTTACCTGGCTTTAATAACTAAGAACTCACTCCTCTGTATTTAAAAAAAGAATGGGCCAAAGTGAATTACAAATAAATTCTGGTTATTTCCTAGATATCGTAAGATAAAGATAGTACCTTTTTCTAGAATCTACTGTGAAGAATGAGGAGCCATATACTATGTTTCTGTTCAAATATAAACTGCTAGAGATAACTGCCTTTTTTGAGGGAGATTCCAGATAATCTTACTGCTGATACTGATGAGATTAAACACAGGTGAAGGTACAATTAACTTTTATCAAAATTTATAGGATCATAAGACTTAGAGCTGGAAGATGTCCAAGCTCTTCAATTTACCCAAGAAATGTGGCATAGTGGATAAAGTGCTGGGCCTGGAGTCAGGGAGACTTGAGTTCAAATCTAGTCTCAGACACTTACTTGTGATCCTGGGGAAGTCACTTAACCCTATTTGCCTCAGTTTCCTCATCTGTAAAATGAGCTGGAGAAAAAAACGGGAAACCACTCCAGCATCTTTGCCAAGAAAACCTCAAATGGGATCAAAAAGAGTCAGACATAACTGAACAACAATATCCCTTCTAATGCACAATTCTATGATCTTTTGATTTTTCTGATCCAGTTTAGAGTGGATGACATTCCCTTACAACACAAATGGGAAAATGTGATATATGATTATTCACAATGAAAGATTTCTTCTATCGTATGAAAATCTACCTATTCCTAGTGATTTCACTTTGAACAATTTAAGTACTAAAACAATCACTACACAGAAACTTTTCTGCATATTTTTTATCATCAGTCTTAATATTTAATTATTTAGACAGACTGGTCTTTTAAAAACAGAATTGGCCCAGGTAAAGTGTGGGGAAGGGAAGGGAATAAGCATTTGTTAAATGCTTAGTATGTCCCAGACACTATGCTAAGTGCTTCAGAGATGTTAACTCATTTGAACCTCACAACCACTCTGTGAGGTAGGTGCTATTAACACCCTTATTTTACAGATGAAGAAAACTGAGACAGACAGAAGTGTTTAGTGACTTGCTCAGGGTCACACAACTAATAAACATCTGGGGCTGGATTTTGAGTAGGGTCTTGCTGACTCCTGGCCCAGCCCTCTAGCTAGCCACTGCTCCACTTAGTGACCTTAATAGATTGTTTTTATATGCAAATTCTACTATACAAAAGAAGCAATTCTTGTAAGTAGGGCTCTTCCTATTATCACATAATGAATCAATGAGGACAGCATGGATTCAGATGAAAATTAATAGGGAGTAGTGGATATTTTAGTAACAGGCCCCTGCTTGTCCTTGAAAGCTATATGAAGGAATTTGTGTTTAAAAAAAAATAGACTTCTTTATATAACTAGATGTGTTTAAATGCACATATAGGAAAAAATAAGTAACAGAAGCTTAGATAACAAAACCCCCACAAAACTTAAAGAATGTATAAAGTTAGTATATGCATTTATATACATTTCCAGAGGGTTTTTTTTTTTTTGGAGAACAACCCACCACTGTTCCTATGTCTTCCTAACTGTTCATGGTTCAGACGTCTCACAATAGCAGCTGCCACTTTACAGCTGGAAATTCAAGGAGGATGATTTTTGAACCTGATTACTATTTCATACACTAAAAATGAAAATGTGTGGAAACTAACAGTCTTTCTCGAAGCTTTTTTTAAAATAACAGTAGAGATATTTTGATTCATCAGTTAATAAATACAAAATTTCCAAATCTAAATTAGAATCTACTTCATTTAAAATATATAATGAAGATAAGTGGTTTTAATTGAATGACATCTTTTTCTCATTATTATTCTTCCTTCTTCCTTTTTTAAAATTAAATGAATTCAGATCTTAGCTCTGAGTCTAACTATACACAGACTACTGACTTGCTGATAACTCCCACATCAATAGCAAGTCTTTTCCTGTCTATTAAAATGTGGTCAATTATATTCTCAGTGGCATTTACCAATGACGGCGTGCTGATTGCACCTAACCTCAAGACCTGGCTAAAGGACCTGATAGAAGAGATTTATGGTCACCCAAAGAATTGGTCTGTCCATTCATTCACAAGGGAAAGACTGAGTGGATGGAGAACATCTATTCCTCACATTTCAAACTGCATTTGGATGGACATCCCCTAGATTTTGTACAAGCTCTATTGAAGATGATATATCAGGACAGGATGGAGAAATGGGAAATTAGTTGGGTCCAGAGTTGAAAAGGAGAGTGGGTTGGATTGTATTAAGCAAAAAGCAAAACTCTTTTACTGATTCCAACCTTCCCATGAAAGCAAAAGTCCATATCCTTAAAGCTAATATTGTGTCAGTTTTGTTTGATGCCAGCAAAATGTGATATAAAACTGCCTCCAAAGACCTCAAGATGAGTTGTACCCACCAGAGGACAGAGGAAAGGCACGGTAGATTCTAAAAGTATGTAATATATAACCAATAAGGAACTCAAAAGAATATGAATAAAGGACATTATCAAGGAACTTTAAAGCAGAAAGAGAAGATAGTGATGTGGCAAGAGCAAGGGATTACAAATGGCCAGCCAAAAGTGTTCCAATGGTACCCCTGTGATGTTAAGAGAAAGAGAAGGCTTCCAAGAATCTTGGGTATAAAAGAACTGCATAGGATAGGCATTCATGGGCAGGTTGTGATTTGTACTGCTGGAAGGAGCTCCAAAATCGATGAGATCACAGGTCTATTTGAATACTTGGTAGTTCTAATGGGAATGACAAAGCAGTTCCCTCTAAATTATGGTACAATGAGTGTACTCTTGGAAAGAAATTGCTCTCTCAAGTGTATAATGGGGATTGGGAATATGGGATTCTTTCTCTGTTGTTTACAAACACTTGTTTGGTTGAGAGATAAGATGGCCTATTAGAGTGGTGTTCAGAGTCAGGGAGATATGGGTTTGAATCTTGCCTAAAACACTACTAGCTCTATGACTAAGCAAATCACTTAGGGATCCTTAACTTTTATAAGCCTTTCCCTAATCTAAAATGGGAATATTATTATCTGCAATATCTACTTTATAAATTTTAAAGTCAAATGAAATAATGAATATAAATCATTTTGCATACCTAAGATGCTGTGTTAGTTATTATTAATAAAAATCCAAATAAACAGGTTTAATTACCTCAAACTTTAGGTATTTTTTTTTTTTTACAAAATAAGAAATGTCAGACTGTGAAGACTGAATTGATTCTCTATCATTGTTTTACTGATCCTATTTACAAGTAATTGATTCTGTCCCATAACTGCTTTTGTCCTGTAATTGCTTAAGCCAGGACTCTTTGTCTCTGAACTTAGTTCAGAGATTCAGATGGCCTGTAACAGGTTTAGTTCTAATCACTGAGCTATTCTTGCCTCAAGGAATTTAACTGACTTTGGGGGATGTGTGTGAACATAAGGGAGTTGAGTCTAGATCTTTACACCACCAAGCTATCCTTCAAGGATGTCTGGTTTTGTTATCTTGCACCTAGATTTTCAGGAGGGAAGAAAGATTGTTGCTAGTCCCCATTGTTCAAATGTCTAAGGTACATTTGTGAGTTTATGGAGAACTCCCACAAGTCAAGTGCTCACAAGGTGGTCAGAAGCAACAGGACACTCTCAAGTTAACCCTGAAGAACTTTGGAATTGTGTGACATGGGAGACACTAGCACAGGACCACCTAGCATGGTGTGCCAGCATCAAAGAAGGTGCTGTACTCTATACGCAGAGCAGAACTGAAGTAGCTCAAAAGAAATATGAGATGCACAAATTTAGAGAATATTCACTTGGATGATCTGTGCCTGACCTGTGGTAGAGCATTCTGAGCTCATGCTGGTTGATCACCGCAGTCAGACACGCTATAATTTGACTTTAACATAGTGATATCATTTTAGTCCTCTTCGAGAACCAAGAACAACAACTAACCACACAAACTTCCCTAAATAAACAAATCTTACAGGCCAACATTGAAAGGGAAAAATCTGGAATGGATATAAAATTGATTAATGTTATAAACTACTATGTTTTCTCAAGCATTAAATATCTGGAGGCCATAAGATTCATTCTTGGGAAAGCAGATATGGAAAAACTGTATTAAACTAAGATAAGGTCAATCAACAGAGCAATTAACCATAAAATGCTATTATAATTTTAATTAAAGCATTACTAAAAATTTTAATAAATTGCACATACATATAAATTATCTTTGCTGACATAGGCAACATTTCTAAAAATGTGAAATGCTGCCAAATAAAATATAAATTTTTTTTCTTGTTTACACTGAGCTCTTGCTCTTATGCTGTTCTCATATGGAGTAAGATTACTATGGCAACAACACATAATTAAGGTAAGATTAACTTGTCTCACAATGGCCTAATCAATCCTCCCTTTCCTGCTTTTGGGTGAACTATCCTACAGTTGGTAATTTCTGTCTCCCAAGGACCAAAAGGTAAATCGTGTCTCCCAAGCACCAAAAGATAAATTGTGTCTTCCAAAGACCAAAAGCAAAATCCTTATTTTTTTGTACTACATGGTCAGTGGTACTTCAGTGACGTAATATTCAGTGTGCCTTGCTAAAACCCTTTGTGATTTTACCAGTGTGGAGAATTGTATTCAATGTTAGCTCTGTACTCTTTTAAAAAAAAAAAGAGAGAGACTTTGTAGAAAGTCGCATGTCAAAACATTTATTTGTTCTGCTTGAATTTTTAGATGATATAGGTAGAACAAAATCATGTGTAACACTGAGCAATCTGATAAGTTTTGAGCACATCATACATTGTTAATGTCTTCATCTAAACATTTCCTTATATGTCCCTATATGTTGCATTTATCCAATTTGGATGATTACATTCAGCAAATAATTAGTTTTATCATGACTCCAATTACTGATTCATCAAAACTTCAGATATCTGGATAATATTTTCAACAGTTGACTGCTGTTATTTGTTTGTATGAAATTACCAAGTGAGCTAAGGCAAGACTATTTATTGCCCCTATCCTACAATTTTGACACTTTAAAATGTAACTAATTTCCTTTTTACACAACTTTCCTTCCGGTAAAACTCTCTGATTAGTAGCAATAGCTAGAGATATTCAGCAGGTTTGATCAAAGCATTTAAAAAATGCATTTGATGGTAGCTCCTCAAAGTCAGACTATTTTTTGCCTTTCTTTGTATCCCTGGCATTTAGCACAGTGTGTAGCACATGGTAGGAGATAATAAATGCTAACTGACTGAAATGCTTTATGGAAAGACATTCAAACTTCTGATGAAAGTATGAGTTTTTAAAATTATTTTTTATTCTAAAATACAATACCAAATAAAATGAGTACTTTATTCACACATGAAGTAGAAAAAAGGATTGATTGTACATGAAAATGTGAATCTCTATTATATACAGCTTGCTTTTCCTCTTAAGTATGTAATATAGTCAACATTTATCTTTTAAAAATGGTCTTGGTTTTTGCTGTTCTGGCCTTTCTTTTACTCTCTTCTGTGCATTAAAAAATGCTTCAAACACCCTCTTTTCTTTTGGCAAATCTAATCCCTCTTTCTCTCTCTCATTCAACTGAATATTTTTTAAAAAGGAAAAAAAATACCTCCCTCCACCCCCATCTCTGCAACTAATATGCATAATCAGGTGAAATAAATGATCACATTGGCCATGCCTGAAAATATATATCTCATTCTACACCTTAAGTCCATCACCTCTCTGTCTGGTGTACGCAGCATCCTTCAGCACTGGTCCTCTGGAATTAGAGTTGGTCATTGCATTGATTATAATTCTTCAGTTTGGGTCTGGGTGAGGGAAAGAGAAGGGGGCTAGGGAGTGGAAGTTATTTATGTCCAGAACCGAGCATCAGTGTGTTCAAGTATACTACTGTTCTAGTCTTCTCTTCTAGGTATGAGAGGAGAGGGGTACAAAAAGGAGAGAGTTTAAGAGAGGAAGATGAAGGGAAATAAATAAAATTGAAATGTTTTGGAACAAACAAATCCAACGAAATTAGAAGGGAAAGTTAACTGAAAAAAAATCTTTGCAGCAAGTTTCTCTGATAAAGGTCTCATTTCTGAGATACATAAAGAGCTGTTTCAAATTTATAAAAATAAGGAACATTCCCCAATTGATAAATGGCCAAAGAATATGAACAGTTCTCTGGGGAGGAAATCCAAGCTGCCTCTAGACATATGAAAAATGCTCCAAATCACTACTAGAGAAATGCAAATTGAAGCAAATTTGAGGTTCCACCTCACATCTAGTAGATTGATAAAGCTGATAAAAATGATGATGTTGGACGGGTTGTCAGAAAACACCACTGATGCCTTCTCGATGGGTCTGTGAACTGGGGTAGCCATTCTGTAAAACAACTTGGAATTATGCCCCAAGTTATTAATTAATGCACACACTTGGACCTAGAAATACTACTAAGTAGTACCCACTAATAATTAGGTAAATAATTAGGCTAATACCCCAAGGAGATTAAAAAAAGGGAAAAAGTCCTAAGATGCTAACACACACGCACACACACGCACACTCTCTCTCTCTCTCTCTCTCTTTCTCTCTCTCTCTCTTCTTTTGTGGTACAAAGAACTAGAAACTAAGAGGCTGCCCATCAACTGAAGAAATAACTGAACAAATTATGACATATGAATGAAAAGGAATACTATTGTGCTGTACAACATGAGGAAAAAGATGCTTTCAAGGAACCCTGGGAAGACAGGTATGGTCTGTGGCAAGAGTGAACTGAGCACAACTAAGAGAACAATTCAGAATATCAACATAAAAATGAACAATTTGGAAAAACTACAGAACTCTAATCAACATAACAATCAATCCCAATTCAGGGACCTTTGAGGAATGTGGCTACCCACCTCCTGACATAGAAGTATGGGCTAACAGGCAAAATGAGACGTGTGCTTTCAGATGAGATCAATAAGGCAATTTGTTTTGCTTGACTATATTTATGTGTTACAAAGAGTTGTTTTTTTCTCCCAAGAGGGTGGGGGAAGTGAGAGGGAGAAAAATAAGAGCTTGATAATTGAAAAATATAAAATGTAATTAAAAATATACATAATAGAAGTAAATTCTGAAAGAAACAGACAATCATGAAAGCTTTTAAAATAACATGCTGAATTTATTGTGTACTTTTAAAAGCACTCTGAAAGCTTTATTTTGTAAATGGAAATGTTTACTTTTGGGGGTGTTTGTCAAGTTCGGAACAAAAAAAAAAATAAATTAAAAATCTGAGTAGACAAGGTAAGGTGAAGGCCATGTAAACATAGCCTGGTTATGATCACAAGCTTTGTTATCTTCCTCCCCAACACAGTGCTTTGTGCAGAATAAGAGCTAATATTTACTGAACAGATGAATCCCACTTTATGGTTGAAAGATATAAATGAGGAAATACATGGTAATTTACTCTGGCAGAGCCATGCTTAGGACTGTCCAGAAAGGATGCTACTAGTTATGGCTCCCTATAAGGTCTTGTTATTAGGCCTCACATTTTCTGTTTACACCAAGGGTAGGTGAAACGGGTAATAAACCAGGAAGACCTGACTTTACATGTGGCCTTCTACATTTACAAGCTTTCTGATCCTGGGCAAGTCACTTAACTTCTCTCTGCCTCAGTTTTCTCAACTGTAAAATGGGGATAATGACAGCACCTATCTCACATGGTTATTTTCACAAGGTTGCTATGAAGCTCAAATGGGATAATATTTGTAAAGCACTTAGTGCAGGGTCTGGCATTAGCAGGCACTTTAATAAGCTTGTTTCCTTCCTCTGTGGAAAGGGTACATCTCAAACCTTTATTTTTTTTTTAAATTAGTGGCTATGTTCAAAAATGTATGTTTCATTATGCACTTTGATTTCATCATCTGTCAGGAAGTGAGTAGCCCTGGCTCAGCTCTGGTTTCCTGCAAACATGGTTGGTCAGAGTTCTTAAGGCTTTCAAAGTTGTTTGTCTTTACAATGTCATTTTTTATTACATAAATTATTCAAATCACTTGAGTGTTCCTTCAGAAGTTTGGGATGAGGAGGAATGAGAGAAAATTGACTATTAGGCCAGAGCAAGGTAATGAAGACTTTTTGCCATTATTATAATTTTGCTGGCTTGTTTTTCATTGTATCAGATAATGACACAGTGTCCAAGTTATAATTTTCTAGTTCTTTGAGAATGAAATCTTTGGGGGACATAGTTATCTGAACGATTATTTTTGTAAGTTGCTACTATTTGTTCATCTCTTCTCTGGCCTAAAGAATTACTAAAAATAAAAAGCCGATGTTTCCATAGCCCTGTGGAGTTTACAAAGTACTTTTTATACATACATCATCTCACAGGAGTCTCATTGTCATTGTCTGCTGTAGGCATTATAGGTGCCATTATCCCTTTTTTCCAGATGACAAACTGAAGGCTCAGATGATGAATCTGAAGGCAAACTGACTTGGCCATACAGTCTGGTTATACAGCTAATAAATGTCAGGGATGGGACTCAACCCAATTCTTGCTGATTCTATGTCCAGTACAATATTCTAAAGACTCTGTCATGTTGCCGCTCAATAATAAATGCCCAAATAAGCATATAGTTATCCTATTCTTCTAGAAAGCTGTTACCTTACTTTCTCAATGAGAAGGGGGTCTACATTTTTGAACAATTTTGTATTATCCCACTACACCTAGAGTTGCATTAGGCAAAGATTAGATATTCAAATACTGAACTGAATATTCAAGGCCTGGTCAGCAGAAAATAGGGGTTTTCATAATACCATGGCATAACAACCTTCAACTAGAATAAAATGGACAAATGCTTCTGAAATACCAAAATAATTTTTGTCTGAGCCATTTTCTGTTAAGGGCATCGCATAGTGTCCCATACAGTATCTTGCATGTAGTAGGCAATTAAATATTTGTTGATTTGGCTAAGGAAATTATGCATAAGCAAACAAAGAACCACATGTCCTTCAATCTATCATTCAGAAAATCATTGTTAAATTCAAGTAAAATTAAAATTCTAGGGGGCGGAGCCAAGATGGCCACGTGAAGGCAGCGTCTTACCAGAGCTCTCTCACAAGGTCTGTCATATTCCTATAAAAAAGTGAATTTGAGCAGATTTGAGAGAGTCAGAAACCGAGAGCAGTCTGCTGGGGCAAATTTCCGAGCCAGGAGAGTCTGAAAGGCCGGAGGCACGAACCTGTAGGCTCGGAGAGTGCTCCGTGCAGAGCTGCTCCAGACCAAGGCGGAAGCGGCTGGCCGGGAAATCCACGTGGGAGACGAGCTGGGAGAAAGTTGGGCAGCCGAAACCGGAGGAGATCCCCAGACCTCCCAACACAGGTCGGCAGTCTGTGGAAGCGACGAGAGGCAGCGCAACACCACCAGGATACACTGACTCCAGAGGTTTGCAGCCCAAACGTAGGAACCACGGCTTCTTGAACTTCCGGGAGTTCTTAATGTCCAGGTAAACAGCTCTAATCCCTCCCCTCCCCACCCAGAGAATCCCTCGGGGGAAAAAAAAAAGAATGCTGGAACTGAGCAGAAAGTAGTGGGGCTTCAGTAGTTAAATAGCAGAAGTTCATTAGTCCCATAGGGGCAGAGTCGGCAGGGGTCAACGCCAGGAGCCCAGAGGTAACCTTGCTCCCCCAGGGGAAGGGCCAGACATCAGCTCAAACAACAAACAACTGAGACCATTCCTGAAAAGCAAGTGCTGGAGAGCACCCACAGGGAGTGAGACACCAGGGAGCCAGACCCCTCCCCCACACCTCAGGAAACTGAAGGTTATAATTCTAGACTCACAACCCCCAGACTAAGAAAGCTGGGACAGAAAGCCATGAGGCCCAAAGGTTAGAAATTAGTTGTAAAGCCAGCAAAAGGCAAACCAACATGAAGAAGAACACAAAAAAACCGAGGACAATAGATTCTTTTTATGGAGACAGGCAGGATCAAAATACAAATATGGAAGAGGGAAGTAACGATACTATGGATACATCAGATACCCCAAAAGGTAATATGAACTGGTCTCCAGCCCAAAAAGCACTGCTGGAAGAGCTAAAGGAGGATTTTAAAAACCAAATTAGGGAGCTAAAAGAAAATATGGAAAAAATGGAAAAAAAATTCACTGATGAAATCAAGTCCCTAAAGAATAAGATTTGTGAAAAGGATACGGAGATTCAGAATTTAGAGAGAGAGAAAAGGACACCCTGAGAGGCAAAATCAACCAACTGGAAAAGGAGACTCAAAAGCAAAATGTAAACACTAACTCATTCAAAATTAGACTTGAGCAAGTGGAAGCTAATGAATCTATGAGGCACCAAGAAGTAATAAAACAAAACGTAAAGAATGAAAAAATAGAAAAAAATGTGAAATATCTGATTGGCAAAACAACTGACCTGGAAAATAGATCCAGGAGAGACAATTTGAGAGTTATTGGTCTACCGGAAATCCACGATGAAAAAAAGAGCCTTGACAGTATCTTCAAAGAAATTATCAAAGACAACTGCCCAGAGGTCCTAGAACCAGAGGGCAAAATAGTCATTGAAAGAATTCACCGATCACCCCCTGAAAGAGATCCCAAACTGAAAACACCAAGGAATATTATAGCCAAATTTCAGAGCTATAAACTCAAGGAGAAAATACTGCAAGCAGCCAAAAAGAAGCAATTCAAATATCGTGGAACTACAGTCAGGATCATGCAGGATCTCTCAGCTTCCACATTAAAAGACAGGAGAAATTGGAATATGATATTCCGAAGGGCAAAGGAGCTGGGACTACAACCAAGGATCAACTACCCAGCAAAACTAAGCATAATTTTCCAGGCAAGGCGATGGACATTCAATGAAATAAGGGAATTCCAGACCTTCCTGATGAAAAGGCCAGAACTCAATGGAAAATTTGATCTCCAAATACAAAACTCAAGAGAGACATAAAAAGGTAACCAGGGGGAAAAACCCCACAAACCTTATTAACTAATAAGGGCAGGTTGTTTACATCTTTATGTGGGATTATATCATCTTATGTATGTTTTTTATGCATATATCTATATATATAGATATAGATATATACATATATAAGTCATTCTTGTGAATGGTACAGCTATTATGACAAATGAAAGGGATATACATAGGTTGTGAATGCCTGATAAATTAACTGATGTAAAGATATAAAATATAAATAAGAGATATAAAGGGAGGGCTATGAGGGAAGCGGTAAGGAGGTAGTAGAAAAGGGTAAATTACACCAAATGAAGTGGCACAAAAACATAGCAGAGGGAAAGAAGGGAGGGAGGAGAGCAGTATATGAGCTTTACTGTCATCTGATCTAGTTCAAGAAGGGAATAACATACTCTGATAAGTTTAGAAATCTAACTTGTCCTACGGGAAGTGGGAGGGTAAGGGGGGAAAAAAGGGAGGGGGGTGGTCAGAAGGGAGAGGAGAAGTAGCAAGTGGGTAACGGTAAGATAATGGAGGGAAATAAAGAGGGAGGGCTAACTGAGGAAAGCGGCGGTCAAAAGCAAAACTTTGTTGAGGAGGAGAAGGGGAAAGGGAGACATAAAAGCATAAACAGGGGGAATTAGGATGGAGAAAAAGACACAGATAGAAATCATAACCCTGAACGTGCAGGGGATGAACATTCTCACAAAACAGAAGCAGATAGCAGAATGGATTAAAAACCATAATCCTACAATATGCTGTTTACAAGAAACGCATTTGAAACAGGGGGATACACATAGGGTTAAGGTAAAAGGCTGGAGTAAAATATATTGTGCCTCAGCTAAAGTAAAAAAAGCAGGTGTAGCAATCCTAATCTCAGACAAAGCAAAAGTAAAGATAGATCTAATTAAAAGAGATAGGGAAGGACATTATATCCTGCTAAAAGGCACCATAAACAATGAAGTAATATCATTGCTTAACATATATGCACCAAGTGGTAAGGCAAACAAATTCTTAGAGGAGAGGTTAAGGGAGTTACAGGAAGAAATAGACAGCAAAACTATAATATTGGGAGACCTCAACCTCCCCCTTTCTGAACTTGATAAATCTAACCTCAAAATAAATAAGAAAAAAGTTAAGGAGGTAAACAGAATTTTAGAAAAGGCACCTATGATAGACCTCTGGAGAAAACTGAATGGGGATAAAAAGGAATATACTTTCTTCTCAAAAGTACATGGCACATACTCAAAAATTGACCATGTACTAGGGCATAAAAACCTCACAATCCAGTGCAGAAAAGCAGAAGTAGTCAATGCATCCTTTTCAGATCATGATGCAATAAGAATCATTTTTAATAAAGTACCATGGAAAAATAAGCTAAAAACTAATTGGAAACTAAATAATTTAATTCTAAAGAATGAGTGGGCCAAAGAACAAATCAGAGAAACAATCAATAATTTCATTCAAGAGAATGACAATAATGAAACAACATACCAAAACTTATGGGATGCAGCAAAAGCAGTTCTTAGGGGAAGTTTTATATCTCTAAATGCCTACATGAATAAAATAGGGAAAGAGGAGATCAATGATCTGGGCATACAGCTGAAAAAGCTAGAAAAAGAGCAAATTGAAAACCCCCAATTAAATACCAAATTAGAAATAATGAAAATCAAAGGAGAGATTAATAAAATTGAAACCAAGAAAACTATTGAATTAATAAATAAAACAGAGCTGGTTTTATGAAAAAACCAATAAAATTGATAAACCTTTGGTCAATTTGATTAAAAAAAAGAAGAAAATCAAATTACAAGTATCAAAAATGAAAAGGGTGAGGTCACCTCTAATGAAGAGGAAATCAAAACAATAATTAGGAATTATTTTGCCCAACTGTATGCCCATAAATTTGACAACCTTAGAGATATGGATGAATATCTACAAAAACATAAACTGCCCAGGCTAACAGAGAAGGAAGTGAAATTTCTTAATAACCCCATATCAGAAAAAGAAATTAGGCATGCCATCAACGAACTCCCTAGGAAAAATCTCCAGGGCCAGATGGTTTTACATGTGAATTCTATCAAACATTTAAAGAACAACTAATTCCAATACTTTGTAGACTATTTGGGAAAATAGGTGAAGAAGGAGTCCTACCAAATTCTTTTTATGACACAAATATGGTACTAATACCCAAACCAGGTAGAGTTAAAATAGAGAAAGAAAATTATAGACCAATTTCTCTAATGAATATTGACGCAAAAATTTTAAATAAAATATTAGCAAAAAGATTGCAGCAACTCATTACGAGAATAATACACTATGACCAGGTAGGATTTATTCCAGGAATGCAAGGCTGGTTCAATACTAGGAAAACTATTATCATAATTGACCATATCAACAACAAAACTAGCAGAAACCATATGATCATCTCAATAGATGCAGAAAAAGCCTTTGACAAAGTACAACACCCATTCCTATTAAAAACACTAGAAAGCATAGGAATAAGTGGAACCTTCCTCAGAATTATAAATAGCATCTACCTAAAACCAACGACAAGCATTATTTGTAATGGGGATAAACTAGATGCATTCCCAATAAGATCAGGGGTGAAACAAGGATGTCCATTTTCACCCCTATTATTCAATTTGGTACTAGAAACATTAGCTGTAGCAATAAGAGAAGAAAAAGAAATTGAAGGAATTAGAATAGGAAAAGAAGAAACTAAATTATCACTTTTTGCAGATGATATGATGATTTATCTAGAGAATCCTAGAGATCAAGTAAAAAACTACTTGAAATAATAAACAACTTTAGCAAAGTTGCAGGATATAAAATAAACCCACATAAATCCTCAGCATTCCTATACATTACTGACAAAGCCCAACAGCAAGAGATAGAGACAGAAATTCCATTCAAAGTTACTGAAGGCACTATAAAATATTTGGGAGTCTATTTGCCAAGACAAACCCAGGGCCTATATGAACATAACTATGAAACACTTTTCACGCGAATAAAATCAGATCTAAATAAATGGAAAAATATCAGTTGCTCATGGTTAGGCCGAGCTAATATAATAAAAATGACAATTTTACCTATATTAATCTATCTATTCAGTGCCATACCAATCGAACTACCAAAAAATTTTTTTACTGAGCTGGACAAAATAATAACAAAATTCATTTGGAAAAACAAGAGGTCTAGAGTATCTAGGATATTAATGAAAAGACATGCTAGAGAAGGTGGCTCAGCCACACCAGATATTAAACTGTACTACACAGCAGCAGTCATCAAAACTGCCTGGTACTGGTTAAGAAACAGGGGTGTGGATCAGTGGAATAGGATAGGTACACAAGTAGGAGAAATCAACAAGTTTAGCAATCTACTCTTTGATAAACCCAAAGAGGCCAGCTTCTGGGCTAATAATTCACTATTTCACAAAAACTGTTGGGAAAATTGGAAAATGGTAGGGCAAAAACTGGGCATAGACCAATATCTTACACCATATACCAAAATAAAGTCAAAATGGGTTCATGATTTAGGAGTAAAAGCTGATACTATAAGTAATTTGGGAAAGCAAGGAATAGTTTACTTATCAGATTTGTGGAAAAGTAAAGAATTCATGACCCAACAAGAGATAGAGAGCAATACAAAATGCAAAATGGATAATTTTGATTATGTCAAATCGAAATGTTTTTGTACAAAAAAAGCCAATGCAACAAGAATTAGGAGGGAAGCAGAAAATTGGGAGAAAATCTTTGCAACTAGTATCTCTGATAAAGGCCTCATTTCTAAAATATACAGGGAGCTGAGCCAAATATATAAGAATACAAGCCATTCCCCAATTGAGAAATGGTCAAAGGATATGAACAGGCAGTTTTCAGAGGAAGAAATTAAAGCTATCTATAGGCATATGAAAAAATGCTCTGGATCACTACTGATTAGAGAAATGCAAATCAAAACAACTCTTAGATACCACATCTCTCCTGTCAGATTGGCTAAAATAACAAAACAGGAAAATGATAAATGCTGGAAAGGATGTGGGAAAATTGGAACATTGTTGCATTGCTGGTGGAGTTGTGAGCTGATCCAGCCATTTTGGAGAGCAGTTTGGAACTATGCCCAAAGAGCTATAGAAATGTTCATACCCTTTGACCCAGCAATACCACTTCTAGGGTTGTATCCCAAAGAAATCACGCAAGCGGGAAAAGGAAACATATGTACAAGAATATTTATAGCAGCTCTTTTTGTGGTAGCCAAGAATTGGAAATCAAAGGGATGCCCATCAATTGGGGAATGGCTAAACAAGCTGTGGTATATGAAGGTGATGGAATACTATTGTGCCATAAGAAATGGGGATGATGCAGACTTCGTAACAACCTGGAAAAACCTACAAGACATAATGCTGAGTGAGCAGAGCAGAGCCAGGAGAACGTTGTGCACAGCCACAGATATATGGATTCCGTGAGGACCAACCCTGACATACTGCGCTCTTCTCAGCAACCTAAGGGGCAAGGACAACTCCAGGGGACTCACAATGGAGAATGCTATCTTCATCCAGAGAAAGAACTGTGAAGTTTGAATGCAGATCGAGGCGCACTACATGCTCGCCTCTTTTTGCTTCTCTTTTGTTTTTGTTTTTGGGTTGGTTTTTTTTTTTGGTTCTGTTTCTTTTTTCTCATGATTCATTCCATTGGTCAAAATTCTTCTCCACAACTTGACTAGTGCTTAAATTAATTCAATGCGAAGTTATACACGACAGTTATATGAGATTCCATGCCGTCTTGAGGAGGGAGGAGAGAAAATCTGGAACTCAAAACTATGTAGAACCGTGTGTGGTAAACGAAAAATAAATAAATAAATTTAAGAAAAATTAAAATTCTACAGAACAGCTTGCCAATGTGAAATCAGCAGGATGTGCAGGCAAGTAGAACACTTATGTTCAAAACTAAAGCTGAATTTCAGTATGGATTGTGCCACAGCTCTTAAAAAAAAAAGAAAAATCATTTTTAAGTGCTGAAAATTTATTTGGTAAATATTCTACATGCAAAGAATTTGTTTTGATTCTGAATGAAAGCACTGTTAGTAACTTGAAACAATATGATGATCCTCAAACTCCTAAACACTTATATTTAAAAAGTAGGTAAGTTTTGAGCCCAAGTACAATAGTATCTACGTAGTCACATCCTTTAGATTTCCTTTTATTTGATACTTATTAGGTAGGGCAGCTAGGTGATGCAGTGCTGGGCCTGGAATCCAGAAGACATCTTTGTGAGTTCAAATGTAGCCTCAGATGTTTACTAACTGTGTGACCCTGTACAAATCATTTAACCCTCTTTGCTTCAGTTTCCTCATCTGGAAAATGAGCTGGAGAAGGAAAGAGGCAAACCACTCCAGTATCTTTGCCAAGAAAACTCCAAATAGGGTCACAAAGAACTGGACACAACTGAAAATGACTCAACAACAAAAAAGTAAGTCAAAGTTGCCTTAAAACAGAATGTCCTATTATGGCAAATAACAAAAATTTCAAATTCCATGCTATTATAAAACTCATTATGCTCTGTTTAAGATGGCAGAAAAGTGAAACTACACATTTTTGAAAAATTTCCATTTAAAATGACTTAAAAACACACATATACAAGTTGTGGTATTCAGCTATTTAAAACTGTGCTATCTAGAAAGATTCCTTCCATGAAACCAGATGGTTAAGTTTTTAGAAGAAAAAAAGGATAATATGTTTCTCGAATGTAGAATGGATGTGATTTTCTATTCAACAAATCTACAAGACAGCTATGCTTCGTCAGCTTTAATTAAAAAAAAATCTTTTGTACAACCAAAAACAACATAATTTTAAAAAACAGACTGGGAAAAGAGTTTTCTGGCAAAGATGGTAGAAAAAAACTACATATAAAATACTAAAAAATCTTAAAACTGTACAAAGGGAATGACTAGTGCATAATGGATAATTAGTTTAAAGTTTTAACTGGTAAATTTTAGAAGAGGAGTTTGCTCACTAATAAAGAGATACAAATTAATTCAATTCTTCAGATATTACCTCAAACCCAGAAAATTGACAAAAATAATTAAAAACTACAAAACTAAAACTAAAGACTAGTAGGATCATGCAAAAAAAAAAAAAAAGCATCCATACTCATTGCCAGCAGAATGGTAAATAGAAAAATTTTTGGAGACCAATCTGACAGTACACAGTTAAGTTACAAAACTAGTCATATCCTTTGAGTCAGTGACATGTCTTTACTCTAATTTAGCTACCCACACTTGGGTCCATCATCTGTAACTGTATTATTTCCTTGACTCTGAAATCTTACAGTCCTCCTTCTGATCGCAACTTTCTATCCTTCAGTTTCTCCTCTCCATATCAATCCTTTAAAAACCATTCTTCATCTGCCACTTCCTGTTCTGGATTCCAGAACATCCCCTCTGCTTTCCTCTCCCGAGTGTTATAGGAGACTGGCTCCACTATGCTCTGTGATAAATCCTTGAATCACTCCCCTCACACTGTGTCCCATCTTATTCTTGTACCATCTTTGCCAAACCTGGATTCTTCGTTAACTGAATTACTCATATGCTCTTGAATCATGATACAGAAAATTCTATAACGATGGTGATGAAGGTAATCTATAAATTTGTTACATTATTCATAGATAAATCACAGGTAGTAAAAGGCCATACAATACACCAATCAGAAGATTAGGGAAAGAAAATGTCTCTACATAAATTGAAAGGTTTACACACTAACAAAAAGTTAAAACCAGAAGTTTACTTCATTAAAATTAGAAGTAGAACTAGGAAAAAAATCTTTGCACAATGTATCTCTGACATAGCCCAGCTATTCAAGATACACAAGGAGATGATTTGAATATAACAAGAATTATTTCCCAATTGAGGAATGGTCGAAGGATAGGAAGTCAGTTCTTAAAGACGTTCAAGCTATTGACAGCCTAATGAAAAAATTCTCCAAATCACTAATAATTAGAAAAATGAAAATTATAACAATTCTGAGATTCCACATCATATTCACTCTATTGGCAAAGATGACAAAAAAACCCCAAATTACAACTGTCATTCACTTAATAAGCTCTTTGTGAAGTGCTTATTATGTGCCAAATACTGTGCTAAGCTACGGTGATGCAAAGACAGACCAAAATAGGGTCTCTGTCCTTGAAGAGCTCACATTCTAATGCAGGAAACAATTTGCAAATAACTAAGTACACAAAAGACATACACAGAGAAGACAGAAGATGATTTCAGTGGAGAAGCACAAGCTGCAAACGAGTGGGGACAGGAGAGGCAAGGAGAGGTCTCCTGCAGAAGGTGGGATTTGAACTTGAGTCTTGAAGGAATCCAGGGAAAGGCACAGAGATGAGAGGGCAGATCTCTCCAGGCCTGGGAAATGGATATGGCAGAGCTGGGAGATGGAATGTCATGGAAGGAATGCTGAGGACTGGCAAAGCAGGAAGGTGTCAGCTTCTGAAGGGCTCGAGATGCCAAATGCATGATGTGAAGTAAAAAGGAGCCATTGGAGTTTATGTAGGAGGTGTGGAATGACTTTAGGAAAATCATTTTAGCAGCTGAGTGCCAGATGGATTGGAGTGGGGAGAAAGCTGAGGTAGGGAGACCATCTAGAAGGTTACTGCAATAGTCCAAGAAAAAGGTGATGAGGGCTTCCAGATTAGGGAATGAAACCTGAAGACAACTCAGTTGGAAAGACAAGGCAAGGCAAATCAAATTACTAGAGCTATTTTTGACCTCTCTGACTTCCTTCTAGACTCAGCTCAAATGATACTTTATACAGGAGGCCTTTCTTGGTGCCCCGCCCCCCTTTTCCTCTCCCACCTAGTCAACCCTTTTCCTCTATAGTTACCTTCTTTCTACTCTGTGTGTATGGATCTATTGGTTCATATATTGTTTCCCTTATTACTATGTCAGCTCCTTGAGGACTAAGACCCTAGTTATGCCTCTCTCTGGATCCCAAGCACTTAGCATGGTATCTGGCATATCAGAAGTGCTTAATAAATGCTTGTTGATTGACACAACTAGCTCTAGCATTGATAGATCATATAAACCTGAACTAACATTCACAAAAAATAACTTAGGAAACAAAGGAAAGGAATTATCAACTTGGAACTTGAGAAAAGGATTCCCTCTATGAGTCTCATTTTTTCTTTTTGATTTAGCAATTTCTTCTCTGAAAATGTGACATAATTTACTCAGTCTGAAGCCTTGATGAAGGGGTAAATGCTAAGACAAGTCTGACTGAGAGCCACTATTAACTACAGGATTAATAAAGTCAGCATTAAGACTCAAATTGAGCAACTTTCCTTAAGTGCTGAAATCTATATAAATTTAGAAAGAAAAAACAAAAACAGTTGTATGCGACTGAAAAATCTTAGCTGGCACTTCTTTAGATTTCAATAGAGTTAATGAAATTCTACCCCCTGCATGGCATTATACAGGGTAGCAGGGCACTGAGAACAAGAAATGCCATATTGAGGTTTCTGCCAGAACCATTAATCCAGGTCTTACTGAAATACCACTCAAAGAATATATTTCTTTTAAAGTATTAGTACAATTGCTTCCAGATGAAAAATGCCCACCTCATCCAATGGACTCACCAGGAGAGAAGAAACAATTTGCAATGGCAATAATAACTTTTGCAAAAATTTTTTTTCCCAACATCTTCTCCAAAGGGAAGAAGAGCAACCTGCATGCATAGGTATACAGAAGGTATACATTTCCTCATCTTTCCTTCATGCTCCTGGGAGGGACAGCATTACTGCTCCAAGTCTTTATGTCATGAACTTTACCTCCTAGACACTAGGGAACCTATGTTCTGCAACAAATACCTGAATTTCCTGATAAACTTATGAACATTTAATGCAAAAGAATGTTTTATGTTACTGCTTTCCTCTCACCTGGTTCCCCACTATTTCTTGCAAAGGCGGTTAGGTGGATTAATAAAGTCAGTTAAGTGTTTTCTTCCTCACTGTTATTTTCGTAGCCCTTCCTATTCTCAAATATTACTGTGCAAGCCTAGGTAGTGCAGTCAGTCAATAGAGTGCTGGACCCAGGAGCTAAGAAGACCTGAATTCAAGTCCAGCTTCAGACGCTTACTGTGTGACTCTGGGCAAATCACTTAACCTATATTCCTCAGTTTCCTCATCTGTAAAATTGAGATAATCATAGCACCTACCTCTCAGAGATATTGTAATAATCAAATGAGATGTTTGCAATGTGCTTTTCAAACTTTAAAGCACTATATAAATGATATTATTACTTAAAACAAAGTTTAAAATTAGTTAATTTTCTCACAATTCCATTATTTGAACTTGGTAAAAATTATGTTACATGTTCCCTTATACTCACAGGTATGTCTATGTTTCAGGCTGCACTAAGGGGAATAGGGACACAATGTTAGTTAGATAATGAGATATCCAAAAGGAACAAATACTTTCAGATAAGATAAAGATAGACACTAAAACTTTAGTACTTAATTATATTAGTTGGACCTTTAGAATGAATTACTCCATTGCTGTAATATAGTCCATTCATTCAGAAAACATTTATTCTACGTACCAAGTCACTGTTTGCGGTCACAGACTTTACGTTGTCAGGAAAAACTTCTTGACAAGAGAAGCTATCAGAAAACGGAATTAACTGTTTGGGGAGTGACTGAGTTTCCTGACATGTGGATCTACAAGCTGGGAATGAATGACTGATCATTTGTCTGGGATGCTGCAGAAGGGACAAATGCTTTAAGTAGGGATTAGACCAGGTGACCTCCAAAGTCCCAACTAGGATTCTATAATTTCTTTCAGTAACTTACTATGGAGCAGGAGAAAGGAGGGGAAGAGGAGAAGAGAGTACACAGGACTTTATGGATGATGATGATGATGATGATGAATGTCATTATTATAACCAGCATTTACATAGTGCTTTAAGTTTTGCAAAGTATTTTGCAGATATTATCTCATTTGATCAACCCGACAACCCTGTGAGGTAAGTTCTATTATTAACCTCATTTAACAGATGAGGAAATTAAGGCTGAGAGGGCATAAATAACTTGTCCAGTGTCAAACGGCATCTGAGGGAGGATTCAAACTCAGGTCATCCTGACTCCGAAGTCCATCAATCTACCTACAACACCACCTACCTGCCTACTTTCCTTCGTAAAACAAACCATTCAATGTTTTTGGACAATTCTTGCTATGAGTTTGATTTCTTGTGCCTTCCATCAAGTATTAAAGTGTAGGGTGCTTTGGCATAGAGGACTGAAAAAGACTATTTCTACTGCATCTTCTGAATCTTGGTGAATAAAGTACAAATAGCTTCATGGTTGTCCCCTTGCCTAAGCTTCACTATTGTAGAGAGAGAGACAGATACCAAATAACAACAGAATGATGTTTGATATTGCCCTTGGTTCCCACATAAAACCAATGCCTCAGTTCCATTATTCATTTGCGTAAAGGGAACCTATGAACTAACCTTCCATTTAGCTGCAATCCTTTAAGTTTTCTAGCTTCATTTATAGCAAAAAAAAAAAAAAAAAAGTTGGAAAAGGAGATAGATGGAGTTAATAATCACAATTTTTAGATGATCTACATAACTATCATATGATAGACACACAAGGAATAACAGTAGTTAATCTCTTAGATGAATACTGTTAACTGTAAAACATTTCCTTTTGTACTCACAGAAGGAATAACAGTAGTTAATCTCTTAGATAAATTCAGTTAACTGCAAAACATTCCCTTTTGTACTATCTCATCTCTGTCAATCTGTTATTGTTTGTAAATACAGTGTGCACTGAACATCTGGTGTAAGTAAACAAAAATCAAACACTACCATATATTCCTTTCATACCAGATTATAACTAGCTTCTATTTTTGAAACTGAGACGAGATCATTTTGATGAAATTCAAGTTAATTAGTACTTATACCATTAATAGGTAAAACTCTTGAGAAAATAAAAGATTTTCAGATTTAAATCTGAAAAATTATACCAAAAAACAAAGCAAAGGCCCCCACAACATTAAATTCTAGTAATTTCTTTTTGTCTTCACATGTAGAATTCTTACCTGGGTATACTGCCTGTCAGGCTTCTTTCACTCGATGATGATGATCCAGGTCTTTGTTCAATTTTTGTTCCAAGATTTTCAGTTTCACCCTCCTGGGGTTTCTCTACCTCCTCTTCTAGCTTCTTCTTTTCAGTGTCACTGTCATCACTCCCTTCTCCTAAGATGTCATCAACCTATCAATTGATCAAGAGTCAATATACACATGAACTAATGCAAAATAAAGTAAGCAGAGCCAGGAAAACAACATACGCAATGACTACAACATTATGAATGGAAAGATTAACCACAAAACACACACACATATGTATGCACACACATCTTTTCTCAGCTCCTTTATAGAGGTTCGGAGTTGGTAAGTGTAGAATATTGCATATAAAGTCAGATTTTTTTAAGTGCTAACTGGTTTTACTGAATTATTTTTTCCTTATTCCTCTTTTTAAAAATTCTTTGTTATGATGAGTAGCTCTCTGGGAGGGGGAGGAATAGAGTGATAGGAATTTTAGGAGACATAAAAACAAAAATATCAGTAAAAATCCTTAAAAAGTTAATGTTTTCTTACAGGTTTTCTTATATAGTTACTAACTCAGATTTTAAAAATTTGTTTACCCAAAGAAAATAGAGCAGTAATTCAAAAATTTCTATTTTTAAAATCCACAAAAGACATAAAAGATATGAATTTTAGATGTTTATCAAAATTAATTAGACAATTAGTCCCATGATATAACTGCATGCTGAGACTTAAAGATGACCAGTAACACTTTAAAATTAGTTATGATAATATGAAGAATAACTATGAAAGGGCAGAAGTGAAATATGGTAGTATAAAGAGCACCAGATTTGGACTCAGAGGACCAATTACAGCAACTACTTAATAAATATGTGTTGAACTGAGTGTCACCATTAGCTTCTTAAAATATGAAAAGCGTGAAAGTCCACTGCAGGAGTGACTGACGGATCCTCTCACTAGCACTTTTTGCCCATTCTGCCCAGCCCACTCCTGAATAGTTTATAAAGAAAGTGCACAGAGACCATCAGTGTGGTTACACGGTGGGAAAGTAACCTTACAAAAACGCTTACTAGTTTTTGTAGGCCCAGTTATGCTAACTATTAATGTGTAATTGCTATGATTTTTTTTTTTACTAAAATCTGAAGGTTAAGTTGAACAGAACCAGTGTCATCCTTGGGCAAAGAAGTGTATCATAAGTTCACGTAACTTTCTTCTCCCACTCTTCTGTTCTCCACTTTACAACATACCCAGATTCCAATCAATGGTTCTAATACATTCTTTCCTTTTAATGCTCCCTTTATGATCCAGCTTCTGAAGTTGAAGTTGGTTTAGTTTGTACTGATTCACTTCTCTAACTCTACCATTCCTCTTAAACATCTCTTTCATTTCCCTATCTCTGCCTGTTTCTGTATTTAACTTAATATAGCTTTAAGCCAAATTATGTGTACACGTGCTGAACCCTCCTTTAATTCAGATAAGAATGAGGTTTGAGAGATGACTATCTATCCTCAGTCCCTTCTCCTTTCTCACACACCTCAAATGTGAGAAATACTAAGCTCCTCCCTCTTCCCAATTTCTTCACTAATATACTCCTTTTCTTTCTTCTCTCAAAATCAACAAGGTGGAACCAAACTACCCCTAAGTTGCACATTTGTCTTTTTAAAAAAAAAAATTCTTCTAAACTTAAATATACAAACACACAAAAGAGAAAAGAGGATTTTCTGTGAAACTGTCAATGTCCCCTCAATGTCTCCTGCTTTTTAAAAAGTGTAAAATAAATTCTAAGTGTTTCTTTCAAAATTGTCCTGGTTGTCTGTTCTTCTGTCTGAACTCTCTTACGTTAACAGTGTTTCTCATGTTTGTCTTCCTGTGACCCTTCAAGACAGTGGGATTTTGAAGGAATGTGTCTCTTTTCCCTCATCAAAATGTAAGTACTTGATCATCATTTAGCCCATTCCAATTTGTACTTTAAAGGTTTTACCCAACTCTTATATTTTTCTGAAGAATGCCTGAAAGTTCTCGTTGATTAAAGGGTCACATTTTCCCCCTGTAGGCTTATACTCAGTTTTTTCTCAATAAGCTACCTTTAGTTGTAATACTCAGTTCTTTTGCCTTTTTGAAAATCATATCCCAAGATTTCCTATTCTTTGCACTAGTTGCAGTATAGTCTTGTGTGATCTGATATGTAGCTCCTTGGTACTGAAACTTTCTTATTGGCTGCTTTATTTTTCTTTGAGAAGCTCGGAATTGTGGCTAAGATATTCCTGCTAGTTTTCTATTTGGGATTTCTTACAGGAAATGACAGGTGGTTCTTTCTAGTTTCTCTTTGTCCTCTAGTATTAATAGATCAGGGAATTTTTCTTTTATTATGTCTAGAAATATGATATCCAGGTTCTTTGAATGGCAATCTTTTTCATGGCATGTAATGATTCTTAAATTCTCTCTCTCTAGGTAAGCTGTATTTGGTACATTTAATATGTTTGAGTCTTTTTTTTTTTACATTGTTCTAATACTTCTTGATGTCTCAGGAATCACTGAATTCTCCATTATACTTAAAAAAAAAAGCAGTCTGTCATGTATACTCTCTGTTTTCAGTGGTATATTATTCTTCTCACTTTTCCCTCAAGACCTCAAATTTCATTTTTAATTTCTTACTTTATTTGTCTAGCCATTTTTAGAGTCCTCGTGGCCAAACCATTCTTTTTTCCACCTTGCAACCATACTTGGACTTGTGAAATTACTCTTTTCTTTTGGATTTCTCTTTGGCTTCTCTTAACTCACAGTATTTCTTCATTGTGCGCCATATGCTGCTCTGCTAACTCTTGTCTCCAGTCTTAGTTGCTAGACTGTGATTTTGTGCAAACACTATACTCTGCGTCCTTCCATAATCTTGGATGGGGGGTAAAGCGTATTTTCACTGTAGTCTGTTTCACCTCTGCATGGGTGGTTTAATATTAGGCCCCACCCACTGTAATTCTTGGCTTCTAACTTCCTTTCTAGTTGGCCCAATCCAGGTATTAGATTTTGCCAGTCACCGTCTCTTTCTCCTTTGACAATCCTTCATCAGAAGTTTATTCTGCTCCCTTGCTGTCCCAGTCAGAGAAGAGAGATTAAGCTGATCTCAGAAACCTGCAGGTCCCTGGAATACGTGATTATTTGTTGAGCCGGGCATGTCTCCTGATGTGCCTTCAAGGCCTCTGAAGCGTGCACTGGTAGGACCTGTTTCCCTGTATAGTGAACTACGGGGGTAGGATGATGACGATCCATTACTGCTCCTCTTCCAGGCCAGGGTCCAAATTCTGCAGGCTTCAGTGCTTATGCTGATTGACTTCCCCCTCAAGTTTTCCCTGTAAAGATATCCCCTCACTTTAGAGATGAGAAAACTGAAGCCCAAAGGCATTAAGTAACTAACTTAAAGTCAGATATTGGGGGGAAAGTGCAAATGCAAAACCAATATATGGCAACTGCAATCAAAGCTTGTTACAATTTTGATAAAAGAGGCATAAAAAGCAATACCGTCCAGCAGGGTTATTTTACACCTTTGTCGAGTTCGATATTGCCCAGAAGGAAGGAATCATGCATGGCCCATCCTCTGATAGTCTACATGGTAAAATATTTTAATATATGACGTAGAAAAATGTATCAAATCTCATCTCAAAGAGGTGATTTTAATAATGCTATATTAGAAATAAAATAGTGTGTTAGTTTACTGTTAACATGGCCATATATTCTCACAGTTAACAGAAAATATAGAAACATTTTATGCTAAGTAGTTGAATTTCATTTTAATATCATTATGGTTATGTTTAGGTTTTATTATTAGGTGGTTTCAAAAAGCCAAGTATAAAACCAAAAAGCCTTCCTGAAGAGACTAACAGGTGTTTAATAAAGAAAACCAAGTTCATTCTAAAATATCTTATTGGAATTTATTTGGCTGAACTTATCCATTGGTCGACTGATTGAATGATACTTTTTGTATTACTGAATTACATACAGAAGTATTGGTATGTCCTGATATTCAGTCTTGCCCAAGTATAGATAGAACATTTAATGTGAGAAATCTCCTATCACTAGATTGCTACTGCCAAATAGAAATATTCAAATTGTCCTCGGGTACTCAAACTGACCTACAGTGTCAGTGGGCTAAATTTCTGCATATTTGCTTTACACCAAATATATATGGCTGGGGGGAGGTTGGGAAGGGGGAAAGAACAGGACAAGAGAGGGAAAGGGGACACACACACACACATATACGTATAATCTGTCAATTGAGGGCAGACTAGCTAGGTTTGGAGAGGCTCACAACAAGGCTGGACACATAATTTTTTTTTTATGCACAGAAACTGTCAAAGACCATCTACAAAGACACAGAGGAATTAAGAACTATGTTGGTGGAAAGTGTACACTGAAAAAAATCCTTGAGATGCTGATTAATCAATTAGCACAGATAAAAGTACCTACTATGTACTAGGTACTGTGCAAGGTTCTGGGGCTACAAAAACAAAAGTGAAACAGTACTTGCCCTCTAGTCATGGAAAACAACATGTAGGCAATTTGGGGAGAAGGCACAAGCAGCCGAAGGAATTCGAAAAAGGTTTGTGTAAGTGGTGATGCTTGGGTATTGTGAAAGATAGGAGCCAGAAAGGAATTCATTCAGCACAGAGACAGATAAAGTTTCAAGTGTAAGGAATAATAAGAAATGGCCAGTTTTTCTGGACCATTCTATGTATACTTGGAGATTCTATCTGATCCAAGAAGTAATAGGGACCCACCAGAGTTTACTGAGAGAGGAATGACAAGGTCAGATTGAAGCTTTAGGAAAATCACTTAGGCTGTTGTTTAGAAAGTGGAGTGCAGGGAGGAGAGACTTGAGTCAAGGAGACTAACTGAAGATAATGATGACCATATGTCACTATCTTGTGTTTATACAGACAAATGGCAGGGATTTTACAGTCTTCAGGATTCTGCTGCTCTGAGCATATTTCCCCTACAGAGAACTTGTGGTAGAACTTCCAACATTTTAAAAATAAAGATCATTTAAATTAAGTCTGTTGAATAATTTATCCTCCTATTAAGTAATCACCATCATTATTATCGATGTTAAGGTGATCAACAAGTTGCTAAAGAACCAAGATTCCACAATAATTTACACAAGTCCACAATAAAATATGGTCAGGTTTTGTTGGCAGAACATTTTTTTAGCACAATAAAACCATCTCTTTACATAGCTTAAGTCACCAACTGAAAATATTCAATACGGTTATCCAAAATTAGTACACAATTTCTACTGTCTATGGGCACAGGTTAAAAAGTATTAGAAACCACTGTCTGAACAGTGGCTGAACAAGCTGTGGTATATGAAGGTGATGGAATACTATTGTGCCATAAGAAATGGGGATGATGCAGACTTCATAACAACCTGGAAAAACCTACACGACATAATGCTGAGTGAGCAGAGCAGAGCCAGGAGAACGTTGTGCACAGCCACAGATATATGGATTCCGTGAGGACCAACCCTGACATACTGCGCTTTTCTCAGCAACCTAAGGGGCAAGGACAACTCCAGGGGACTCACGATGGAGAATGCTATCTTCATCGAGACAAAGAACTGCGAAGTTTGAATACAGACTGAGGCACACTACATGCTCGCCTTTTCTGCTTCTCTTTTGTTTTTGTTTTTGGTTTTTTTTTTTTTTTTGGTTCTGTTTCTTCTTTCTCATGATTCATTCCATTGGTCAAGGTTCTTCTCCACGACTTGACTAGTGCATAAATTAATTCAATGCGAAGTTATACATGACAGTTATATGAGACTTCATGCCGTCTTGGGGAGGGAAGGGGGAGGGAGGGAAGAAAAACTGGAACTCAAGACTATGTAGAACCGTGTGTGGTAAACTAAAAATAAATAAAGAAATTTATAAAAAAAAAAAAAAGAAAGAAACCACTGTCTTTCTCATTTTAGATGAGTTTGATTGTCAGGGAATGACCAGTCAGCATTTACATGCAAGATTTTTTTTTTCACGGTAGAAATGTTTGTATGTTTGCTTGTTTAAAACAGATGTCACATGTCACTTCTGCTCGATAGGAACAGATTCTGTTGATATTTTTTTAACTAGCAATGTTAGATATCTATAGAAGATAAAGTGGAAATAATATTTGGAGCCTACTACAATAGAAAAATAATATATACAATTTTCTTTGTAAACTTCAAAGTATGATCCATTAGTTATTATCATCATGCTGTAGTTCTAATTAAATTATAGGCAATGGGATATAAGTTTAACTGGCATAGATTCCTGTCTAAAATCTTTGGTTTTGAATGAAATGTTTTATTATATAGGTGAGAATGCAAAAAGAAAAGGAATTAAGACTGATAAATAAAAGGAGACTAAACCAGGAAAAAATTAGCCAGGAAAAGGAAGGAAGGGAAGAAAATGGAAATGTAAGAGAAGAGACAGAAAAGGAAGACAAAGGGTATAGAATAAGCAAAGTAGCTGAGTTTGTGGTCTTTGGTATGTTTCTATGGTACCTTAAATTAAAACTGTTCTCATTTACTTTTAGCCATGAGTTTTAACTTCCTCCTTTCTTTAACTCTTCTGTAAGTTTCTTAAAGACAGGTAGGTCATTTGACAAATTTGAGTTTCTTCTGCCTGTCTACTAACAGATATTGATAAATATCTGTTCAAATCAAATGTCAGTTTAAAAAAACAGTTCATATTCAAGCAAAAGAGAAAAGTAATCCACATCTCATCAGCAGCTCAGCAATAGGGAATTATAAACAACCTACAATGTATGAGTTCAAAAGAGGCAATGAAGATGGCACCATCCAAATGTCCTACATCCTAAACTCTATAGATACTTTTTATTAATTTGTTACTAAAAATTTCAAATAAAGATCACATAGAACTTGGTAGTATTTAAAAAGCATGTAGAACCAAAGTAAATGCATATTTTACATCTCTACCTCCTCTAGGTTAATTGCTTTTTTTTTTAAAGGTGAAACAAAATAAAAGAGGCAGAAGATAACTGCTAAATTCCCACTTGGGATGCTAAAATTTTATCTAAGCTATTAAAATATAAAGTTAATTATGCAAAAAAAATTTTCCCCTCATTAAGCTTGTTTCAACATGGCATAAGGAAGCAATAATGAGGAGAAAATGTTCTAATGTAGTGTTTTTGGCCTTGTTCACACTACATATTTGACATCGTTCAAAAAGGCTTTGACAGGGAATGCTTTGTTACAGGTTATCATGATTGTTCAAAAAACTCATTTCAAATGTGTGGTTTTTAAAAAATGAAAATGTGTTCATGATGTAGCTATTCTTAGCTAACATAAAAACTCAAAGATAACTATCACTGAAAGGAGAAAAAAATCTTATTCACATGAAGTTAATTACAAAATATTAAAACTAAAACCTTAGTATAACTTCAGAATAGGATAACTGAACTGTTTACTCTAAACAAATGCCTAAAATTATATGGAATCAAATGATTCATTTAACAGATATTTATTTATTGAAATAAAAGGTGTTTTTAAAAAATTTGGCCTCTGTGCAACAGTAGCGGTAAGGAGATAGAAGAGGGCTTATTATTCAGTATTGAAGAAGGCGGTATTGGATTTATAATTGGGGGTAGGTGGAAAGGAAAAGGAAGATAAATACACATGGTACAAAATAAATCATTTGAGATACCTTAGAGTCTAACTTCCTCACTAATATTGCATAGAAGGGATAAAGAATGGTATGCAGCATGATTTCCATTCCACTTTTCTATAAACCATTCCCAGAGGAACTTTCTTCTCCCAAGACCACCTGCTTTCTCTCTCTGGTCTTGCAATGTTACTTTGGGGAGGAACACATAGAGAATGAAGAACACCACAGCAGAACTGTGCTTGGGGCAGTGTCCCTACTGCTGTGACATAAAGGAGTTCAGGACAGGACTGTGAAAATAAGAGAACAGCCAAAGAAGAGAGAAGGATGAAGAGAAAAGCATGATAGTGTATATGCAAGGCATTAAGGTGATCACGTGAGTATGTATGTGCTTTTTTGTAATGTGAAGAAGCCAATTCAGGGGAGCTTTCCTTCAGGGCTACACAGGCAACTTCAAATGACAAATAATGTAAGTAAAACTTACTGAATTGAGAAGAAATAATAAAAATAGAATAGCTGGAACATAGCCCTTGTCAAGCAAATAATGTCCTCGGTTTCCATCTTACCCCATTCCTACTCAATGTTGGGGGTAGGAGAGATTTAATCTACATAAGGTATGCTGAAGTGATCTCATTTTCTTTCAGTAGATTGACCTATGATCTGCGTCATCTATTTTCAGTCAACTGTTTAATGGCCATGCAAGTAGGTCAGTGAGGCTTCATGGCAAAATGAAATATGGTTTTCATAAAGTCACTATTAAGGCATAAAAATGTTGCTTCATTTTGTACCAATTTTCAAAAAATCAGTAAGAGACTACTGATCTGTTTAGAATCAAAATGCAGCTGGACAAAGGCTATGACTTCTATACTAAAATCAAATACTTCCCAAAACGAGTAAGAAAAAATGTTCCAAGACAAACCTAGAGTACTCTAACACGAGGTCAGAAAATAATAAGCTTGGGACAGACCTGACATTCAGCTTACTGCAGTACACATCAGAGACGGATTATCAAAAGAGAATATGGGGGAATCTGTTTATAATACAACTGTCACAGAGTTAACATTTTAAAAATTCATTTGGCCTTAGAATAAGATATTATTAGTTGCTGGGAGAAGAGGCAGTAATATAGGTATGTGCTTTCCTCATAATACTTTAAGTAATATATGCAAAGCTTGGAATGGGATGATCTAATTTTTGCTATAAGTGCATAACTTTTTTGTCCCCACAAACCTTCACATGAATAAAAAATGAAAGTGTCAGCAAAGACTCACTATATATTCCCTGTCTGCTAGGCCTTAGTAGAAATCACATCCACAAGAAGAAAAGGAAAGACTTATTCGATCTGTTATTTGAGATTCCAGATAAGTACAATTAAAGCAATGTGGAGAATCATGTCTTTTCTAAATTAACTACAGGTTCTGAAATGTTACTGAAAATATGTAGTTAAAATATTAGGATAAGTGTTGACAATGCAGAGGAAAAAGCAACAAAAGAAACATCTGCTGATGTAAAAGTAATGTCAAAAATCACTGTTCACAAATCTGATCATACCACTAAAAACACAGTAATAAGATTTACTATTTTTGATGCACATAAACTCTTCACTAAATAAAGTAAGAATACATCACTGAAAGAATTGAGAGTACAAGGAAACATTTACACAAAGAATATCAATTAGTGTTCACCAGATCTAATAATTGCTGATATTTGTTTAGTACCAAGTTTATATACCTGATCTCATTTCACCCTTTAAACAAGCTTATGAGGTAAATACAGCAGGTATTATAGTCCTATTTTACAGATAAAATGAGGCTCAGAGAGCATGGGTAATTTGTCCAAGGCCAAAAAGCTATTAAGTATCAGACCCAAGAGTCAAATCTAAGATTCTCCTAAGTCCAGTGGTCTTTTCATTATAGAAGTTAAAACACTGATACTTGTGGAAGAACCAATGCAAAGTTCTAAGGAGAAGAGAATGTCTTTGGCATCGTACAAACTTGCTTCATTCACATTTCAATACCTTAAAGAATTAGGGTGGGCATATCAGTGTCTCATTAAAAACACATACTTTGTTCTAAGAAAAAGACATCTCTTACACAATTCACATATGAATATGCACTGTGGTTAATACTTCACGGGGAGGAAGAGGCAATTATGTGAAGAGAGATTTTTCATCAGATCATACTGGCGCCACACTGAGAACAGCTGCTGTACTCAAATGAAGACAATGTGGCGATGTGAAAAGATCACAGCAGTTATTATCGAGACTTTTCCATCAGAAACCACGTCAGTGTCAGGGAATTTTATAAAGTGAGTAGAGCAGTTTAACCTATAGCAGGAGTTAATACCACTATTACTGCCTGAGAATCTATCATTTAGACCTGTTGCTCTGGGTAATGATAGGGCTGAATTTGAAAAACATATTAGTTATGAACTGTAATTAGCTCACACCAAACTGCCTTTTCATTTTTCATTCATTAGTTGTAACAGTCCCAGCAATGCCTGAGATTCATAACTTCCTCTCTATTACAGCCTCATCCTAGACCAGGCTCTCATCACCTAATACCTGGACAATATAATAATAATAATAGTCATATTAACTGATGATGGTGAGTCTAGTTTCTTCAATACAAACTATTATGTGAACTCTCAATCTGTTCCACCACATCATTCCCAGACAAAAGAAGGAACCTCCACATTTGCACTGACATCACATCTAAGATCCTAATACACTCCTACTTAATCTGGCCCAACTTACCTGTCTGGCTTTACTGTCCACTATTCTCTAACACAAATCCTCTATTTTGACTGCTCTGGTTTCCTTATTGTACTCTACATAAAGTTCATTTTCATTGTCATCCCTTTGCTTTTCTTCCAACCTTGAACAAGGACACCAATAATAACAGCTAGCATTTACACAGTGCTTTAAGGTTTGCAAAGCACTTCACATATTTTAACTCACTTGATCCTCATAATAACCCTGTGAGGTAGGTGCTAATATCATCATCCCAATTTTACAGATGAGGAAATTGGGACACAATACTGAAAGGTTAAGTGACTTGCCCAGGGTCACACTGCTAGTAAGTGTCTGAGTCAGGATTTAAATTCAGGTTTTCTTGACTCCAAGTCCCAGACTGTGTCCTTTTGCTACCTATCAGTTTCCAACCCTTCTGTCTCACCAAAGTCAACTAACGACTTGCTCCTAATTTTCTGTAGGTTTTTTTCACTTTATATGTGCTACAAGAAGCACCCTCTCTACCATGACCAATCATGTCCTTGCTAACAAATCCTACATCCTTTTTTCAACTGACATCCAGTTGATCTCTGTGAAGCGTTGACATAGAGACTATAGCTAAAACCACAGGCACTAATGAAATCATCAAGAGAGAGTATACATGGAACAGCTAGGTGGCGCAGTGAGTACAGCACCAACCCTGGAGTCAGGAGGACCTGAGTTCAAATCTGACCTCAGACACTTGGCACACTTACTAGCTGTGTGACCTTGGAGAGAAACTATACAGAGCAAAGGACCAAGGACAGAGCTTTGGTGCACACCCACACCTTAGAGAGGTTGGAGGAGGGGGTAGACATGAATAAGTGATCTAGCAATACAGACTGGGAAGAAACAGCCAATGAAATAGGAGAAACAGTAAAAAACAAGCGATGTTACTAAAACCTGAGTGAATATTGTGTCCGGGAATAGAGAGTTCTTAGCAGCATCAAAATGCTGTAGAGGTCAAGAAGGCTGAAAACTGAGAAAGGGCAATTTGGCAATTAAGAGATGAGTGGTAACCTTGGAAACAGCAGAATCAATTTAGCAATGAAGGTAGAAATCAAATTGCCAATCTATGAGAAAATGAACATTTGTTAATGGATAGATTCTTCTTTTAACACTGTCTCTTTCATTCATCAACCTAGCTCAAAAAAAAAAAAGACTCGATATGAAATAGAGTCCACAATTTAAACTCTAATACAGGTAACAGATATATAATATTATTATGACTCACTCAGAATGACTATATGTGGAAAATGTGATGGAAGATTTTTAGGTGATAAGATTTTTATGTGATATCAAGCAATAAACAGAAGTGAGTCAAAGGAAAAATGAATTCTGCCTTTGTTTCGCTACTTTTAAATATTTCAAAGAATGACACAGCACTAGATCAATACATATCTTTACTTAAGATGAAATCTCTTTTGGGACAACATAATGAAAATAAATACAGTTCTTAGTATGCACATACACACACACAGTATTCAAATTATTCAATTAGGTCTTTTTTGGAAAAGAATCCAATTTTCATATAAATTTTATCTTAATCACATTTCTCTGAATCAGTGGGAAGTACACAACCTATTAACTTTTTAAAAGGCATAACAAACAACATTCGCTGGGTGGAAATCAAATTGGTCACTTAGCACATCATCTAAACATAATTAACCTTGTTTAAAGGGATTAAAAAAAACTGCCACTGCTCTTGGGCTGCAAAGAAGAAATTTAGGGTGTTTTTTTTTAACTTCTTACTATTTTTGAAAATCGCAGTGAGTGCCTGTTTCCCTTGTACCAACAGAAAACCATTTCTGAGACTTGCTAAAACATTTTTTATTTAATAGAAAGGATATAATTTGAATTTTTAAAATTTGGTAAGAAAACACTTTGTTTGCCATGACAAATATTTATGCTACCAAACAACGTAAACTATTCTAACTCTGCTTTCCAAAACTAGAAAAGAAATTATCTGAAAAAAGTCCATTTTTAAGAATTCTGTGTCATTCATTCTCTTACAGCTGATTAGCTGCCTTGCCCTTGGTAATGAAGGCTACATTTCTATTAGCTGGAACAATAAGGCAATTGTAAGATGTTTATATCCCCATGGTGGGACACATGCAAAGTGAAGAGATCTATTCACAAGTAATAACAGACTCTTAATTGGCAGGTGCACGTGTTTCTAGACAGGCTTTTTGACAAGTTTCATAGATTTCCTCACCTAAATAGCTTACTTCCCTAGTTGGAAATGAGGACCAAAATTATTTATTGGATTTTTACACAGATAAAGTTTTGTTATAACAAATGTTACAGAGCAGAAGCCTATATAGCATTTTAGCAGACACAAGAAGTTCTATTTAACAAATAATTATATAAATATTTTCTTCGGTTAATGTCCATAGTGACTGATTTACCTACGTTATGTTTATATATTCACACCTTGGGTTTTGCTTTAAGCCTAAATCTTCGTTTCTTAGGAACCTGGCTTCACAAATTCACAGAATTTCAGAACTGGACAGGTACTTGGTGCCCACCTGATCTAACCTACACCCAAGAAAGAATTCCCTCTACAATATACCTGAAAAATACTTATTCAATCTTTGCTCAAAGACTTCGAATGAAGAAAGCGGGGGGAAGTGATTACCCTGCAAAGTCATAAATACCAATCTGAATTGGGCCCTTGGTTGCAAAGTAGTCCTTTTATTTAACTTCAATTCCCTACCTCTCTCCCAAAGAAGTCAATCCAAATCTGTTACTTCAAGCATCCCATAACTTCCCCTCCATTCTCTCTCAACTGAGGATTTTAACTTTTATTTTGCTGAGAATATGGTGGTAATTAAATGTGTGCTCTCACTTTTTCCATTCTTTCCATCTTATTTATTATACTTTTGTCCTTTACCCCAGTCTCTGACAAAAAGGTAGCCCTTCTCCTTGCCAAAGTCAACCCCAATACATTCGTGTGCCCTTGAACCTATACCTTCTTGTCTTCTCTAGCAGAATGCATCTTCCCTTTCCCTCTTCTGTTACTTTTTTCCATCTTCAAAAATGCCCAAGTCTCTCCTATCCTTAAAAAAAAACACCCTTCACCAGACCCCACTCTCCCTTCAAGCAATTTCTCTTCCCTTTCCCAAACTCCTTAAAATAAACAAATGAATAAATAAATAAGTAAAGGAGCTATCTACACTGCCTGCCTCCATCTCCTCTCCTCAACTCTTTGCAATCTAGCTTCTGACCTCGTCACTTTGGTAACTTTGAGCTAAAATTGTTCTCTCCAAAGTTACCAATGATCTTGAAATGGCTCAACCTAATAGTCTTTTCTCAGTCCTCATCCTTCTTGACCTGTTGCATTTGACATTGATGATCACATTTTCCAGCTGCACATACACTTTCTGTTTTCTGGGTCTGTGACATTACTCTGTCCAGGTTCTCCTTCTATTTGCCCTTATGTCTTTTTTGCCGTCTCATTATCCAAAAAGCTCTCCATAATTGTGAGTGTTCCCTGAGGTTCTGCCCTAAGCCTATTTCTCCTCTCGCTCTAGAGTTTCCCTCTTGGCAACCCCAACTCTATGCAGACGACTTATGATCTATACATAACATACCCCAGTCTCTCATCACCAATTTCCTATTGTGTATTTCCAACTGGATATGCTGGACACATCCCAAATGTAACATGTCTAAAGCTTCACTCATTTTCCCCCCCAAACCTTCCCCTCTTCCAAACTTTCACATTTCTGTTGAAGGCACCACTATACTTCTAGTCTCCCAAGTTAACAACTTTGGTATTACTTTCAACTTCTCATATATCCACTTCACGGTCAATTCTTGTCATTTCTACCTTCACAAAATCATCTATATATGTTTCCCTCTTTCCACTCACACAACGAACACCCTTCTGCAGGCCCTTGTCATCTTTCACTTAGATTATTGCAAAAGCCTCCTAACTGGCCTTCTGGCCCAAGGCTCTCACCTCTCTAGTGATATTGATGCCAAAGTAATTTTCCATTAAGTGAGATCTTTTTGGATCTATCATATACACATGTACACATACACACAAGTGTATTCATAAGTCTGTCTACATGCATACATACACACATCATATTATGAACCTTTAATGCCAGCTAAATCCTCAACTAGTAAAAAGCATCATCTTAAACATCTAACAGCAACAGGTCTATCAGATAATAGAGTTGTGCACACAAATTCTTTAATCTTAGGTGTAACAAGCAGCAACACAACACAGATCAAGAGTTGTAAATTGAACAGCGAATGTCAAACTTGTCATTTTTTTGGGACAAAAGTTTTTCATAACAGCGGGGGCTCTACTCTACATTTCTTATATAATCCATACCTATTAGCACTTGCATATGTTTGATAAATGCTTAGAAAATAAAGGGAAACTATCCCACTGAGCATTTTTGTACTGATGAAAGCAAAGATGCTGAGTATAGACATTAGAGAAAAAAAAATAATGGCGCTTGGAACAAACTACTTAGCAGACAAAAGTATAATACTTTCTCCTAGGGAAACAGAGCAAAATAGTTAATTAATCTGTTGATTAAAATTTCTTCAATGCTCTTGTGCCAATCCAGTGCAAATAACTGAAATCTCCCTTCTGGTGGGAGGGAAGCAACTAGAGACCTCTGGTCATTTCTCTCCTCCATCCTACAGGGTTTTTATGGCTGTTGCTTTGGCTTCTGTACCTCATTACCAAGTAGAAAAATGTGACCTTAAAAAAAAAAAATTCCCTCCCTCACCTCATGTCTCCCATTGCTATCCTCCCCAGCCCTAAATCTTAACATCTCACTTCAACTTTGGCCACCTTATCCATTATACCCTCTGGATTCCCAGTCCGTAACAAATAATCTTTCCTTCATTTTAGATTTCTTCCTGTCTTCTTCCTTCCAATCTTTTGGCCCTCAGAAACCTGGCTTCACATAGATCATACTATATCATGCCATAATATATATCACTGACTACATCTTCTTTCATACTTCCTATCACACCAGTCTTTTGTGTTACAGGGTCATTTCTAAAATCCTGGGTTGTCACCATCACTCAACAACCTTTCCTCCTCCTCTGAAGTTCAAAATTTTGTTTAATCCTCTAGATCTAATATATCTAGGCAGTTTTCATAAACGGTTTCTTAACACATGGAGTTCAAGTTACTGTTTGGTTATGCATTTCAGGACATCTAATGGCACTTATATAATTTCTTCCTTGACCTATTTCCCAGGTCAGTTGTTTGGAATAGCAGACACCTTAAGCTTTCTTCTAATTTTTTTAAACCTCAATTTGTTCTAATATCTCTTGTCTCCTAAAGTGATTGAGTTCTGTTCATTCTGTTTTTTAGGTAATGTACTATTTAAGTTTTTTCACTTTTTGTTCTAAGATAGTCAACCTCCTTTCAATTTTTTCCTTTTAAAGTCTCATCTTATTTATAATATAATTTTAAAAATTTCATTTCGTTATGTCCAGTAACCATCATAGTCCTTGTATTCAAACCATTTTTTTCCTCTGAAGCTCTGCTTGAAGTTACTCTTGTATTTACCTCTGGGGCTTATTTTAACCCACAGTATTTTTTTATTGTTTGAAATTTTCTTCTGTTTTCTCATGTTTTCACCTTCAGTTCTTGGATTAGGATTTTTGCATTCTGGCAAGTCATTCTTGTATAGGTTGAGTAGGCTTTTAAAAAAAGTCTCATTTCCTAGTTCTAGTTTGGACACTGCCGTTGCTGCCAATCTAGATGAGGTAGTTGGTAGAAAGCCCTATGATCTGCCTCTATTTTCAACCAGTTTCTTGGTTGTCCACCAGAGGTTCTGACCTCTGCTGGCCTTTCTTCTTCCCCTTGAATGACTTCCAATCAGGAGTTGGTTTCATCCCCTGCTGGGGCCATGACAAGCTCCATGTTGGAGATTACACTGGTCTCCTACAATCTTCCTTGCCCTGATGCTATGCTTAGTTGGCCTTGTTCTCTTCTATGGATCAAAGTGCTTTTTTTGGGGTGGGGGGGCGGTAATGTCAAACTTATTTATTGTTTTTTTTTTAAAGTTTGAGTTCTAAATCCTCTCCCTCTAGCCCCTCCCCCACCTACTGAGAAGGCAAGCAGTATGATATCAATTATATATGTGAAATCATTCAAAATATATTTCTATATTAGCCATGTTGCAAAAAAAGTAAGAAAAATAAAGTAAAAAATATATGCTTCCATTTGCACTAAGGAAGTCAACATTACCTCTTTAGAGGTAAATAGGATTTTTTTATCATGAGTCCTTCAGAATGAGTCCTTGTACCACTGTATTGATCAGAGTAGCTGTCTTTCATTACAATATCACTGTTAACTTTTGAATTGTTCTCCTGGTTCTGCTCACTTTACTCTGCATCAATTCATATAGGTCTTCCTAGGTTTTTTCTGAAAGCATCCCAATCATCATTTCTTACAGAACAATGGTATTCCATCACAATCATGCCACAACTTGCTCAGCCATTCCCCAATTGATGCACATCCCCTCAATTTCCAGTTCTTTGCCACCACAACAAAGAGCTGCTTTCAATATTTTTGTGCATATATGTCCTTTTCGTTTGATCTCTTTGGGACATAGGCCTAGCAGTGGTATTGCTGGGTCAAAGGGTATGCATAGTTTTATAGCCCTTTGGGTACAGTTCCAGATTGCTTTCCAGAATAGCTGAATCAGTTCAGGACTCCACCAACAGTGCATTAATGTCCCAATTTTTCCACATCCCTTCTGTCATTTGTGATTTTCCTTTTCAGTCATGTTAGCCAAACCCATAGGTGTGAGGTGGTACCTCAGAGTTGTTTTAATTCGCATTTACCCAGTCAGTGGTGAATTAGAGCATTTTTTCATATGACAATTGATACCTTTGATTTCTTCTTCTGAAAACTGCCTGTTAATATCCTTGGACCATTTATTATTTGGGGAATCACTTTTTTTTTTTAATAAATTTGACTCAGTTCCCTATAGCTTTGAGAAGTGAGGCCATTATCAGAGAAACTTGCTGTAAATTCCCCCATCCCTCACCAGTTGCCTGCTTTCCTTTTGATTTTGGCTGCGTTGGTTTTGTTTGGACAAAATCTTTTAACTTCATGTAATCAAAATCATTCATTTTACTTCTTTTGATCCTGTCTCTTGTTTGGTTATAAACTCTTTCTTTACCCATAGAACTAACAAGTAAAATATTCCCTGCTCCCCTAATTTGCTTATATCAGCCTTCATGTCTAAATCACGTACCCATTTTGACCACACCTGATTCAAGTGTTTTATGAAGTGCATGGCCAGGCCCTATATCTCTGCTTCTTCTGGGGTTTGGCTCTGTTTCTCATTTCTGTTCTGACATACCAGGATTAGGATCAGACTTCTGACTGCTGGAGCTCATGCTCACTTGCAACTTCTCTGAATATAGTGTTGGCTGGCTTCAGATTCAATTGAGTGAGCTCACACTTTTTTCTCTAGTGATCCTTATTCCCACCTCTTCATGTGTGACCTTTCTACAGACTCCGCAAACTTCTGGAATCTTTTTTTATGATGACCAAGCCACTGTACCACTTCCCAGCCATCTCCAAACCAGGCCACCACACATATACCATCTGTCCCTACCCTTTGCCTACTTGCCAACTCTAGATCCTGTATGTGTTATCTTCTACTATTTGAATTTTATCTCCTTTGGACACCAAGGCTGCCTTGCTTTTGTATCTGTATCCCTAAGTCTTAGCACAGTACTTGCCACATTCTGTTGTTATTCAGACATCTGAATCATGTTCAATTCTTTGTGATCTCATTTGGGGTTTCTTGGCAAAGATACTGACATAATTTGCCATTTCCTTCTCCAGCTCATTTTATAGAGAAAACTGAGGCAAAACAGGGTTGAGTAACTTGCCCAGAGTCACAAAACTAATGTCTGAGGCTGAATTTGAACTCAGGTTTTCCTTTTTCCAGGCCTGGCACTTCATCTACTGTACCACCTAGCTGCCCTGTTGCCACACAGAAAGCATTCAATGCTTTTTCTTTCATTCATTTCATTGCTTACTTGCCAAATACAATGATTTTTTTCTCAGTCCTCCTGGGTCTTGATCTCTTGGCAGCATAAGACACTGCTAACCGTCCTATCTTCTCTGGCTTCTTAGAATGCTACTCTCTCTTGGTTCTTCTTCTACCCACCTAACTGTTCCTTCTCAGTTTGCTGGCTCATTATCCAAATACATCACCTCTCAAACGTGAACGTGTCCTGACCCTCTTTCCTAGGTCCGTGCTTGGCTAAGTATTATAAGTGGCAGAACTAAGAGGAAATGCTTTCTAAGAATATAAGATGGCCTCTGGAAAAATAAGGAGGCAGGAATGCAATGCTAATTTTGGGGAATAGGAAATAGGTCAGTATGTCTGGAACACAGAATATGTGAAAGAGAGGAATGTTAACTAAGTCTTCAGAGTTAGACTGGAGTGAAATGCTTCGAAAATGCTCAGGAGTTCGTGTATGATCCTGCAACAATATCAACACCAACAATTGAGAGATTGTTGTTATAGTCCACCCATCATGTCTTCAGAGAGATCGGTTTAACAGTTCACAAAGTAGAAAAAAAAATGGATGAAGAATATACATTTCCAAGATTATGATGTGGCTGAATGGACATGTGATTCAATTTAATTTATTAGTACAGATACCTAATCGAAAATGGACAATGACCTGGTCCTAAAGTTGAAACAGATAAGAGCAGCTAGATAATATTTAAGAAAATGCAGTGTGTTCAATAAGTACAAACTCTTCCCTCCTATCAAAACTCACATTTTCAATGCACACATTCTCCCAGTAGGATGCTATGTCTATCAATTATGGAACACAACAGTCTCAGAAGAATCACAATGGCGAATGGCTCCCAAAGCAATAGAAAGTTTCATGGTAGATGTAAATAAATGGCTTTATGTCAACAAGGACTTATGCACAATAAATAACAATGATAAAATCAAAGACATATATAACACCTAAAAGAAGGTCGTCTGGTTACATAGTAAGAGTGGTGGATAGGGGCAGCTAGGTGGCACAGTGAGTAGAGTACCAGCCCTAGAGTCAGGAGAACCTGAGTTTAAATTCGGCTTCAGACACTTGATGCACTTACTAGCGGGTCACTTAACCCCAATTGCCTTGCTTGCCCCTCAGGGGAAAAAAAAAAAGAATCAATAAAAAAAAACTTAAAAAAAAAGAGTGGTGGATAAAAGACAGATATCCTGAGGCAGCTAGGTGGTGCAGTGAGTAGAGCACTGGCCCTTATCCTTCTTGCTGTGGTGATATCATCAACAAAATATTAAAATACCTAGAGGAAAGTCTACAGCATTATGGGTTGATCCTCTATGGAGGATTTATGAAAGGACAAGGATAAGCATCACACAACTTAAGACAAAGAACCTACACTGGTACAATGGTATCTGAGGCCCAAGTCTTATCTCTGCCACTCAAGCAAAGTCAAAATCTCTTTCCTCATCTATAAAGTGAGGGATCATGTTATATGCCTCTAGGATTTCAACCTCAATCTTTCCTCATTATCTTTCCTTTTTTAAAAAAAAATTAAATTTTTTTTTCCAATTGCATGTAAAAAGACAAATTTTAACATTCATTTTTTTTAAACTCAGTATGTCCAAAACAGAACTCATTATTCATTTCCTCCTAAACCGTCCCTGCCTCCTACATTCTTTATTACTGCAGAGGGCAACATCTTTGTCCCAGTCCCTCAAGCTTGCAACCTAGGAGTCATCCAGGATTCCTTACTGTCTCTCATCCTTCCATATCCAAATTTGTTGCCAAGTCAGATTTCACCTTTATAACTCCCAAATATGTCCCCTTTTCTCCTTTGACACTGCCACTACTAGTACAAGCTCTCATCAGGTTATACTTGAATTACTGCAATAGTCTGGTGAGTGTGCCTGCCTCAAGTCTCTCCTTACTCCAATCCATCCTCCACTCAGCCACTAAAATAATTTTCCTAAAGTGCAGGTCCTCCTTTACTCAATAAACTCCAGTGGCCTTCTATTGCCTCCAGGAACAAACACAAAAAGCTTTGACATCCAAAGCCCTGCATAACCTATCCAGTCTTCTTACATCTTACTCCTCAACAGATACAGTGACACTGGCCTTTCTGACTGTTCCAGGAAGAAGACACTCCATCTCTTGGCTCTGGGCATTTTCTCTGGCTGTCCTCTATGCCTGCAATGTTCTCCCTCCTCCACTCTGATTACTGATCTTCCTCTGGCTTTCTTTAAATCTCAACTAAAATTCTACCTTCTACAGGAAGCCTCCTCCAATCCCTCTTAATTCTAGTGTCTTCTCTGTTAATTATTTCCTATTTAGGATGTATATAATTTGCCTCATATACATTTGTTTGCACGTTGTGTCCTTCTACTGATCACAAGCTCCTTGAGGGCAGAGACTTGTCTTTTTTGTATCCACAGCACTTAGCACAGTCCCTGGCATATAAATGAGAGAAATGATTATTTTTCTATTATTAATAACTAAATTATGATTGAGCTTTTTTCCTTTCTATTTTGTCTTTTAGTGATAGGTCAGGCAGTCTCTGAAGGACAGGGCTGATAATGAGATGGGCCTAATCCTCTGGGGAACACTCTCCTCAATCTTGGGCTCCTGCCTGGGCTCTCCCCACCCAACTAGGAGAGCTTACTTCTGATCAAAGTATAAAGAGAATATAATCTAGGTGAATTGCAGCTCCAAAAGCATTAGGCTCATGCCCTAGAAACCCCACCTTTTTCAACTTGACTGGTCTGGGTGGAGATGGATTCCTATGTTCTGATAGCTGGAGGCAGCTGAGTCTCATAATCAAGTTACATTCTCAACAGGAGGGGCTGAAGACTTTTAACCCACCTCCTCATTAGAAAATGTCTACCCACTCATTAACTGTTCACCAATTAGGGTTGATTTTCACCTGCCAGTGGTATCTCCTTTTCCAAAGGTATTTAAGCATTCAGGGATCTCCATGGTTTGGTCTTTGTTTATGGAGAGAGACCACTGACCATCAATTTAATTATTATTTGCTAACCTAATTAATGAATTGATTATTAATTATGCAAAAATTCTCTCAGACTTCATATTCACATAATTAAATGTTTATTAATTGAGTGGTAGGCCCTTTAAAATACTGTTGAATTGAACTGACTATAAATGTAGTAAAGCTATTAACTATTAAATGATTTTGATGAAAATAGTTTCAGAAAAATGGAGAAAGACTTCCCCAAAGAATCAAAATAACCAAGCAAAGCATTAGGATTTTAATAAGAAATTTCGTGTTTCTGTTGATGATATAACGACAAGGGTTGAATGACTAATTAGTTTTCCTATGCTACACAAATTTAGATGGGATGCTAGGTCACAGCAATCTGGAACCATTACATCAAACTAAAAACATGGTCCATGATTTCAATTTTCCAAAAAAAAGTCTTCTTCATAGCCTAACCCCAACCTATGTTTCCGCCTTATCATATATTTATGTTTCTTCCCTTCCATGCTAGCTATGGTTCAGTCAAACTGGCATTCCTACTGTTCTTCATACATAATAATTCATTTCTGATCTTCCTACTTTTGCAATGGCCGTTCCCCATACATGGAATGCACTTCCTCTTCATCTCTGCCTTTTAGGATCCATTAATCTATTACAAGACTCAGTTCAAATGCCACTTTCTACACAAAACCTTTCCTTATCCTACCAGCTTCTAGTGCCCTTCCTCTAGCATCACCTTTTATCTATTGTTTTATGTAACGTCATACTTTTCCCACAACAGAAAGTAAGCTCCTTGAGGGCAGAAACTTTTACTTCTTTTACTTCTGCTGAGCACACTGTTGATCGATATCAATGTATAACATCCTCTAAAACATTCAGTCCCCTGTATTGAACACAGCTGTAGACATAATCTAATCTCACACAGCTATGAATAGTGAGAGCCCTCTGACATACAAAATATTCTTACTTTTTATAATACTTATTATAATGGACTCAATTATTCGGCTAGTGGCCAGTAAAAGTACATTTAATGTCTCACCTCTAAAACAGGTGAGTTTGTCATCTTCCAGCATTTCTTTTCTTTCACAGGCAAACATAAACATATGTGTGCACACACATTCCAATGGTAGGAAGTAGTGGGGTCATTTAAAAAACATCCCATTCTTCTCAGGCCTCAGTGAAAGAATGCAGCATGCACAAGGATACTCTCTTAGCTGTTTCAGACAAGTTTTTTTGAATGACAGATGAATGGTAATGATCACATAATCTTACCTAAAATAAAAGAGAATATAAAATGCCCATTTCTTGTTCCATTGGATAGGCTCTAGAAGTTAGGTCTACCTCACTTTAGTAACTCCTTGTTTCTTAAACATCATTGACTGGTCCACTTGGCTAAACTACTGAGCTGAAATCAACCTCCTTTTAACATCCATCTACCCACTGATCCCACTATAAATTTGGGGGTAAAATAAAGTCTAATCACTCAAGTACATAACAACCTGCCAAAGTAAAGCCCCAAATATACCTCATGTGAGTGAACCCTACCTACAAACGTCTAGAGGTACGGTTTCAAGTCTCCATGACATCTTACTTGCCTTTGTCTACATGCACCCAAGCTCATCACTATCACTCATAAAAAGCAGGGCCCTGAACTCAATGTGATACACCAGATGTAGTTGGACTAAGCATTATGAGTGGGCTTTGCTGGCCAGTGCTTTCTGACACAGGTTGTAAAATCTGCCTCACAATCTGAATGGGAATTTCTGCCCAAAAAAGGAAGGGTTGGTGATGGACCAAGCCCTAGGTTGAACTGAATTAATTGTTTAGTTATTAATATGGAAATTGCAGTATGACCCATCTTTTGGGGAAAGTTCTACTTTCTTAATAGATTTCTTTGATATCTATCACAATCACATTTAGCCTCTTAGCTTGCCTCTGCCAAGTTCAAGCATTTTAATATCCTTTGTGACTTTTCTTAAAAAGCCTTACAAAACAGGCTTTGATGTTTCTTTTCTAAGGTACAGCAGCTTCTTCAAAGTTGTTCTTGAGACAGTTAAGATAAACTTCACTGGGCAGGCTGCCTGTGCTCTGGTAAGAACTGTTTCTTATGGATGCCGAGTATGTGCCAAAATTGAACTGTTCCCTAGAGATATCATGAGTTCAGAAAAACTGTCCACAAATTCAGCCAAGTGTATACTTACTGATCAGCAGCATCTAAACTAAGGGATAACAGAATACAAACTAGACAGCAAGGATTGTTTCATTTTTGTGTCCGTATTGCATTTTTGCACTATATTCCCCAAAACATAGTAAATACTGAATAAATACTTGTTGATTTTGTGTACCAGTAGTAATTATGTAAGAATGGGCACAACAGTAAATATGATGATCCTCAAAGTAGTCTGTTACCAGAATTATTTTGTAAGTTTGAGTATAAGGAAAATATTTATACACTATAAACTATGTTGATAAACTATGTCAGAAGTGAGGCATTTCTCTCTAGAAACAAGAATAAGCAAACTGAAGACTACCATATTAGTCCCTTCCCTGAAACATAACAAAATCATCCCTACCCTAATAGGCCAGTGACTATATAATTGTGAACTTATCATGACCATGTTTTTTTTTTTTTTGATGGTGTTTTCTGTATATAAAGTACCTATGGGAAATAGTTCATATTCAAAAGCCCACTTGCCCCATGGAGATATGCTTCTCAGTATGTCAAATGATATTTCTTTCCTGCATTGTTTTGAAACATGCAGCCATTATAAGCTAGCTATTTACTGACTTGTAAATTGTAATCATGCACATATCGTTCTATGACATTACAAAGCACAAAAAGTAATAAAGGAAAATTATTCAAAGAAAATATTTTTCTTGACTTCTCAATTATTATTTTCTTTGATCATCATAAAAGCTTTCCCCAGATATCTAAGTAAGATGTTGGACTATGTTTTATCTAATCCTATTTAATCAACTCCAATGGCTCCCAATTTCCTCTAAGATAAAAGAAAAGCTCTTCTATTTGGCCTTCAAAATACTTCATAATCTGACCTCAGCTGATCTTTCAAGCCTCACTATACGTTAGTCTCCTCACATCCTGTGGTCTAGCCAAACTGGCCTCCTCCCTATCCATGTCACTCCATCTTCTAGCTCCATGTCCCTGTACTGGCTGGAATGGATCTCTCTCTCTCTCTCTCTCTCTCTTCTACCACCCAGAATCCTCTGGCACCACCTTCTATATGAAGCTCTTCCTCATACCAACTGTTTCTTCCTAATGACTTTCTATTTACTTACATGGGTATATGTTGCTCCCAACAAACTGTACAGCAGAAAAAGGGATTGTTTCATTTTTGTATCTGTATTGTATTTTTTTCATTGTATCCTCAAACATACAGTAAGTACTGAATAAATATTTGTTGACTGTGTATATCAACAGTAATTAAACAAAAGGAGGCATAGCAGCAAATATGGCAATCCTGAAAGTAATTTGATACTGGTATTATTTTGCAAATTTTACTATAAATAAGACTGAAGTGATAATATGCAGTTTCTGGCAGGGTTAAAAATAAACAAAAATGTTATTTTTCATTAGCATTATCTATTGTTCTCAATCTAAATCTTACACAACTTTTTTTCCTCCAAAGTACAAAAAACTAAATTAATTTGGCTGATTAAATTAAGAGTTTCTGAAACACATTAAAAAATTAAGAAATCAGTGACAACTTCCACCTTAAGCAAAATCACCTGAAAACCTTAAAAAGATGTTGTAAATCTCTATATGGTTACTACACAGAACCAAAGAATGACAGAACCAGAAGAGCCCTTACATTAGAGATTCCCAATCTGGTAACTGGGGAATTACTGAAAGCGGTCCACAAATTCCTAAATAAACAAAACTTGTCTACTGGAAAATAAGTGTCTTGTAAATACACACACACACACGCGCACACACACACACACGCGCACACACACATACATATTACAATTTTTTCAAAAACATGCAGGTGTTACTCCAATTAACAAAATCTAAATTAATTTAAAAGCATTCCAAAATTCAGACTAAAAATACTTAACCTATTATGCTGAGGATACCATTGGTAATACCTTTCTAGTTTAACTTGATTAAATTGTGATAAAAATCTTAAATTTTAATTTTAATTATTAAGTTTCAGGATTTTTTTTCCTCCAAGGAAGGAAACCATTATATTTAGTCTGCATTTAAAAATAGACTGTAGATAGCACTGTCATTAGACCCACAATGCAACATTTTTTAAAGAGTTAAGTCTAAAATTATTTAATAGTCTAATAAAACAGCATAAAAGCGTCAGGAGCTAAACTCTCCACATAACACAATATAAAAAGTGAATTATAAAAGCTGAAATGGTATTAAAATTCATTAGGAAAGGTCATTATCACTATACTATAAATAGATATTTTTAACAGCACTATTACTGGGTTCTTAGCCTAGGTCCACTTGTTATTTGCATAAGCATAATGCAGTAAAAATAGCACATAATGGGAAGTAATACCTGCATCACAAAGTGCACACATGACACCTTCTGCTGATATCACGGAACTGTTTCAATTTAATTTAATTTAAAGTATTTCATGATACCAGGAGTTCTAATATAAAGGAACATGTAAACATAAAACTAATAACATAAATATAGTATTTTGATTTTGCTTCTGCTTACCAAAATCTAAAGAAATAAAATTCAGCTGGAAGAGAGAATGCACAGACATAAAAGTGGTTGTCAATTATTACCGCTGTCAAAAACAGCCAGCACTTCTGTTTTATATTCCTAAAATCATTTCTTTAGATCCCTGGCATTTGGCCGTTGCTCACCTCTTTATCCATACTTTCTAAATCCTCTTTACAAAGTGTGTATAGCGGCATTGTCTCAGACATACTTGGCTGTCGTTTTCTTCTGGATGGACCAGGCTGCTCGTCTTCATCTTGATTGGCTGGCAATTCTTCATCAAACATCTGTTGTTGATGTGGTTGAACAACTCTGAAAAAATTTCATAGGTCCCATATGAGGAAAAATTGTTTGAAGTGCATCATTTCAGCAATGAATCAGATTCTTGACTCTTGGGAGTTCAAAAATACATAAATACCAACACAGTGAAATAATTGAGTGTAGTAAAAAATCCGTAAGGTTTCAAAACACTTTCTCATTTGGTTGCTTTCCTTTCATTATTTATTTGTAATTCTGTTTACAAAAAAGGATTCGAGAAACCCCATTAAAACAGATTCTACCTTAAAAAAAACAAGACACAACAAAAAAACCTTATGAAGGCTAGGACCTATGTTTAAATTCTATCTCTGCCCTTCTCACTTATGTGACTTCGGGCAAATCACTTCCAGGCTTCAGTTTCCTCTGTAAAATAAAGAGAATTGTGCTAGATTACCTCAAAGGTCCCTTCCAGCTCTAAGACTTATGACTCTCAGTCAAAACAACAAAACTTGCCCCCTCTCGGGGGGAGGGGGAAAGACGACAAAAACAAAACCCCAACAGAATCAATGGCACTTTTGATGTTTGCTTTTGCTCAAATCAAAGGGCATTTATCTTATACTGGTTTTTCCCTCATTATCACAAATTATATAAGTTTAAGGAAGAAGCACCCAGTCAACTCAGTTTAAAAATAATGTTAGGTGATCTGCTTTTAAAATTGAAAACCCCAAATCCTGAGCAACACCCACTGTCAGCCAATAATGTCCAGAGGGGACATTTTTTATTTTCAGCTTAGTGGTCTATTTGCTCTCTGGCTATTCTATTCACAAAAGGATATTTGGCTCATCAAGGTGCTACCTGATGAGTATGGCAAAGTATTAAGATTCACTCTTATCTCCAAGACCAATAGCAGCTATTTAAAAAGAAAAAAAAAAAAGATCACTCTGAAATCTAAAGAGCTCCTAAGGAAGGCAGTAAACTAAATGATTAAGTTGATGCAGAAAAATCAGCACAGGTATGATCTACTTAGCTGTTTATTTTTAGTTGTGTCTGACTCTGTGACCCCACTTGGAGTTTTCTTGGCAAAGAACCTGGAGTGCTTTGCCATTTCATTCTCCAGCTCATTTTGCAGATGAGGAAACTGAGGTAAACAGGGTTAAGTGACTTACCCAGGGTCACACAGCTAGTAAGAGTCTGAGGCCATATATGAACTCAGGAAGATGAGTCTTCCTAACTTCAGGCCTGGCATTCTATCCATTGCACCACCTAGCTGCCCCCTTGATCTATGTTTCAAACAATTGACAGAATACCAGTAGCGGCTAGTAAGGAATGTAATTATCTTAGCTAGCAGAATTTCTCTAACACTAGCTTAAGCAGCCAAATTGGTTTATGATATTTACAACGACCCAGAATCCTAAGATAAGAAGCTGGCCTCCAGCTTTATTTAACCCAGTCTGTGAAAAGTACACAATTTAGGGATATTGCTCAGTTGACAGTTTTCCTGACAAGGGAATAATTTCCCACCTAGAACAGGCTGAATGTTTCGATGAAAAGAATTAAAAGATTGTAAATGGTAGTGAATTGCTGAAGACACAAGAACTCTGAAAATGTAAGTAGGAATAGTTGATCAATGAATAAACATTTAAGCACCTACTATGTGCCAAACACCACTGAGCACTGATAATTTTCCAAGAACCTCCGCACTTTAAGATGTCTCTCCTTCTTCTGCTGTTACTTCTGCCCTGCTCACTGACTGTTGTTTATTCTTTCTACATTTTGTTCCCCTCTCTTCTGTTTTCCCCCTTAACTATTTAAGGAATTTATTTTTAAATTTAATTTATTAATTTTATGATTCCTATAAACTTCAAAATATGATCTGGACAATCAATATTTCTCTTTAAAAATAAATTGCTTTTTAGTTCTACATAAGCTCTTGTGTCCTCCACCTAGTCAGTGACCCTTGATAGAAAAAGGGAGATTCTTCATTCTTCTGCCATTAAAGTGGAATTTGATTTAAGAGGAGTCCAATTACTTGGGTGTCTTCCATTTAGCTTGAATAAACACAGATTAATTGCTTTATAAAGGCTTGACTCTATTGGGTTTTCACAACTCTACCCTCTCTTGATTCTCTTCTCATCTGAGTTTGTAAGGAATTTCACCTCTTTCCACATCTCCAACTCCATGTAATTTCATGATTCCAGAAGAAAATAATTGTTATCCCTGTTCTTCTGTTGTGTGTGTGTGTGTGTGTGTGTGTGTGTGTGTGTGTGTGTGTGTGTGTGTGTAGGGGACTGAGGCGTGGGGGTGCTGTTAGGAACTTGGAAGCAATATTGATGCCATCTGGGCTGCAAGGATGAGAACATTATTTTTCTAGGTTATTTACATGCAATCATCCTGTAGACAGCTTGTGCATCTCTCTTCTGCTGTCTTAGATAAAAGGGAAATGTATGGAAAGATGATTTTTTCCTAGGATCAGTAATAAGTAGAATTTATATTTAAAATGTAAGTTTTGAGCATAGAACTGTCATTAAAAATACTTTCTTCAATAAAACTTAAGAATTGAAATTCCTGACTAATGAAAATAAGAGCCAATAAAGTGAGAGTGATTTGAAAAAGATTATGGGATCTATTCCAGGGCTTTGGAAATCTCATACATAAATGAATCATATTCTGAAAAAGTTTCAACCACCACATGACACAAGGAGTTTTGTGTTCTTATACACATTGCCTGATGTGAGCCCCAAGACAACCCTACGAAGAAAGCGGCACAGGTATTATGATTAAATTCTGTCTTAGAGATGAGAAAACTGAAGCTCAGAGACGTGAAGAGACTGGCTGCAGGTCACAGAGCAGCTAAGTTCTGGAGAGAAACAGCTTTGAAAACAAGTCTAGTATTTAGTTTCCATGAAAAGTCAAATGAAGAAACTGTTGGGAGGAAGTAAAACTCTAGAGCCGAATGTCAGGCTACCACCCTAACCAGATCAAAATGCAACTGGAAAATAACAACAAAAATACAAAAAACCCATAGATAGCATTAAATTTTAAATATGTGCCTGCAGGAAGGGATCCTTATGTATGGATTAGGGTTCCTCCTTTCACTGGAGTTTGATACAGACTGTTCTAATGGAACAGCTAAAGGAATGAATAAAAAACAAGAGTCATTAAGCACTTATATGTGCCAAGCACGGTGATAAGTACTGGATACAAATAAAAAAAGTGAGACTGTTCTCAATGATCTTATACTCTAATTGGGGGACATAAGGTCAGATGGAAAAGCCTGGAAGTCCTAGGAGTTCAGTGGTGGGGCAGATGGCAAGGCCAAGAAATCCTTGTTACATAAGTAGGTCAGGAGAATATGTGAATGTGAGACACACACAAAAAGCACTATAGGACACAGAGGCAGACAAGGACTAGAGGGTCTCAGAAGGCAGTGGTTGATGGTAAGACTTAGGAGTCAGTCCTTTATCTCACCGAAAAGAAAGGAGCTGTTAATTACCACTTCCAACCCTTGTAAGCAGTCATGAAGTCCTGGGGAAAAGTATAGGGTGCCTCTGCTCTCACAGTAGTGAGAAAGGATATATCATCTAGCTGCCTGGCCAACCTGGATGAGTTCTAGAGTGGCCCAGGCCCAAAGGAAGAGATGAAAATACAAGGAAAATTACATAAATAAATGGGGGTGGGGGCCAGGATTTGTGTGGCATGGAAAATAATCTTGTGTTCAGAGAACTTTCACAACTCTTGGTTCTTACAACAACTCTCTGGGTTAGGCATCCCTATTTGGATGATATACAAACCATGATTCAATATACTGATTTGTTTTGACTGACTTTACTTATCTGTTACAGTAGAGAGTTCACAAGAAGGAAGAGAAAAGGGAGGAGGGGAAGACTGGAAAAAAAAAAAGAACAAAAGATTTAACTTCAGAGGCAAACAAATAGCAATTTTGTTTCATCGCAAAATTGAATACTTAAAAAACCAAATTGTATATAACAGAAGTATATGGTTTTATATGCAATATTTTGTTGTTCTTCATATAACATTTATGTTTGTTGACAATTAAGTTTATAATTAAAAAAAGAAAAAATTATATCTCAGAGAATTCAAGGTCTTTGCCAAAGGTTTTGTAGCCAACAAGCAGAGGAACCAGAACTAAAAGCTGGGTTTTTTCCCTCCTGTGTTTTTTTTCCTGTTACCTCTTGAAAAATTAACCTGTAATTAACTGTGATAGCTAAGAGTCACATGCTTCAGAATCTCTGAAGTCAGTCTACTCTTGTTTTCTAATGATTAAGTGACATTAGGGACATAACTTTGATTAGGTCTGTTCCATCCAATTTTTCTACTCAAAAGGAATGCTACCATTCATGCTCAAAATACCCATATGTTTACATAATTTAGAGGCACTTTTATATTATGCTGGAAAACTGTCACATTTTCTGTTATAACTAGTTTCTCGAAAGCCACTCTCCATAATGGTAAATTAATATGCATTAATAATATAACATATAATTATATACATTAATATGGAATAACATTCTATACATTTGGCTACTTTAGAATTTTTTCTAACTGACAGTTCCTATACTCTAAATGAGGTTTGTTTCTACTTGTTAACTGCTCTCTAGTATATAGAAAATTACATATGAATGTACTTAAACCTGGAAAACATGTAACCTTGAGAGAAACTACACCATGGAATTTGGTCAAGATTGTAGCTGCTTAGCCTTTCCCCCAAGATGGCGCCGAAGGCTAAGAAGGAAGCCGTTGTCCCCCCCAAGACAGAGGCCAAGTCCAAGGCCTTGAAGGCCAAGAAGGCGGTGTTGAAGGGTGTCCACAGCCACAAAAAGAAGAAGATCCGAACATCCCCCACCTTTCAGCGACCCAAGACACTAAGACTTCGAAGGCAGCCCAAATATCCTCGGAAAAGTGCCCCTCGGAGAAACAAGCTGGATCACTATGCCATCATTAAGTTCCCCTTGACCACTGAGTCTGCTATGAAGAAGACTGAGGACAACAACACCCTAGTCTTCATTGTGGACGTCAAAGCCAACAAGCATCAGATAAAGCAGGCGGTAAAGAAGCTGTATGACATCGATGTGGCCAAGGTCAACACACTGATCCGGCCTGATGGGGAGAAGAAGGCCTATGTCCGACTTGCTCCAGACTACAATGCTTTAGATGTTGCCAACAAAATTGGAATCATCTAAACTGTGTCCAGCTATCCCACTCCACCTACAATAAAAAGTTTTCCAGTAAAAAAAAAAAAAAAAGATTGTAGCTGCTTAGTTGCAGTACTCCTAAGTGTCCTACACTACCTCATACTAATTATTTTTGCACTACTTTTCCACTTGTAGTTAACAAATCACTGTATAACAAGCACATATGAAAAATGGAGTCAGAGAAACATAATACACTAAAACTTTAGTCACTAGGGAAAAGGTCTTTCTGAAATATTATTAAAGTCAAAATTATAAATTAGAGAAGAGTAGTTTTTATTGTTTTCTACACACACACACACACACACACACACACATGCACACACACAACTAAACTAAATATACAGAATATAACTTCTACTTTAATGAAGAGATGAAACTGATCTGATACAAAGTACAAGTCTGAACAATACAGGTCTGTTTTCATTCTGCAATCAAAATATAAACTGCTCGAAAATAAAATAGCTTGTTCTCTTGAGAAGGAAAGCATATGTCTTAAAATTCTGCCAATATATATATCTGATTAGCAACCCCCCTTTTTTTCCATTAAGAATATAAAAGTAAACTTTAGCCTAGAGTCAGTTATCACAAATTCCAAATCACCAAACTTGTACCATGAAAAAAAAAATTTCACATAACATGAAGACTCCTGACACTTGATTAAATCCATCAGTACTATGGCGTCTTCTGATAAATTTTTTTTAATCAGAGTCTTCAACAGATAATATTTTGGTAAATACTGTTTTTCTTAAGTTTATCATGAAACTAATCATATCTCCAACCTTAAATAACAAACGAGGTTTGTTCAACAGTATTTATGATAATCAATATGAAAAGGATGAAGAAGAGGATTATTGAGGCGGGGTGTGTAGTGGGTAGTCAGGTATTTTAGTAATTTAACAGGACTATAAGCCCACTTGAATAACATATGCAAATATACTAACTACAGAAAACATTCAGCCTTGAGAGGAGCTACATCCTGGAATTTGGTTGGGATCTTTGCTTGAAAAGAAATCATAACCTTCTAATTATCAATTTAGAAAGTAATTTTTCTAAGAAACACTCATTTTTGCTTTCTGAGAATGAAACACATACATTATTATTATTGTTATTTTTAACAAAAGCTTACAAACATTACATTTTATGTTCATTTAGATGTGGTCAGCCACAAGAGTAATAAACAAATTTAAAACCATAGGATCTAAAAGCACCCTTCAAGAAATCCAAGGAACGCTTAATATTTTATTTAACATGATCTGAAATCTTTAGAGCAAAAAACATCAATTCCAACCTGTTAGAAATTGTCTCTTCCCTTCCTGAATGGAAGACATGATTACTGGTGAAAGGAAGTTCTACATATAATGTAAAAATAATTACTTTAACTACTACATGTCATGAGTAACTAATAGATTAATACCTAATGCATAGAACACTGATGGTAGAAAAGAAAATCATCATCTTTCATTTCTTTAAAAACCATTCATACTACTGATTAAATTAAAACAACTCTGAAGTACCACCTTACATTTATTAGATTGGCCAATATGAAAGAAAAAGAAAATGACAAATGCTGGTGGGGAAGTGGGAAAATTGGGACACTAATACACTATTAGTGGAGTTGTGTACTAGTCCAACTATTCTGGAAAACAACTTGGAACTACACACAAAGGGCTATAAAACTATGCACACCCTTTGACCCAGCAATACAGCTATTAGGTCTGTATTTCAAAGAGATCAAAGAAAAGGGAAAAGGATCTATTTGTACAAAAAATACTGATAGCAGCTGTTTCTATGGTGACAAAGAGTTGGAAATTGAAGGGCTGTCCATCAACTGGCAGATAGCTGAACAAATTGTATATGATTGTGATGGAATACTATTGTGCTATAAGAAATGACAAGCAGGATGGTTTCAGAAAAAGCTGGGAAGACTTATACGAATGAATGCAAAGTGAGCAGACCCAGGAGAATATTATACATGATAACAGCAATATTGTAAGGATGATCAACTGTGAAAGACTTAGCTACCATGATCAAGACAATGATGCAAGACAATTTCAAAATACCCATGATGATAAATGCTATCCACCCACAGAGAGAGAAATGATGAACTTTGAACGCAAACTGAAGAATACTTTTTTAACTTTATTTTTATTGTTGTTGCTGTTTTTTACAATATGGCTGATATGGAAATGTCTGCTATGACCACATATGTATAATAGAAAACAAAGTGCTTTCCTTAAGGAGGGGTGGGGACATAGGAGGAAAGAAAAGAATTTTAACTCAAAACTTAAAATGATAGTTAAAATTTTTTACATGTAATTGGGAAATACTCAGTGAAATAAATAACAATTTAAAAAATAAAATGCATCACCAACTGGATCAATTCATATAAAACCACCGTGGACAAGGTGAGAGCAACATGGAATATGATGAAGCAATACAGTTCTGTTACATCGGCTTTACTTCTTAACTCTGTACTTCACTAGAAGCAATAATGTTACAATGATAGAAAATTACAGAACAGTCCCATTATCAAAAGGAAAAATAAGGATTTTATAAACAAGTAATCTGGGTATTACTAATAAAATTATTTTTCTTCTAAAATTCCTTCTAAATCCATTTGCTCTGAATTCTTTTCTACATTTAAATTTTCTGTCCAATATAATTTTCTAGCAAGTAGAATTCTTTTACAGTTTGATATGGGATAAATTAGGAAGTCTATAGTCTTTGGATTGTCATATAGGAAAACTGTATACAGAGACATTCATAACAATCGTAAGCAAGAACCAACTGTTAATTGTTCAAATGAAGTTTTATCACTAAAATGGGCTTATCACTATAACTTGAGTGCATAAATATCATTATGTAAGATAAAAGCAAAGGACAAGAAGCAACAGATGGAGTTGTGATATATGATCATGATCCACTGAGGCATCCATCAGGAAGGAGCAAATACAAAGAAAATATTTTTTATCTCATACATTGAGAAGGAAATTGGGCTGATTCAAAACCTCCACAAAAACACTACTAGCACTATTATATCATTAAAGTCTGTAGTCTGAGAGAGGGATGTTTTTTCAGAAAAATGATGTAGAGGTGAACTGTCAATTAATTGGAAATTAGGCCATGCTATCTCTATACTTTGTTTTTCCAGGAAGCCCTTTATGAGAAGCTAAGCAGAGGAATCAATTGCTTGTTAAGAATTTATAAATTAAAAGTGCCTTCTACGTTCTAGGCACCGTTGTGAGATACCAGACTCTGGGAAATTTACAGAAAAATGTTTTGTATTGTACAACCTGGGCCATAAGAGCAGCCTCCAATCTCTATGAGTACAAACCCAATAAATCTGTTATGTCACCCATAAGCAATGTCAGGCTCTTCCCTTCTCGACCCCCCTCAATCAGTTAAAATGCTCAAGAATCGCAAAGCATATATGCTTGTTGTTTGACTCCCTACCACCCTGGATAAATTATTGAAATGAACATCTCACTAAAGACAATAGCAATTTAAAAACCACAAAAAGATGCACCTTGATGTGAATTAAATTTGCAAATTAAAGATGAAACTTATGCAACATGCCAAACTCCTTGTGCAAATTTCAGCCCGAATTGTACAAAATTTTCTCACAAGAAACTTCCAATAACTGAAACATTTGCCTCTTTATAACATGTTACTTGGAACAGAACTAGTGCTTTTCACATGTAAATTATACACATTTTGGAACAAATCTGCTGTTATCTGCTGCTGTATTATTAGTACTATGAACACACTGTCTTATTTTTTACTTTATTCAAGTTCAGCATACCATCTGCAAGTCTGTTTTCAGACAACACTTAATTATTTTCTCTCATGTATCTTTGTAATTCTTTAGTTTAACGCCATTTATTTCCAAGTACAGCTGAGCGATTCAAATGCTTTTTTTTTTTCCATTAGGCTGTATGTTTTCCATAAGTTTTATGACAATATACCTGGATATTGCACTTGATTTTTTTTTGCGGGGGGGGGGAAGGCAGGACAACTGGGGTTAAGTGACTTGTCCAAGGTCACACAGCTAGCATATGTGTCGAGTGTCTGAGGCCACATTTGAACTCAGGTCCTCCTGACTCCAGGGCCAGTGCTCCACTCACTGTGCCACCTAGCTGCCCCTTTGCACTTGATTTTGACCAAAGAATAATAGAGTCAAAAGCTAATGGTTTTATGCTAGAAACAGTATAAGTAATGGATTTATTTTTTAAAAAATCATCTAAACTATACATAATTCAGATCTTGCAAATGCTTTAACATAATACTATAAGAATAACAAATCAGAAACTAAATTTCACAAGTATTACATTTTATAGAAATGTAATGATCGTAAGCTTCTACTATACTTTTATCATTCAAAGTTTCAGATACTGAATAAAGCTCAGGGTCTTTATTTTTTTAAAAATCAATATGGGGGAAAATGCTCAAAGATCCACATCTCAACACTCCCTCTACTGATATAGTTCACAACCTAACCTTTAGACTTTAAAATTTTTCTTAAACATTCTTTACTCTGAACTTAATCAAACAAAAATATTTCAATGCATAAAGAACAAAAAAAATTAAAAATACAACAGAAATTTTAAATAGCATACATAATCTTTAAAAACATAATGGAAATTTAAGGTTATGTATATAGACATACACATATATGTATGTCTGAATGAAGTATATACTAAATTTAACCAAGTAGCAATAAAATTGCAATCTGTGTTCCTTTTTGAATTTTTTTCTTCTTCTGTGTATATTTAAACATTTCAGTGATGCTCTTGTTTCTTTTCATTTCTGTAATTACCTGTTCTGCTATTCAATCATTTTTTCAGTTGTATCCAACTCTTTCATGAACTCATTTAGCATTTTCTTGGCAAAGACAATGGAGTGGTTTGCCATTTCCTTCTTCTGCTCATTTTACAGATGAGGAAACTGAGGCAAACAGGGTTAAATGACTTGCCCAGGGTCACAGAAATACCGTCTGAGGCCTGATTTGAACTCAGGAAGATGACTCCAAGCACAGCAATCTATCCACTGTGCCACTTAGCAAACAAAATACACTGACCCAGTGGCCATGTCTGAAAACATGTCTCATTTGGCACCTTTGATCTGCATCCTCACTGCTGAAAAGTGTCTAGGCATGCTTCATCATCAGGCTTCTCAAGTCAGGATTGGTCACTGTACTGATCAGAGATCTGAAGTCTTAAGCCTATTTTTCATGAGCTGTTTTTTTGCAACAGCTGAAAGAATTTTTCTCCCGGTGACCAACTTTGTGTTTATAAACTTCTCCAAACTAAGCTAGGGTGATGTTTGGAAGGTGAAAGTGAAGTCCATTTCTAAGGCTATACTCAAATCCATTCCACTCTTAATAGAGCTAACAGACCTTGAGCTCCACTGGCATATCCTTTGAGAACACAGTGTCACATGCCAGGATGAGGCACGGTAGGGCATGAACTGACAAGAATAAAAAAAACAAAAACCAAACACATCACTAGGGTGATATTAAAATTTAGAAAAAATCGTAAAATATGAATAGTCTATAAGATAAATTTTCATTTTCTTCTTAGAAACTTATAACTTACTATATATAAAAATTACATACGCTCAGGATTTTATTTAAATAAAAAGTACTTTATTTTTGTAGTATAAAGTGATCAGAACCTTTTTGTTTCTGAAGATACATACATACTCCTTACTGAGTCCCCATTGTGCTCCTTTGCCGATAAACAGGTAAATGGGAGTTGACCTTTCAAAGTCTACTTTTAAGAAGCTGCATCATATTTACCATGGTTCTAGCACTGTGCTAACTAGGGCAAACCATAAGTGTGGTCTGGTGAGAGTCTGGAAGGACTTCTCAAATGCTGTGATATGTTTTGGAGTAGTAATGTTTGTAATGTGACAATGTCCACACTAATAAATTCTCTGACATGAATAATTCTACCTCCTCTCCAATCCATTCTTCACATTGCTACCCAAATGACCTTAACGCATGGCTCTGATATCACTGCTTTAATAAAAAAATTCTTCAGTTGTTTCTGCACATAAAATAAACTCAGAATGTGGCATTCTAAGTCCTCTCCAGGTTTCCAGTCTTTTCTCAGAAGTGGCGTGGAACAGTAAATGGCATCAGACTTGGAACTGGGGAATCATCTGTTAAATTTCACCTCAAGATATTTACTGATGGATAAATCACTTAACCTCTCAGAGACTCAGTTTTCTCTTCTTTAAAATGAGGATTACTTTTTCACTATCTATCTCACAGGGGTCTTTACGAGTAAAGTGCTTTCAAACTGTGTAAAGCATAGTATATATTATTTCATTTTGTTCCAAGAAAATTGGACTATTCTCAATTTATTAATATATTTGTTTCCCTTAACTGTCATGATCCTCCATGATATGATCCCAGTCTAATGGATTTTATTTCCTACAATGTAACATGTAGCTAGCCTCCAGTCTAATTCAATCATGTAATCTCATTGTTATGAACAGACCCATACATATTATTCCCCTCCCCTAGAATGCTCTCCCTTTTTCTTACTGCCTACTGTATTAGGTCCTATTCTTCAAGGCCCAGCTGCACTATAAAGTCTTCCCCAACTACTCCAGTCCTCTATAATTTGCCCCTTCTCTGATCTCCTGCAGTTCTTGCCTTTCCTCACAATTTAGAATTTACTTATATATTATTTTACTTGCTTTTTCCTCATGTATTCCTAGATGGTAGAATCTCTGAGAATTGGGAAACCTTATACTTCTTCCGTGTCTCCTATGACACCATACCTGATGTTGATTTTGTGGTCACCGAAAACCTTATCAAGGAACTATTAATAGGAACACGTTTCTTTCCATCCTGTACTTGTACAAATGATATTTTGAACTTCAATGCAAGACTTATTTTTCAGTTAAGAAAGTTTTATTGTAAATTTGCTTTACGCTCAGCACTCAGTATAAGTCAACAATGTGAATGCTGCCGAAAAAAAAAACAAAGAAATCTTAAACTTTAATAGAAATGTAATGTCCTGAAAAGCCATTCTTACACTGTATAAATCTGTGTTCATAAGTCCACACTGTATTATGTTTTGGAGCCTACAAACACTGACAAATCAGAACACAGAATTTAGATTGGTAAAGGAACTTTGTGATCTAGTCTAATATTCTCATTTTATAGAAGAAGAGAAACTGAAGCTCAAAGGTTAACTTGCCCCAGACCACCCACATCTCGACTCCAAACCTAATGTTCCCTCCATTACACTATGCTCTCTAGAAAGCATATCTGAGAGGAGAGAAATAACTGCTGGATTTTTGAAATATATGAAGGATTGTCATTTGGAAGGTTTTGTGCTGTTCAATTTAGGAACCTTGTTACCTTTTATTTCTGGTCTATTGGCTACTAAATCCTTTCCCTATATTCAAATAACTGCCCCTTCTAATATAACCTATATACCACTGCTAGAGGAATCTTCCTAATGTGTGGACTCTATTCATGTATTTTTCCTGTTTAAATAAGCAAAAACGTTTTTTAAATTTTCATTTATTTATTTGTTTATTTATTTAATGTATTTAGTTTTCAGCATTGATTTTCACAAGAGTTTGAATTACAAATTTTCTCCCCATTTCTACCCTCCCCCCACTCCAAGATGGCGTATATTCTGGTTGCCCTGTTCCCCAGTCAGCCCTCCCTTCTGTCACCCCACTCCCCTCCCATCCCCTTTTCCCTTCCTTTCTTGTAGGGCAAGATAAATTTCTACGCCCCATTGCCTGTGTATCTTGTTTTCTAGTTGCATGCAAAAACTTTTTTTTTTGGTTTCTGAACATCTGTTTTTAAAACTTTGAGTTCCAAATTCTCTCCCCTCTTCCCTTCCCACCCACCCTCCCTAAGAAGTCAAGCAATTCAACATAGGCCACATGTGCATCATTATGTATAACCCTTCCACAATACTCATGTTGTGAAAGACTAACTATATTTTGCTCCTTCCCAACCCATCCCCCTTTATCGAATTTTCTCCCTTGACCCTGTCCCCTTTCCAAAGTGTTTGTTTTTGATTACCTCCACCCCCATCTGCCCTCCTCTCCATCATACCCCCCCCCCTTTTTTTTTAATCTTCTTCCCTCTTCTTTCCTGTGGGGTAAGATACCCAATTGAGTATGTATGGTATTCCCAACTCAGGCCAAATCTGATGACAGCAAGATTCACTCATTCTCCCCTCACCTGCCCTCTCCCCTCCTCCCACAGAACTGCTTCCTCTTGCCACCTTTATGCAAACCCCATTGTATCTCTCCCTATCTCCCTCTCTCAATATATTCCTCTCTCATCCCTTAATTTGATTTTATTTCTTTTAGATATCTTCCCTTCATCTTCAACTCACTCTTGTGTCCTCTCTCTCTCTCTCTCTCTCTATATATATATATATACACACACACACATACACACACATACATATATACACACATACACATTCACTTTATATATATACACATACATAAACATATACATATATGCATATTCCCTTCAGCTACCCTAATACTGAGAAAGGTCTCATGAATCATACACATCATCTTTCCATGTAGGAATGTAAACAAAACAGTTCAACTTTAGTAAGTCCCTTGTGATTTCTTTTTCTTGATTACCTTTTCATGCTTCTCTTGATTCTTGTGTTTGAAAGTCAAATTTTCTATTCAGCTCTGGTCTTTTCACTGAGAAAGCTTGAAAGTCCTCTATTTTATTGAAAATCCGTATTTTGCCTTGGCGCATGATACTCAGTTTTGCTGGGTAGGTGATTCTTGGTTTTAATCCTAGCTCCACTGACCTCCGGAATATCGTATTCCAAGCCCTTCGATCTCTTAATGTAGAAGCTGCCAGATCTTGGATTATTCTGATTATGTTTCCACAATACTCAAATTGTTTCTTTCTGGCTGCTTGCAGTATTTTCTCCTTGATCTGGGAGCTCTGGAATTTGGCAACAATATTCCTAGGAGATTTCTTTTTGGGATCTATTTGAGGAGGCGATCGATGGATTCCTTTCAATTTCTATTTTGCCCTGTGGCTCTAGAATATCAGTTCTCCTTGATAATTTCTTGAAAGATGATATCTAAGCTCTTTTTTTGATCATGGCTTTCAGGTAGTCCAATAATTTTTAAATTATCTCTCCTGGATCTATTTTCCAGGTCAGTGGTTTTTCCAAGGAGATATTTCACATTGTCTTCCATTTTTTCATTTCTTTAGTTCTGTTTTATAATATCTTGATTTCTCATAAAGTCACTAGCTTCCACTTGCTCCAATCTCATTTTTAAGGTAGTATTTTCTTCAGTGGTCTTTTGGACCTCCTTTTGCATTTGGCTAATTCTGCCTTTCAAGGCATTCTTCTCCTCATTGGCCTTTTGGAGCTCTTTTGCATTTGAGTTAGTCTATTTTTTAAGGCATTGTTTTCTTCAGTATATTTTTCAGTATTTTTTGGGGTCTCCTTTAGCAAGTCATTGACTTGTTTTTCATGGTTTTCTCGCATCCTTCTCATTTCTCTTCCCAATTTTTCCTCTATTTCTCTAACTTGATTTTCCAAATCCTTTTTGAGCTCTTCCATGGCCTGGGACCAGTTCATGTTTTTCTTCGAGGCTTTTGTTGTAGGCTCTTTGACTTTGTTAACTTCTTCTGTCTGTATGCTTTGGTCTTCTTTGTCACCAAAGAAAGAATCCAAAGTCTGAGACTGAATCTGGGTGCGTTTTTGCTGCCTGGCCATATTCCCAGTCAACTAACTTGATCCTTTTTCAGTGGGGTATGACTGCTTGTAGAGTTTAGAGAACTATGTTCCAGGCCTGGAGGAATGCGCCAGCTCTGCCACACTAGCACTCCTCCTTCCCCAAGAACCCCCAACCTGGACTGGACTTAGATATTCAGCAGGCTCTTTACTCCTGCTCTGAGCTGCCACTTAATTCCTCCCACCAGGTGGGCCTAGGGCCGGAAGCAACTCTAGCTGTACTTCTGTAGCTGCCCCACCTCCGCTGCCCCCGGGTCAGTAGCCTAACCGTGAACTCCTTCCATTCTTGCAGCTTTCCCACTAACCTTCTCCGCTGTCTTTGGTGTTTGTGGGTTGAGAAGTCTGGTAACTGCTGCAGCTCACTGATTCAGGGTGCTAGGGCCTGCTCTGCCCGGCTCCTGGTCTAGTTGGTCCATGCCGCTCATGCTGGGCTCTGCTCCACTCCACTCCGATCCCAGCTCCATGCGGGATAGACCTCACCCAGAGACTATCCAGGCTGTCCTAGGCTGAAGCCCTGCTTCCTTCTGCTGTTTTGTGGGTTCTGCAGTTCTAGAATTGGTTCAGAGCCATTTTTTATATAGGTTTTTGGAGGGACTCAGCAGGGAGCTCACACTACTTCCTGCTTTCCAGCTGCCATGTTGGCTCCGACCCCCAAAATTTTCTTATAGTCCTTCTATAACAGTGGTGTCAAACTCAAATAGAAATGGGGTCACTGAAGGGTGGATACAAGATGATGGACTGAAGGGTCATAACTGCCTTACTTCTCCCAAAACCTCTCCTACAAAACAATGCACAGTAAATGTCTGATTGAATTCTGAACAGAGAAGTCAACAAAAAGTCGGAGTAAGTCACTGTTCCAGCCTAGGGCAGCTTAGATAGACAGAAAGAATGCACTGCAAACACTGGGGTGGGAGCTGGCTGAAAGTACAATGCACTGGTTGCAGCAGAAGTGGAACCTGTTATTGGTATTGGAGGCTAAAGTAGTGGAAGCAATGGATGGGCCCAACGCACAGGGACAGGAAGGTACTTAACTGCTGGTCAGAAAGGTTTCACAAGACATCTATGTTAAAACTGGGTACAGGATTTGGTGCCATTTGGCAACTTTCTTTTACCAGTTCTGACAGGGAATTCCAGAATGGAAAGGAGTGGTCACAATCATGAGGGAGCAGGGGCCCTACCTGAGTAAGAATCAGAGGCTAGAGCAAGAGGGAAGTGACCAAACCTCTCCCCAGATCACACTATCTTGGGAGGCCCCCAGGATTGAGGTATAGAAGCTCATGCTGATCATCTCCCCCACAGAAGGAGCAGAGTCAAACTCTAATATGAAGGTCAAGGTCAAGAAATTGGCTTGAGAAATGAACAAATAGCAAAAAAAGAACCTAAAAAGTTTCTATGGTGACAGGGAAGTTCAAAACACAAATCTAGAAGATGACAACAACTTGAAAACATCTAAAAGGCCTCGAAAAAAAAAGCAGATAGGACACAAACTCAACATAAATTCCTAGAAGAACTTAAAAAAAGAGAAAAAAAATAAGTCAAATAGGAGTGGTAGAGGAGAAACTGGTCAAAAAAAAAGAGCAATGTAAGAAAATTGTGAAAAGAGAATTAACAAGCTTGGTTAAAAAAAATACAAAACTTCACTAAAGAAACAACTTTTAAAAATCAGAATTGCTGAAATAGAAGCTAATAATTCCATGAGAAAACAAAAAACAATAAAATGAAGTCAAAAGAATGAAAATAAATCAAAGAAAATGTGGACATATCATAAAAACAAATTAACATAAAAATAGGTCAAGGAAAGATATTTTATAAATTATTAGGGAAAAAAGCCAGCTTAGGCATAAACATTTCAAGAAATTAACAACAACAACAACAACAACAACAACAAAAACCCACAGTACTAGAGGGCAAAATAGAAACTGAAAGAATCCATCATTCACCTCATGAAAGAGATCCTAAAAGAAAAATTCCCAGGAATATTATAGCCATACTATAGCCAAATCCCAGAGCTCCAAGGTCAAGGTAAAAATAGAGCAAACAGTCAGAAAAAGAATTCAAAACACCATAGGGTCACAGTCAAGATCAAACAAGACTTTGTAGCTCTCAGTGTAAAGGAGTGGAAGGCTTAGAATATGATATTCTGAAAGGCAAAAAAAGCTAGGATTACAACCAAGCAGAACCTACCCAGAAAAACTGAATATAATTCTACAGGGGGAAAAATTAATATTTAATGAAATAGAGGACTTTCAAGCATTCCTAATGAAAATACCAGAGCTGAACAGAAAATCTGACATTCAAACACAAGACTCAAGAGAAGGATAAAAAGGAAATCATGAATGAAAAATCAAAAGGGCCTTACTAAGGTTAAAAAGTTTATACTTCTTATATAGGAAGGTGATATATGATGATATATGTAACTCAGAAAAAGAACATGGCTATTAATCTTTTATTTTGGGATGACCTCAAAAGAAGAATGGGAAGGGTGAGAATGAGGGAGGCACGAGGAGAAGAGGGAAGGAAGAGGGAGAATGGGGAAAATTTACCTCACAAAAAAGAGATACACAAGAAAGACCTTTTAAAATGGAAAGGAAATTGAAAGGGGGTGGGGAACAAGCAACACTTGAATACTTATCTAAACTGGTTCAAAGAGGGAAGTACACACACACACACACACACACACACACACACACAGTTGGGCATAGATGTTCATCTTACACAACAGAGAAAATGAAAATGGAGGAGAAGAGGCTAAGAAAAAGGTGGGAGGTATATGGTAATGGGGAGGGTAAATTAAGTAAGGTAGTGATCAAAAGCTAAACAGATTTTGGAGGAGAGGACAGGGTCAAAAAAGAGAAGGATAAGTTAAAGAGAACAGCACAGAGAGAAATAAAGCAAATACAGCTGTGATATGAATGGGTTGAACTCATTTTCAAAATAGGAGGATAGTGGAATGGATTAGAAACCAGAATCAAACAACCAGAATCAAACAACATGTTGTTTACAAGAAACACACTTGAAAAAGAAAGGCACACACAGAACTAAAATAAGGTCCTGAAGCAGAATCAACTAAGCTTCATCTGAAGTTTTAAAAAAAGATAGGGGTAGCAATCATGTCCTCAGACAAAGCAAAAGTAAAAGTAAAGCTAACTAAAAGATATAATTGGGGAAATTACACTTTGCTAAAAGGTACCATCAACAATGAAGCAATATTAATACTATATATGTGTGTGTATATACATATGTATATACACACACACATATACATATGCATACACACACACACACACACACACACACACACACACACCCTAAATGGCACAGAATCCCAAATTACTGAAGGAATTACAGGAAGAAATAGACAGTAAAATTATACTGGTAGGAGACCTCAATTTACCCCCTCTCAGACCTAGATAAATCTAAATATGAAAACAATAAGAAAGGAGGAGATGGAGATAATTTTAGAAAAGTAAGATACGACTGACCTCTGGAGAATACTTAATGGGAATACAAAGGAATGTGTCTTTTTTCTAGTTGAATATGGCACCTTCACAAAAACTGACCCTGTTAGGGTCATAAAAACATCACAGGCAAATACAGAAAAGTAAAAATACTAAAGGCACCCTTTTCAGACCATAAAAATTAGAGTCAATAAACAGTCTTGGAGACACAGACTAAAAATTAATTGGAAACTAAATAATATAATCCTAAAAAATGAGTGAGTCAAAGTACAAATCATGGAAACAATCAATAATTTCATTAAAGATAATGACAACAATGAGATAACAAACCAAAATTTATGAGATTCGACAAAAGCAACAGTTAGGGGAAATTTTGCCTCTCTAAAAGCTTACATCAATAAAAGAGAAAGAGCAGATCAATGTATTGGGCATGCTACCAAAAAAAAAAAAGCTATTAAAAAATTAAAAATCCTAACAATTAAGTACCAAAATAGAAATCCTGAAAAATCAAAGGAGAGGTTAATACAATCGAAAGTAAAAGGAAAAAAAATTTGAGTAAAACTGGGAGCAGTTTTATGAGGAAAAAAAAACCACAATAAAACAGATAAACCACTGGCTAATCTAATTTTAAAAATATAAAAAACCATATTACCAGTATCAAAATGAAAAGGGTGAATGTGTAACCATTGAAGATGAAATTAAAGTGATTATTAGGAGCTATTTTGCCCAACTATATGTCAATAAATCTGTGTGTTGGTAAACAAAATGGGCTTTTAGCACTCAGTTCAACCAAGTGCCCTTGAAGAGTTTGGCCTTTGTTTCCTTGTTTAGATTGAGAGTTCTTGGTGACCACCTTGCCTCAGGGGAAGGCCTAGTTTAAACATGAGTTTGAGTGACATGTTTGTGACATCAGAGGCTTTTAGACCACAAGGGTTTAAGTTGCATCTTTGTGACGATTCTAGGTCACGTGGGTGAGTCGCATGTGTGACTCACCCTTGACACTGAAAAAGATATAAAACCAGGGGTTGGCTTTCTCTTTTTTGGAGATCTGACCCACAGCAGTGGTGGTACTCATGACTCTGGGCCAGCCCTTGATAAGAGCTCCCGGGTTGAACTTAGATGTTGGTAACTATGAATTGTATTTGGTCTGTCTGTCAATGTCTGTAATTTGTTTGTATTTTGCTCTGAAGTTCAGGGTGCTGGCTTTTTCCCCTGAACTAAGTGAATGGTATTTGTATGCTGAATTAAAGTAAGCTTGTTAACCCCTTAATGTTGCTTTCCTTAGTAAAGCAGATCAAAAGAACCTGGGCTTTGGCAGCATTCTTGTTGTTGGGCTTGTCTTGGTCTTTCACCCCCACAACAGGTGCTAGCCAGACTGTTGAAACATGATCTAAATGCAATAGATGAATATTTACAAAAATATAAATGGCCCAGATTAAGGAAAGAAGAAAAAGAATATCTAAGTAACACATTCTTAGAAAAAGAAATTGAACAAGCCACAAGTGAGTTCACTAAGGGGGGGGGGGGGGGGGGGCGGGACGGGACTCCAGAACCAGATGGATTTACAAGTGAATACTACCAAACACTTAAAAAACTATTTATTCCAATACCATGTTAAACTGCTTAAAAAAACAGATAAAAAAAGAATCCTACCAAATTACTTCTATGACACAAATATGGCTTTGATACCTAAAGCAAGAAGAGCAAAAACAGAGAAAGAAAATTGTAGACCAATTTTCCTAAATGATATTGATGAAAAAATTTTAAATGAAATACCAGCAAAGAGAGTATAGCAATATATCAAAAGGATCATTCATTATGACCAGACTGGATTTATACTAGGAATGCAGCGTAAGTTCTATAACTATAGAAAACTATAAGCATAATTGACCATACCAATAATAAAAAAAACCCAAACATTGTATGTTTATATCAATAGATGCAGAAAAAGCTTTTGACAAAATACAACACACAAAGAAGGAAACTGGAGAAAAAAAATTTTTTTACAGCATGTTCCTCTGATAAAGGCCTCATTTCCCAAATATGGACCTGAGCCAAATTCATAAAAATAAGAGCCATTCTGATTGATAAATGGTAAAGTATATGAACAGGCAGTTTGCAGAAGAAAACAAAGTTATCAATAATCACATGAAAAAATGCTCTAAATCACTAATAATTAGAGAACTGCAAATTACAACAACTCTGAGGTACCGCCTCACACCTGTCAGATTGGCTAACAAGACAAAAAAGGAAAATGACAAATGCTACAGCGGATGTGGAACAAAGTTATTCTAATGCACTGCTGATGAAGCTGTGAACTGATCCAACAATGCTAGAGAACAATTTGGAATATGCCCAAAGGCCTACGAAACTGTGCACAATCTATGACTCAGCAATGCCACTACTAGGTCTGTACCCCAAAGGGATCAAAGAGAAGAAGACCTCAATGTACCAAAATACTTATAGCAGCTCTTTCTGAAACAATTGGAAACTGAAGGGATGCTCATCAACTGGAAAACGACTGAAGTTTTTTTGTCTTCTCTATTATTCTGGGGGGGCTACTCTGAATTTCCTTGCATGGATAAACTTACCTAAAACACGTATTTGTATGCACGTGTACAGGCGGCACAACGGATAGAGCACTGAGCCTGGAGTCATAAAGGCCTGATTTAAAGTCTACCCTTAGACACTTACTAGCTGTGTGACCCCGAGCAAATCACTTAACCCTCTTTGCCCTTAGTTCCTCACCTGTAAAATGAGTTGGAGAAGGAAATAGCAAATGACTCCAGTGTCTGTACCAAGAAAACCCCAAATAAGGTCACAAAGGGTTGGATACAACTGAAATGACTGGACAACAACAACAACAAATACCTCAATTTCCCCCCACCCAAAACATCACCAATTATCCAAAGCTATTGTAGTTTCTAATCTTCTTGATATGGGGCATATTTTTTTCTAGTTTGCAATAAAGTACTTTAAAATAATTTTTTTATTTCTTTTGAGTTTACTATTATATCCTTTCCTAACAAAGAACACATTTTGTCAAAGTTTCTTCCACGATATCATTTTTTAAAGTTATTATGAAATAATAATTCATTTGTCTACTGTACTTTATAGTTTTACGAAAACCTTTCCTTGCAACAATCCTGAAGTAGAATACCTACACTATCACCCTCATTTTGCAAATGAAGAAACTAAAACCGAAAGCAGCTAAACTGACTTGATCATGGTCACACTACTAAGTAACACAGCTGGAACTGAAATCCAGGTTGACCAAATCATCTAGCATTCTTTTCATTATATCATACTACCTTTACCAAAGATGCTTCCAGTACCACCAGTTACCATGCACTATCAGAAGAAAATGTAGTACAATTCATTTTAATTCTAAAATTGTTTGAGAAGCAGCTGTTTATTTTACTTACACACACACACACACACACACACACACACACACACACACACACTCTCTCTCTCTCTCTCTCTCTCTCTCCATTTATGTGGGAAATCCCCCATTATAAACTACCTGTCTTAGAGTTTGGAATATTGATCAATACATCTTTGGCTCAGCCTCGTAATATAAACTACTGGGATAGTCCAATTCCATTTTTTTTTAAGTATGTAAGTACACTTCATCTGTCTGGCAAAAATTTTCAGTACTTTTTCTTCTCCACTAATTCTTCTAGTTCCTTCACTTTAGCCAACAAAGAACAAACCTACTCCTTATGGGCCTCTGGTATCCTGTACCAACATGTGTATCAACAATTTCAACAGAATAGGATGCCTTCTCTTGTGGAAACCCCCTCTACCCGTGCAGATCGATAACTTATCTGTAACTTACTGTAACTGATTTCTAAGACTATTAAGTCTCAAAGAGTTACTTGGGCCACCTAAAGGTGTCTCACATTACCTGCCAAGAGTCTTTTTTGTCTTTATCCTTACTGACCACTCTGTAGCTTTTAACACTACTGACTACTCCCCCACTCCTGAACATTCTTTGACTAACTTTTGTGACACTGCTCCTTGGTTCTCCTTTCACCCATCCAACCTCTTTGCACTCTCTTTTGGCGGACTGCCTTCCCACCCACTGAGTTTGGCCGTCCTCCAATATTTCATTCTGGGACCTCTCTACTCTGTAATTGCTCTTTCTTAGTGATCTTATCATTTCCCATGGAGAAATGAAATCAATCATCATCTTTACAGAGGTGACTCTCAGCCCTAACCCCTCCGAACTCCATTATAATATTACCAATTGCCAGCTAAACATTCCCACCTGGAGGTCCCAAAGGTATCTCGAATTCAATACAACCTTTTAAAAATGGAACCCCAAATCCTACCTTCTTCAAAACTTCCCCACCGTTGATGAAACCACCACTCTTAGAAAACTGCTGCAATCTCTGCTTAAAATTGGTTATTAGCCTTCTGTTAATAAACCTAAGCTTACTTCATCTAAAAACCAATCTTTCATTAGAAGAATCGGAATCTAGAACCTTTGTATTAGAGACCTGAGAGTTCAAATGATTCATTAAAGCAGAAGCCTCCTTTACAATATCGCTGGAAAAAAAAAAAAAAGATCGTTCAGCCACTTCTCAAAGTACCACCTGCCATTTTGGGACAGTTTTACTCATTACAAAATTATTTCTTATGGAACCAAGAATTATATTCCTATAGCCTTCTCATAAATGACTCAATTCAACTGAATATTTATTAAATGTCTACTATGTGCAAGGCACTGTCCTACATTCTTAGGATACATAAGGAGAAACATTTCCTGCCATCCAGAAGCTGAACTCTTCAAATATTTGGAAAAAAAAATCACCTGTGATTCTCCTTCACCACCCCAGTCCTCCACCTCTGATACAATTCAGTTGAACAACAGAATAAAATAACTGGTTTCATCAACATAGAGAGCTCTAGGTGTGGAACCTTCTCAATCAATACAGATCACAAACCAGTCTGTGACCTAGTAAATAAATTCTAAGGACAACTGAAGGCATAAAGAATCTATTTACACAGAGGATGGATTTGAATTCAGATCAGTCTGTTTGTAACAAGAATTGATGAAGTGCTTACTATGTGTCATGCACTACGCTAAGCCCTGGCGCACAAAGAAAGGCAGAAACAGTCTCTGCCCTTAAGGAGCTAATATTCTAAATGGGGAGAAAACATGTAAATAACTATGCACATAGAAGATATATAACGAACAAATGGAAAACAACATGAGGGGAAGGAATTAACAGCTGGGCCTAAGTGCTACTGCAGAAAGTGGCATTTGAGCTCAATCTTGAAAAGATGCCAGGAAAATCAAGAGACAGGATGACAGTGGCAAAACATTCTAAATATGAGGCAGAGACAGTGATAAGGTACTGAGATGGGAGATGGAATATCAAGCCAAAAAAATAGCAAGTGGGCAAGTGTAGATGATTTATATTCTGTGTGGAAGGAAATTAAGTGTAAGAAGACTGGAAAGGTAGGAAAGAATCAGGTTATAAAGAGCTTTAAATGCTAAACAGAGGTCTCCGCATGGGATTCTGGAAGCAACAGGTAGCCAATGGAGCTCACTGAACAGGGGGTGACATGGAAAGACTTTCACTTTAGGAAAATCATTTTTGCAGCAAAGTAGAAGATGGATTGGAATGGGGAGAGACTCGAGGTGGTGGGAACAATTACAGGTTATTGCAATAGTCCAGGAAGAAGTGGTGAGGGTCTGAACTAGAGTGGTGGCCATGTATGTAAAGAGAAGGGAATATATTTGAAAGATATAATAAAGGTAGATTTGGAAATATATTGACCCTGGGAGGAGAGTGACAGCAAAGAATCAAGTGTGACACCAAAGTTTCAGGCCTGGGAGTATGGTGGTACCTTTGATAGTATTATGTAAGTTCAGAAGATGAGAGGATTTGGAGAGAAAGATGATAAATTTTGTTTTGGATATGTAGAACATCCTGTTCTAGATGTACAAAAAGTAGTTAGTAAGCAATGACTGAAGTTCAAAAGAGCCTAGTGTTTGCTAAATAAATCTGATCATTATCACCATAGAGATAACAGAATCAAAGTTCAGCATTTTATTCCAAAAGGCCATTCTTTTATGCTATAAATATCCTTCTTGAAATGTGGCTTATTAAAAGGAGAGAAGGCATAGTCAAGATGGTGGAAAAGCATAAAGATGCAGTGCCTCACTCCTCTCCCAAAGCTTCTCCACAAATAACTAAAAAATGCATCAGATAGAACTCTGCTTGGGAAATCCAAGAAAAGTAACAGACAGTCACTTTTCTAATGCACAAAGATTAGGGAGACAGACCTACAGGTGTGAGGACACTGGGGTTGAGTCTACCAAGGAGTGTGCTACATACAGTGCATCCAGTTCCAGGACAAAGAGGATGGTTTCAGAAAAAACCTGAGAAGACTTATATGAACTGATACAAAGTGAAGTGAGCAGAACCAGAAAAACATTTTACACAGTAACAGCAACATTGAAACGATGATCAACAGTGAAAAACATTGACCAACACAATGATCTAAGACAATTTCCAAGGACTCTTGGTGAAAAATGCTATCCACCTCCAAAGAGAGAACTAATGAACTCTAGTACAGACTAAAGCATATTCTTTTCACTTTCTTTATTTTTCTTGCTTTTTCTTTTTTGGCAAATGGCTAATATGGAAATAAACTTTGCACAACTTTAAATGTATAATTGATATCATATTGCTTGTCTTGTCAATGGATGGGGGAAAGATTAGAGGGAGAGAGAGAATTTGGAAATCAAAACTTTAAAAAATGAATGTCAAAAATGGGTAAATGAAAATACATGAAATAAGAGTGCCACAAAAAATAGATAAGAAATTAAAGTTATAGGAGAAAGACAAGGAAAGAGAATTAACAGCTTGAAACAAAAGATACAAAACCCTGCCCAAGAAAATAACACCTTAAAAAATAGAACTGACAAATAAAATCTAATGATTCCAGGAGACATCAAAAAATATTGAAAGGAAGTAAAAAGACTGAAAAAATAGAAGAAAATGTCAGTTTTTAACAGCAAAAACTGATATAGAAAACTGATTGGGAAGAGATAAATTTAAGAGTCATCAACTACCTGAAAATGATAACTTTAAAAAAAAAAACCTTAGACAATATATTACAAAACAAATTACAAAACTGCAAAGATCTCTTAAAAACAAAGGACAAAGCAGAAATTAAAATAATCTGACTTCTACTTTCAGAAACTCCAAAATGAAATTCCCAGGATTATTATAGTCAAAATCTGGAGCTCTCAGGTCAAGGAAAAAATACTGCAAGTGGTCAAAAAGAAAGGATTCAGCTCCCAAAGAGCCACAGTCAGGATAACACAAGATTTAGCAGCCACCAAAATAAAGAAGCAGAGAGCTAGTAATATGATATTCCAGAAGGCAAAAGATCTAGACTTAAAACCAAAAGTAACTTACCCACCAAAATGAGTATAAGCCTGCAGGGGAGAAAACAGACTTTTAATGAAATAAAGGACTTGCAAGTATTCCTGATGAAAAGAACAGAGCTGAGTGGAAAATTTGACATATACAAACACAGGAGTCAAGAGACGGATTAAAAGGTAAATGTGAACAAACAATCTTAAAGGACTAAACAGTGTTATGCCATTTACATTTTTAGAGAGGATATGATACATATAGCCCCTCAAAACTATATCATCATCAGGGGCCATAGAGGGACTTCAATTAGGTAGAGAGCGTAGAAGTGATTATGTTATATTGCAATGATCTTAAACAATGGAAATGGAAGAGGAGAAAAGAGAGGGGGGAAGTCAGAGGAAGAATGTGGAAAATTCTATCATGTAAGTGGAATATACAAGTAGAAGTCTATACAACAAGGAAGAGAGAGTTGGGAGGGGGAGGTAAAGGTAAGAATACATATACATACAGTGTTAGATAGAGAAATACACCTTACTCAACAGGGAAATGGGGAGGAAAAGAGTTAAGGGAAAGGGAGGACACAAATATGGTCCCAATACCTAAAGCAGGGAAAATTAAAACAGAGAAATGAAACTATAGACCAATTTTCTTAATGAATATTGATGCAAACATTTTAAATAAAATTTTAGCAAGAAGACAGTAGCAATACATCATGTGCCAGGCTGGATTTATAAAAGGAATGCAGAGCTGTTTCAATATTAGAAAAACCATAAGCGTAATTCATCTTATTAACAACAAAGACAAGAAAAATTATAGTATTATATAAACAAATGCAGAAAAAGCTTCTGAAAAGATACAACCCTTATTTCTATTAAAACACTAGAAATCATTGAAAAGGAGCTCTTCTAATAATAAGAAATATCTATTCAAAAGTAAGAGCAAGCAATAGCTGTAATGGGGATAAACTAGAAGGCTTTCCAGTAAAATAACAGGTAAAGCAGAGATGTCCATTATCATCATTATTTTCCAACATTGTACTTGAAATACTAAATATGGCAATAAGAATAAGAAACTGACAGAACAAAAACAATCAAAGAGGAAACAAAATTGTATATTTTTCACAGATGTTTTTTGAGAAATCTAGCAAGTTAATTTAAAAAACTATTTCAAACAATTAACAACTCTGGCAAAGCTGCAGGATAATAAATCATAAATCATTCACATTTCCATATATTCAGAAAAATGTAGGAAGAAGAGATAGAAAGAGAAATTACATTTAAAAAAACAAGAATATATAAAATACTTGGGACTCTACCTGCCAAGACACAGTAACTATATGAACACAATTACAAAACTCTCTTTAAACAAATAAAAACAGATGGAAATAATTGGAAAAATATTAATTGCTCATGGATAGGCTGAACCAATATAATAAAAGTCACAATACTACCAAAATTAATTTACTTATTCAATGTCATGCCAATCAAACTAGCAAAAGATTATCTTGGTGAGCTAAAAAAAAAAATAGTAAAATTCATACTGATGAACAAAAGGTCATGAATATCAATGGAAATAATGAAAAACAAAAGGGAAGGAAGGGAGCCTATGAATACTAGATCTAAAATTACATAACAAAGCTATAATTATCAAAATAATTTCAAATTGGGTAAGAAATTGAAAGGCTGATTTATGGAACATATCAGGTGCATAACACACAAAAGTAGAACTTAATATCTTAGTGTTTGATAAACACAAAGATCCCAGCCACTGTAGCGAGAACTCATTATTTGACAAGAGACATTGGGAAAAATGGAAAGCACTCTTTCATAGGGATAGGACCAACATTTCATTCCACATACCAAGACAAGTTCTAAATGCGGATAAGATTGAGACATAAAGGGTGACATCTTAAACAAATTAGAGGAGCACAGAACAAATTACCTGTATATCTAGGGAAAGGGAAAAAGTCGATGATTTTAAAAAGGAGACCAAGGTTCATAGGAGGCAAAATGGACACTGTTACTAACATAAAATTTAGATATTTTTACAGAAACAAAACCAACACAGCTAAAATTAGATTAAAATAAGATTAGATTGCAGCAAATTATCTCTAATAAAGGTCTCATTTCTAAGATATACAGGAATATATATGTATGTATGTGTGTGTGTGTGTGTGTGTGTGTGTGTGTAGGGAGAGAGGAGGAGGGAGGGAGATAGTCAAATTTTTAAGCATGAGAGCCATTCCCCAACTGATAAGTTGTCAAAGGATATCGACTGGCAGTTTTCACAGGAATAAATTCAGCTATCAAAAGCCATGTGAAAAAATGCTCTAAATCATTAAAAACTGGAGAAATACAAATCAGAGAAATCTGAAAATTAGAGAAAAATAACTCTGAAATATGACCTCATGTCCATCAGATTGGGCAAGGTGACAAAAAAGTAAAATAACAAATGCTGGAAGGGATGTGGAAAAACTGGTACATTAATGTACTGTTGGTGAAGCTATGAACTGGTCCAACCATTCTGGATAGCAATTTGGCATTATGCCCCAAAACCCATAAAACTTTTGACCCTGCAACACTACTACTAGTTCTATGTCCCTAAAGAGATCAAAGAAAAGGGAAAAGATAGCATATGTTAAAAAATATTTATAGTAGTTCTTTCTGTGGTAACAAAGAACTGGAAACTGAGGGAGTGCCCATCGATGCAGGAAATGGCTAAATGAGTTACAATATATTAATGTCCTGGAAAACAATTCTGTTCTTAGAAATGAGAAAGGGGTTGATTCAAAGAAATCTGGGAAGACTTACATACGGTGATTCAAACTGGTGGGCAGAACTAGCATAACAATTTATACAACGATAATAATATTGTAAAGACAAATAACTTTAGAGACTTATGAACTCTAATTACAGAGGACTCATGATGAAATGTGATATCCAGCTCCAGATAGAGATGTGATGAATTCCGAGGGCAGAAGCACACTTTTTTGGTGGTAAAGGAAGGAGGATGATGGCTAACAATGGGAATTTTCTGGCTTGACTATACATAATCATAATGGGTTTTGTTTTTCTTGATTTCTCAATGAGTGAGAGAGAGGGAATTAGAAGGCAGAAAATTTAGACCTGCAAACAAAAATTTTTAATAGTTTATTAACTAATTATGAAACATAATAGAACATAATTTTCCATACATAGCCTGATCAGGGCAAAAGTATAACAGAATGTTCACTTTACCCATTTTGGACACTATAACGCCCATACTGAATGAGGCTTATGGTTGTGTTAGCTTTTTGAGCTGCAATATTGTTGACTCATTGAGCTGGAAGTCCATCATAGTAGTTTATGCCTGTTTTTTATGAACTGCTTGCTATCTAGAGCAGGGCTGTCCAACCTTAGGTTATCATAGGGCCGAATTAAAATAAAATAATTATTCGAGGGCTGCACCCAGAATAAATACAGTACACTAATGGAAAGTGGGGCAACGCACATCAATATGACAGGCAAAGGTGTGAAGAGCAAAAGCAAACACAAAATAACAAAGCGACAACACAACAGTATAAAGGTAGGTACACACTGACTTGTCTGCATCATACAGACAGAATCCATCCCACAGATCAATTGAAAATTCCATGTGATGTGTTCTGTCCATAATACTGCTTAAAAATACCCAAGAAAATTACCATCCTTGAGATTGTTAGTGATGGAATTAAAAATTCAAATACAGGGGTTGGGGGGAGGGTGGAGCCAAGATGGCAACTAAAAATCAGGGACTTGTTTTAGCTCCCCACCAGGTCCCTCCAAACACTTAAAAAAAAATGGCCCTGAACAAATTCTGGAGCTACAGAACCCATGAAATACCAAAGGGAAGCAGGGCTCCAGCCCAGGTATTGCAACAATCTGGCTAGCAGCTGCAGTGGGGGGTGTAAAATCAACAACAACCAGCTCACAGAATGCTGCAAAAGCCAGGTTCTTTTGATCTGCTTTACTAAGGAAAGCAATGTTAAGGGGTTAACAAGCTTACTTTAATTCAGCATACAAATACCATTCACTTAGTTCAGGGGATAAAGCCAGCACCCTGAACTTCAGAGCAAATACAAACAAATTACAAACATCAACAGACAAGCCAAATACAATTCATAGTTACCAACATCTAAGTTCAGCCTGGGAGCTCAAGGGCTGGCCCAGTGACTCGTGCCACCACTGCTGTGGGTCAGAGCTCCAAAAAAGAGAGAAAGCCAAACCCTGGTTTTATATCTTTTTCAGGATCAAGGGTGAGTCACACATGCGACTCATCCACAGGACCTAAAATTGTCACAAAGATGCAGCTTAAACCCACGTGGTCTAAAAGCCTCTGATGTCACAAACATGTCACTCAAACCCATTTAAACCAGGCTTTCCCTTGAGGCAAGGAAGTCATCAAGGACTCCTAATTTAATAAAGGAAATAAAGGCCAAACTCTTCAAGGGCACTTGGTTGTGCTAACAGCCCATTTTGATTGCCAACACACCAGGACAGACTGGATGGTCACTGGGAAGGGTCTATCACACTGAGCTGGGAGCAGAGCAGAATACAGCCCAGTGTGGGCAGCCCCAAGACCAACCATAACGGGAGCTAGGTGGAACAGGCCCTAGCAGCCTGAATCAGTGAGCTGTGGCAGTTACCAGACTTCTCAACCCACAAACGCCAAAGACCACAGAGAAGGTTAGTGGGAAAAGCTGCTGGGACAGAGTGAAAGGAGTTTGCCAGTGGTCACCTCCTCGGGGGGAGCAGAGGTGGTGCAGCTCTGAGGCTGCATCCCGAGGTACAGATGCAGTTGCCTCTGGACCCAGGCCCACTTGGTGGGAGGAATTAAGTGGTGGATTAGAGCTGGAGTGCAAAGCCTGCTTTGCCCTGCCTGGGTCTGGGCCATGATCCTGGTTGGCGGTTCTTGGGGGAGAAGAAGTGCTGGTGTGGCAGAGCTTGCTGTGTAGAAGTAACTCTGAAAATAGCAGTGCAGCCCCTCAAGCTTGGGACAAAGTACTCATAACTCTACAAGCAGTCATACCCTGAAAAAAGTTCAAAGGTTAAGTAGTTGGCAGGAAACATGATCAGGCAGCGCAAAAGGACTCAGACTCAGACTTTGGAATCTTTTTTTAGTGACAAAGAAGACTAAAACATACAGCCAGAAGAAGTCAACAAAGTCAAACAGCCTACATCAAAAGCCTCCAAGAAAAATATGAATTGGCCTCAGGCCATGGAAGAGCTCAAAAAGGATTTGGAAAAGCAAGTTAGAGAAGTAGAAGAAAAACTGGGAAGAGAAATGAGAGTGCTGTGAGCAAACCATGAAAAACAAGTCAATGACTGGCTAAAGGAGACCCAAAAAAAATACTGAAGAAAAGAACACCTTAAAAAATAGACTAACTCAAATGGCAACAGAGCTCCAAAAAGCCAACAAGGAGAAGAATGCCTTGAAAGGCAGAATTAGCCAAATGGAAAAGGAGGTCCAAAAGACCACTGAAGAAAATACTACCTTAAAAATTAGACTGAAGCAAGTGGAGGCTACTGACTTTATGAGAAATCAAGATAGCATAAAACAGAACCGAAGGAATGAAAAAATGGAAGACAATGTGAAATATCTCCTTGGAAAAACCACTGACCTGGAAAATAGATCCAGGAGAGATAATTTAAAAACTATTGGACTACCTGAAAGCCATGATCAAAAAAAAGGGCCTAGATATCATATTTCAAGAAATTATCAAGGAGAACTGCCCTGATATTCTAGAGCCACAGGGCAAAATAGAAATTGAAAGGAATCCATCGATCGCCTCCTGGAAAAGATCCCAAAAAGAAATCTCCTAGGAATATTGTCGCCAAATTCCAGAGCTCCCAGATCAAGGAGAAAATACTGCAAGCAGCCAGAAAGAAACAACTTGAGTATTGTGGAAACACAATCAGAATAACACAAGATCTAGCAGGTTCTACATTAAGAGATCGAAGGGCTTGGAATACGATATTCCAGAGGTCAGTGGAGCTAGGATTAAAACCAAGAATCACCTACCCATCAAAACTGAGTATAATGCTCCAAGGCAAAATACGGATTTTCAATAAAATAGAGGACTTTCAAGCTTTCTCAGTGAAAAGACCAGAACTGAATAGAAAATCTGACTTTCAAACACAAGAATCAAGAGAAGCATGAAAAGGTAAACAAGGAAGAGAAATCACAAGGGACTTACTAAAGTTGAACTGTTTTGTTTACATTCCTACATGGAAAGATGATACGTGTAATTCATGAGACCTTTCTCAGTATTAGGGTAGCTGAAGGGAATATATGTATATACACAGACAGAGGGCACAGGGTGAGTTGAATATGAAGGGATGATATTTAAAAAAAAAATCAAACTAAGGGATGAGAGAGGAATATATTGAGAGAGGGAGAAAAGGAGAGATAGAATGGGGTAAATTATCTCACATAAAAGTGGCAAGAAAAAGCAGTTCGTTGGAAGGGAGGAGGGGACAGGTGAGGGGGAATGAGTGAATTTTGCTCTCATCAGATTTGACTTGAGGAGGGAGTAACATACACACTCAATTGGGTATCTTACCCCACAGGAAAGAAGGAGGAAAGGGATAAAAAAGGGAGGACGATAGAAGGGAGGGCAGATGGGGGAGGAGGTAATCAAAAGCAAACACTTTTGAAAAGGGATGGGGTCAAGGGAGAAAACTGAGTAAAGGGGGACAGGATAGGAGGGAGCAAAATATAACTAGTCTTTCACAGCATGAGTATTGTGGAAGGGTTTTATATAATAATACATGTGTGGCCTATGTTGAATTGCTTGCCTTCTTAGAGAGGGTGGGTGGGGAGGGAATAGGGGAAAGAATTTGGAACTCAAAGTTCTGAAAGCGGATGGTCGAAAAAAAAAGTTGTTTTTGCATGCAACTGGGAAATAAGATACACAGGTAACAGGGCATAGAAAACTATCTTGCCCTAGAAGAAAGTAAGGGAAAAAGGGATGGGAGGGGAGTGGGGTGACAGAAAGGAGGGCTGACTGGGGAATGGGGCAATCAGAATATATGCCACCTTGGAGTGGGGGGGAGGGTAGAAATGGGGAGAAAATTTGTAATTCAAGATCTTGCGGAAATCAATGCTGAAAACTAAAAATAGTAAATAAATAATTAAAAATTAAAAAAAATCTAATACGAATTCCATGCAAATTATTATTTTATTTTTTCATTATGAAAATTAAAACCCATAGGCAGGTCACATAAAATCACACTGTGGGCTGCATGCGGCCCACAGGCCATACTTTAGACAGCCCTGATCTAGAGCATCCCCCTGTCTTGTAAATGAAAAATGGAATTTGTGAACACAAGAACTCATACAATAGTGAGTCAGAAGATCTGAAATTGAATTCTAGTTCTCTCTTTTGCTACCTGAGTGACCCTCAGTAAGTCATTTAACCTCCCTGGGCCTCAGTTTCCTCATCTATAAAATGAAGTGGCTGGACTCTGAGGTACCTTCTACTTCTAAGTCTACAACATACGATTTCTACTTATCTTTACTAAATTTAATCTTGTAAGTTTCAACTCACTGTTTCATCCTGTTGGAATCTTACCTCCCTTACCTCTAGCTTTTCACTGTATTAATTATTTGGCACTCAACGATAACTTAATGATAGCTGCTCACATTTTCATCCTTAGCTACCTTTTTTCTTCAAGAGACTGAAACTGATGACACAGGCAAAAAAGTCACTAATTTGGGCAGGCGATTATTGAAATAAATAATACACAATAAAAACAAAAGATAAATGGCATCTGATTCAACTGCAATATACTTTTCTACTAGTGTCAGAACTCTCTTTGCAGGAACTAAAAAGCCACAGGCATTAAGATTTCAAAGGTAAACAATAGGACAAGATAAAATCAAATTGCTTAATAATGAAATTCTTAAATGTTCAAAATAGAAAATTTGAACAAGATCTCAATATCTACTATCAATATTCAGGTTTTCTTTTAAATCACTGAATTTCTAGAAATCCTGAAACAGAGCAAAAAATATTTTTATAATATATGAAATCTCTCCCATACACTGAACTTTTAATTAATCGGTTAAATTAGTCTTTTTTATTACTCACGTGGCAAGTAGAATAACATATCCCCTCACCCCCTGCCAAATATCTAAATATATAGTTTTATTTCTACCATCATACAAAATACTTCACCTAACACAGTGTGAGAAAATGGGGGGAAAAGACCACACCAGATCAGTCAGTACTGTTAAGAGTACACATGAAAAAAACATGTGGGATAAAAAAAAAGAAATTCCTTCAGTGTATGTATTGATATTTCTTGTGAGGTTTTTGCACCTATTGCCAATATTAAAGCAACTTTATTTCCTAAAGAATACTTTTGTTAAGTAAATGCATACCATATAATTAGCATATTTCTCAAGAAGGATAGAATGGGAAAATAAAAGGATTACAGACAGGAAATAACCTGATTAAAAATAATTACAATATTTTAATGTTAATTGGTTTGTACAATAAAAGAACAAGTGAGATAAAAGGTGGTATCCAACTATAATGACTTTAGCAAAATTCAGCAATGCATTAATCCTATTCAAATGATAGTTATATTTTAAAATGAACAACCATTCAATTATCTCTGGATTCAGTTCAGTTTATAAGAATTCATGAAATTCTTAAGTTAAAAAAAAAACTGGCACAATATACTCAGGCAAATGTAGCCCACCTCCACCACAAGAAAATCTATTAATACAATTTCTATCCTTCAAAAATCTGAAGAGTGCCTAAAATAATCTTTTCTTTTCTGCTGTTCTTGATGAATAGCTGCTATGTTGACTATTTCAAAATTCCTTATAACCGTATCATTTACATAGAATAGCAGGCATCAGTCTCATTCTATTACAGCAGTGATTCAGAAAAGAGACTAGAAAGATAAAAAGAGAACTACACAAAATCACTTGGACTCAGAGGGTGCTATTTCCACAACTTATAAAGAAATGGGGACAGGGAAGAAGAAAGAGACAAAATAATAAATGTATTTTTAAAATGAAGGCAAGAAGAGGGGAGGTAGAAAGAAAGACAGTCCTGTAACACAGAGGAAGAGGTAATAACTAGCTAGAGTTTGAAGAGAATGTTTAAAGGGAGGTTGGGGTGGGGAAGAAAAGATAAGGAAAAAGGGGGAAAAAAAACAACACAACACCACTTAAAGTCAAAGAAATAACAGGGAGTAAAATCTAATTATGTAAAAGGTCAGTAAATATTAAATTACTGCTGAGAAAGAAAAGTCAAATCTAAATCAACTTTAATAAAGCAAAAAACTTCCAATGAAATCTCACTAAAGTGAAAAGAATACGACCATCTCAGATGTTTAAAGCAGGGCTCTACACTGACTGTCCTGTAAGTTCTATTTGGACACTGGCCTGGTTTGGAAGTAACACAGGTGATTAGGTTCATAATCATATAATTTCTGCTCAGCAGTGCTATAAGGTCACGCCTTTAGGGAAAGGTCTGACTAGCTTAGTAAGCATTTCCTTTCAGCAGTTATGGCCTTCTCCATTTGGTGATCAGTGCTTTCTCCTGATCCAATTGATGTCTGTCTCCAGAAAGCTCCACTGATGGCATCACTATCGCTCCCTGTTAGAACATTTGGAAATATGGCTTCCCTGATAGAATTAGAGCTCGTTAATACAACAAAGTAATCAAGCACTTGGCAGGGAAAGAATCCACAATTTTTGGTGCTTGGTGTCATCTTCATAGAAATGGCAGTGGTTAGGGCTATGAGCCTTTCATGGGGATGGCAACAAAGTGTTCATATGTGAAGGGTATTATGTTTTCTTTCTATTTATGGGGACTCACACTTAAAGGGAAGAAGATGCTTTGAGCAGGGGAAACCAGTAATGTTAATAACTTCCTTCCAGCTCGCATCATGCAAGCCCCTCTGTCTGTAATTTGACTGAAGCAAGTAGGACAAGGAAGGGGAGAAAGGAGAAGGCTGTGTACATACATTCATAATTCAGGGAGCACAATTAATTAAAGCTACCCCAAGAAGCAGCACATTGCCTCAATGTCCCACCTCAAATACTGATCAAACCATCTTTCCTGATACTAAGAAGTTAGTGCAGAATCACAGACTCCTTGAGTTGGAAGGTACATTTGATCTTATCCAGTCCAACTGTACCTGGAAAAGAATTCCATCTACTACATCCTCCATGTCATTACCCAGCTGACTCCTGAAGATCTCTAGAGAAGACAACTCAGTAATTCTTAAAGCAGCCAATTCAATTTTTTGCAAAGTTCTCAATTGCCAGGTAGTTTTCACCATATCAAGTCCAAATCTCTTTCTCTGCAACTTCTACCCACTGCTCTCCATTGGCTTCTGGACCAGTGGTAATGAGTGTAATCCCTCCTCTGTATGACAGCAGTTTAGAGAGAATGTTTCACTTGGATTTCCCTAAGTCTTCACAAGCATACATTAACATTCTGTTACACCTTGCTAGAAACAATGAGATCACTTTGTAAGTGTCTGGTTTTCATCTAAGCTACCCAATGTCTAACTCATCTTTGATTTACTTAGGGAAAGTAAAGGTTATTTGGGGAAATGTTACTTTGGATAAGCTCTATGACCATGTGTTGGGGGGTGGGTTACTATCCTGCCTTGACACTCTCCATGCAAAGATCAAAAGAAGGATTTTTTTTTTTTAGTGTCAAGAAGATACCAGGTATGACATAACCATTCAGCTTTACTGTTCTTAATTTTATGGTTTAAACTGTGTAGAACTGCTATGTTATGAGTATGCTCTGTGACTATATACACACAAATGTTGTTTGAATCATGTTTCAAAAGGGATTTCTGAGTCTGAACTAGAGTTTTTCACTGTTATAATTCTGTGATCATGAGGTAGTGGTTGTTCAGTGTTTGAATACTAATGGAAAATAAAATGGTATGATTTATTAATGATTAGTGGATTATGGTTCAGCCTTCAATTATTTAAGTTAGAAGTCAGACAGTCCAATCCAAATTCTCTGGCCAGCAAAGGAAAAGTATCAAATTCCTTAACTTCATATGCAAATATACTTTAGAATTCTTTAAATACAATCATTTTGACAACAGACTGAATTAACCTTAGGAAAATCTTTGATTTTCAAAAATTATTTTTGACAGCCTGATATGTCCAGAACTATTAACAAACGTACCTGAAAGAAGAATGTTCCCCGTGGACTGGTAATGTGACAGGAGAAGCTGGTGACTGGATATATAGAGACTGTCCAGAATTCTGAGTCCCTTTTCTGATTAGCTTCCCAGTGTTAGAATCATAAATTCGAACTTCTGGACCAGGCTGACACTTTGGATGGATAGGTGTTGGATGGAACAAGGCTGTTGGAAAAGCACTCTGTATATCAGGAAATGTTGCTGGACTATTTTCCCTGTTGGATAAAAATTGAACAGTTTTAAATTAAAAAAATATTTTTAATATTAGTATTAAATGGAAAACAAGAATCATGATTTTTTACTAAGAACAAAACAGGCTCCTCACGTTGTAGGCACCAATAGTTAATTGATTAATTATTAGCAAATTGTCCAGGTTAGGCACATTCAACTATGTTCTGAGGATAGTATAAAGTTGTACAATGACTTGGGGTTCATGAAATCTTCAAAGATGTAAGTAAATAATCAATTGCCATGGTATGAAAAACAGTTATACACCAGTGACCATTATTACTAGGAACAGATGTGTTATACTGCCCCCATTAGGAATCTGGATTCCAGAAAGTATTGGGAACCATTATAGGGTACATATCTGACAGATTTCCTGTAATAAATTTCTTGTTTATCTAGCAATGACATTCAGCCTTCTGGTTAGAAAATTTTTCAACACTCTTCCAAGACGAGCAGGGCTAAACAAAACATGGTGCTTTTGATTTCTCTACAATATAGTGAAGACGGACTCTTGATAAAAAAAAAATTAATTTTTTTGTTTTGACAGACACCTTTTAACCTATAATAGATGCTCCCAACTCCACTTTCAAAAGAATTTATAATATTCTTATGAAGAACCGCTAAAGATATATAAGGTAGAAAATACTTCATTCACAAATAAAAAACTATGCTGTAATTTTTACATTAGAGTATCAATATGATTCTATTCTAAATAAGATGCTATGTTCCAGTTTCTATGCTGAAAGAGGGAGATTATCAAGATTCTGGAAGCCTCAACTCCTATTATTTTTATACCAGGTAATATATAAATAAAAATTCATCTTTTAGCTCAGACATAAGAGATATTAATACAGGTAAATAGATTTGGGGTGGTGTGGGGTGGTACAAACCTGTGGTTTCATTATTAAAAGGAAATCCCCTCTGCCAATGAAGATCAGCTGCTATGCAATTTAGTTGGGTCTTTTTTATATTCATTTTAAAATTTTCTGTTCTAAGTTCTCTCCCTCCCTCCAGCTCCTCCCCAACCCATTGAGAAGACAAGCAATAAGATACCCATCATACATGTGAAATCATGCAAACCTATTTTCATATTAGCCATGTGCAATTTAGTTTAAACAGCTATCTGGGACATTGAAAGGTCAAGTGATTTGAACAGAATACATACCCAGTGTACATCAGAGCTAAAACTTGAACCAGGTCTCCTTACCTCAGAGATTGGCTCTCCGTTTACTACGTGATGCTGCTGTCTCTGATTAACTAATACTGATTTAACCACTTTAATAGAAAAGAGCAACGATGGGCATAATGCAAGATGTCAGGTTAAACAAATATATTTGGCTTTGACCAAATAAAATCAGAATGCTGAAGTTATGAAAAAAATCAAGGTACATCTGAAAACAGGAATAGAATTGCAAAAATGAAATTACCTCTAGATTGATTAGTTATATTAAGAGGAAACAAAGCTCCGACTGGAATAGGGTGACAATGAAGGAACAAAGGATTTAAAATGAGAAAAGGGGGTTAGGTGATGGCAAATTACTAAATGTTAAGATGTAAAACCCACTAATTAATGGGTTAGTCCTACCACCACCTCTGAAGCTTTCAAACTTTGTTCATTCAAAGGAAAGAACCTGAAGTTTTGTTCTGAATTTGAAAAACTAATGTGTCCCTAGGCTTATTCTTCTGGCAATCAAGTAATAATAAATCAGTTACGGAAGCAGGAGGAGGAGTAAGGCACTGTCCTGAGCTTCTTTTAACATACCACCTGCCTTTCAAGAACAATGAACTAAGTGAAGCAAACTAGGAAGCCATAGGATTTCAGAGATGGAAGAAACTAAATCACCTAAGTCTAAACTTCTTGTTTTTTTTTTTTTAACTACATATGAACTGATTCAAGAGGAAAACTGGAAAAGTTAGGCATTTTTACCTTTGTGTTTTGATGTAATCCTCTTTTAGAGGGAAGAGTTGTTCCTCTACTTTGTCCCACCTTTCCAAGCAGCTCCACAACCAATCAGGGTTGACGACATGGAGATGTTTACACTCTTGAGCTCGTCTTACTTTCTCTGTGCCTAGTGTTAAAATAATCACTCTAAAAATTAATGTTTAAGCAGCGATCTATTTAAAAGAACCTCATGACTGCCCCCACAAAAACAATAAATAAACATTTAAAAAAGGTCCACCAAATTGTTTTTTGGCACAATTCTGTTTTTTGTCTGTTATTTACATCATCCTAGCCATCTTCTTGCTATCTTCCTTACTACTACTGCACCCTCCAGAGACCACACCATAGAGGCAGAACTAAAACATTCATCTTTGGAATTCACACACTGGGTCCCTGGTGTCAAGACTAGTGAGAGCCAGACCTGAACATGCTTCACCATCTTCTTTGCAACTACCCATCCCAAGTCCCCAAATCTTGTATAAGGATGTAAAAGTCATGCTGTTCTTATCCAAGAAGAAATAGGGAGTCATTCAAGGTTTCTGAGCAGGAGGGGCATAATCAGTTATATATTTAAGAGGAAGATTATTTCAGCAGCTGTGAGAGGATCTATTAGAAAAAAAGAGAATAGAATGTGGGAGAATAATCAGGAAATTATAATAATCTAGTGAAGCAAGTGATGAAGCTCTATATTGGATTGATGGGCTTATAGGTGGAAATATGGGATGGAAGAGAGATACTGTAGAGGAAGAATCAACAGAACTAGAGAAACTACTTAGATGTGGGTGTAGAGAATCAAAATATAACTCTGAAGTCACAAATCTGATGGGCAGCTAGATGGCGTAATGGACTTGAAGTCAGGAAGACCCGAGTTCAAATTTGACCTCAGGCACTTATTATCTGTCTGACCCCCGACAAGTCACTTAAAGATACTCTAGTATCTTTGCCAAGAAAACCCCAAATTGGGTCACAAAGAGTTGGACAAGACTGAAACAACTGAACAACAACACAAACCTGAGTGGCCAGAAGGATAGGCAGCTAGGTGGTGTAGTGGATACAGCTCTGGACCTGGAGCTAGGAAGAACCAAATTCAAATCCTGCCTCTGACATAACTAGCTATGTGACCCTCAGCAAATCACCTAACCTTTGCTCGTTTCAGTTTCCTATCTGTAAAATAAGTATAATAATAGAACCTACCTCCCAGGGCTGTAGTGAGGATCAAATGAGATAACATTTGTAGAGTGCTTCACAAACCCTAAAGTGCTACATAAATGCTAGATGATATCATCATCATCATCATCATCATCACCTTCAACAGAAATAGGAACGTTTGGAAGAGAGGTAGATTTAGGAGGACAAATAATTAAAGTTCTGCTTTAGACATGTTAGATTTCAGGTGAAGATGGCCTACAAGCAACTGACAAGGCAAGAATGGAATTCAGAAAGAGATTAGGACTAAACATAGAGATCTGGAAGTCACTGGAGTACAGAAGAGAATTTAACCCATGGGAGCAGATGACATCACCAAAAGAGACCAAGGAGTAGTCAGACAGATAGGTGAATACCACAGAAGCCAAAGGAAAAGAGTATCTAAGAAGAGAGGATGAACATCAGTTTCAAAAGCTGCAGAGAAATCAAGGATAAGGACTGAGAGAAGGTCCTCACATTCCATAGTTACGAAATGACTGATAATCTTGGGGGATAGTTGCACAGGTAGGGTCAGAAAGCAGACTACAAGAGGTTGAGACATGAGTGGGAGGCTTTGACACGAGTGGGAGATTGAGATATAAATGGGAGACATGAGTATAAATAGCGTTGTAGGAGTTTTATAAAATAGAGAAAATATGCAAGATGCTAGCTAGAGGGCACAACAAAGTAAAGGAAATGCAGGGAGAGAAGATGCTCCATTGTAGGCAGCAGGAAAGGAGGCAACAGATAAGAAACAAATGAGGATGGGGGGAGGGAGGCAGCTGACTGAAGCAGCAAGTTCTTGGAAGAAGCAGGAAGGGATGGGATCAGGGTACAAGGAGACAGGTTAGACTTGGCTAGGAGGGCTTCCTCTTCTTCCTCAGAAACTGTAAGACAAAATGAGAGGATAAAGGACAACATAGAGGAGTTTTGGAGAAATGAAAAAGAGGAGGAGTTCATTACGCATGATCTCAATTTTCTTAGTCAAATAGGAAAAATCTTCTGCCAAGAGGAAGGGGATATTAAAAAAGGCTGGAAGAGAATAGAAAAGAGTTGGAATAGCCACTGCCAGAAAAAAAAAAGGGGGAAAGTCTATCTGGCAAACAAAGAAGTATGCCACTGCAAAGGTCCAGTTCAGGATTTTAGAGTAAGAAGGTGCAGCTGAAAGGCCATTCCTCAGAGCCTTCCTCTCTTTTCGGTCAAATCTCTCAGTCAACAAGAATGAAAGACTTCTTCCAGCAGTATTCAAAAGCATGGGAAAAGGGGTAGAGTAGGAAGATGGAGTGAGTTATCTAGTAAACTATGAATAGTGACCAGATAAGGGGGTAAAGATTCAAAAGAAAGAGGACAGTATATAGTTAAAAGGCTTAAACCTTTAACCTGAGGGGAAGAAAATGAAGCAAAGGCAAGGGTACTGATGGGGCAAAAAAGAAAGACAGATGTGCTAGAGGTCACAGTGAGAACAAAGAATAGGTTTAAGAGGCGAGCAAGTGATGGAGGCATGAAAAGATAAGAGGAATTTCAGAATTCAGAGTCATTAATGTAGTAGTTATGGGTAATGGTAAAATCTAAACAATGACCATCCCTGTGGACAGCTGAGAAGGAACAAAGACATCAGCACAATATATGATACTGACATAGCACATTAAGGTTTGCAAAGTGTTATCCCATTTTAATTTAATAACCTTGTGAGATAGGCACAAGTATTACAGTCTCCATAGATAAACAAACAGAAGCTAGGAGAGGTTAATTAGCTTAGCCATGGTTATACAGCTACTAAATGTTAAGAGTCAGGATTTGAATCTGACTCCAGACCTAGGACTTTCTCTTATACCATGCTGCTTGTCACATGTAGGTCAAGGAAACTGAGGACACTAATGCTTAAAGAGACCAGAGGGTTTGAAGCAATTCATGGACTAATTATCCCACATCACTGTGCACTCTGATCACATTCCCTCACAAATCTGCAGCACCAATAATCATACTGAGAAAGTTCTTAGGGGATTTAAAAAGAGGCTTGGAGGGGGAGCTGTTTAATGGATTATTCCATTGGCAGTCAAGGGACCTTATCTTCCTTGTGGAGGCTCAAAGGATATTAATGAAGTTTTTCCAAATTTCCAAATTACTGACAAGGGAAACACCAACCTTCCCGTCATCCAGGCTGGCAACCTAGGGATTCCTCTCCTGCCCTCACTCTACCTATTCAAAGTGTTGTTAAGTCTTGCCACTTCTACCTTCACAACATTTCTCATATTTGTCCCCTTCCCTCCACTCACTTGGACATACACCCTGGTGCAGACTTCTAATTACCTTATGCCTAGCCCTAGACCAGGGGTGGGGAACCTGCAGCCACATGCGGCCTTCTAGGGCCTTAAGTGTTGCCCTTTGACTGAATCCAAATGAATCCTTTTATTGTTCTGTGAAGTTTGGATTCAGTCAAAAGGCCTCACTTGGAAGACCTAAAAGGCCACAAGTGGCTTCAAGGCTGCAGGTTCCTCACCCCTGGCCTGGACTATTACAATAGACTTCTGCATCAAGTCTCTCACCATTCTAGTCTATACCTAAAGCACAGATCCAACCATATCACATTCTATTCAAACTCCAGGGGCTCCCTATTATTTTCTCCAGGATCAAATATAAATTCCTTGTTTGGCTTTTAAATATCTTTATAACCCAGACTCTTTCTGTCTTTCCAGTGTTCGTATACTTTATTCCCCTCTTTCTACTCTATAATCTAGCAACACTGGTATCTGGCTGTTCTTTCAAAATGACATTCTGCCTCCCAACTATATATATATATATGTATGTATGTATGTATGTGCTTTTTCAATGGCTGTCCCCGAAAACTGAAATGCTCTTCTGCTTCACCTCTGCCTCCAGGTTCCTTCAAGAATTCCTTCCTTTAAGATTGCTAATGCCTTGTCTCTTTGATTTACTTCCATTTGCACTGTATAAATCTTGTTGGTATACAGTTGTTTGTATATCATTTCCCCTTAAGAACGTGAGCTCCTTGAGGGCAGGGAGCACATTTTTGCTTTTCTTTGTATCCCCAGCATTTGGGACAGTCAGTGCCTGGCACATAGTAAGCGCTTTGTGATCAATTGATTATGTCCCACCAGCCTAGTAGCAGAGAACATGTAGAGCTGTTCAAAAACTTCCACACATAAGAAGTTTGGTGGCCCTTATTTTCAGTCATGATGTCAGGAAGCAAGCTCAATTCTGTGGACTAGATGACCAGGTGTCATCATCATCATCATCACTATCATTAGCTAGCACTGGTAACAACAGCTAGCATTTATATTGTACTTTAAGGTCTGCAAAACACTCTACAAATATTATTTCATTTGACCCTCGCCACAACCCTAGGAGGTAAGTGCTATTACCATCCCCATTTTATAGATGAAGGAAAGTGAAGCAGACAGCGGTTAAGTGAATTTATTCACATAGCTAATAAGTGTCCCAGACTAGATCTGATCTCAGGTCTTCCTGATGCTAGGTCCAGCATTCAATCTACTTCACCACCCAACTGCCTTCTTCCCATCCTTCGATGACAACTGGCAACAATAGTGGATTTAGTATTCTAATTGATGGTGGAAGAGGCTCTCAGGAAAATGGCTCTGCTATAATAACTGCTCCATAATTAGCTCCTCACTACGTTTAAAGAATGATTTTAAATCTAGGTTCTTTTCAAAATTTAACCCTACACTGGGATGCCACCAAGCCACCCCCATCAATCCCAAGGTGCAGGGCCCCAGAAAATTCCTGGGAGAAGAATAATGTCTTCCCCTTTACAAATAGGGAGGAGATCAGTAAAGCTTTTGGCAGGAGCAGGTGCTTTTCCAACAGATTTAGAGCAGGGACCTCCTATGACAATCTGGTAAAGTCTACGGACCCTTCGGAATAACGTTTTTAAATGCATAAAATACAAGATTATAAAGAAGACCGATTATATGGAAACAAAGTTGTAATTTTTCACCCATGAAAGTTCACAGGTTTCCCTGAAATCTATTCAAACTCACAACAATAAGGGTTAAGAGTCAGAAAATACAGAGATCCTGAGGGAGATAAGTTGAACAAGTTTTCTCTACCTACATCAACTCCCAATACCTAGTACTAAACCCTTGAAGCCTCAAACACTGACCATTCCCCTGGCCAAGCCTCCTCTCAAGATGCTGTTCATTGTCCATTTCAGGTTTTGAGACTATATCTTCTTTTAAACACTGCCCTGTACCTCTGGCTCCTTTCTAGCTCACTCATCGGTTCTCCTGATTTTTGATATTGGCTTGTCATACCCAATTGCCACCTGTGCTGGGACTCCTGCCACTCTACTCCCTTGTCCCCAAGCAAGAGAAAGTTTAATCAGTACTGTATGCCATGCCCAATGACAGTCCTTGACAGAAAATCAGACTGGGCTTCAGCAAAGGGCAATGCTGAATAGACTAGCACAAACAGGATTTTAATACAGAAGTATATAAGAATATATAAGGAGGAAAATTAAAGATTAGGCACAGTACTGCCTCAAAATAGTGAGAAACAATTAAAGGGAAAATGAACTTGCAGAAAATTTTGTGACTCCAAGCCATATTATTTTAAGACTATTTGTAAATAAAACCATAACAAAGACAAATGGAACAGGTATGGAAGCATTTTTATTTTCAGTCATTGGCCTTAAAAGCAGAATGACCACTTTTGGGCTCTTCCATTGCTATGCCATATGTACTATACTCAAGATGTAGCAGAAAAGAATGTCTGGCTGTAAGTACAAACAGAAGAAATCTTTATTTGGATCGGATACATCTTAAAGCTACTAAGTCTCAATTTCTAAAAAGAAGAATCCAAATGAATGGAAAAAAATATCACAAAGCAATCCTTAAAAAAAAAAAAGTAATGAAGACTATGATGGCATTTTTCCCCCTAGACTCACCAAAAGATTTCAAAGGAGATGGCTCTAAGCCAGATACTTAAGCAACTGAACACTGGGAAGAGTATCCTAGGAGTTGATTAGATAAGCAGCCAACAAGCACTTGAACTGGGTGATATAACCAAATGGCAGGAACTTCAAAGAAAAAGAGTCTATTGAGTGATGGTGGGAAGGAAAGGGTTTGGAATTAGAGAAAAAGGAGCATATTTATTCCTTGAGAGATAGAAGCAAAGATGTTATATCTTCAAGGGGAAAATGGGAATTATAATAGGGCAAAAAGATTTTTGCCTAAACAAGAAATAGTCAAGAATGACAGGAATTAATATGAGGAAGCTGGGTAGAGGTGCAACCAAGGAACCAGAAGCTTGTAGTATAAATCAGCCCCAAGGTTCTAAATAAAAGTGGTGTTAATTGGGCTTTCACAGATCTCATTTTCATAGTGAATTCTACTAGCTTGATTTAAACAGTGAAGGTCTGCAGATTATGGAGATCCAGAGGCTTGGGGGTTAGGAGAGGAGAGGAGTACCTTAAAATAGATAAAAGAAACAAGTAGTGATCAGGAAAAAAAATAAAATAAAATACATTCTCACAGAATGCTCAATTGCAAGAGTATCTAACTGCACTAATTTTAACTTTTGATTAACCCAGTATGTTCAGTACATGAAAATACATATTGCACACTTTTCTCTAGTCTTATTAGAAGAGTGGTTTTTCCTTTTCTCTAAAGCTAACCCTTCTTAGCTGTGCCTTTTATCTTTTTCCAATCACTAAGGGACCTAGATTCTAACACTTTTCCCTCCCTTTATTGAGAATCTTCATTCCCAGGGCATCTAGGTAATGCAGTGAGTAGAGCACTGGCCCTGGAGTCAGGAGGATGAGTTCAAATCTGGCTACTTGACACACTTCCTATCTATGTGACCTTGGGCAAGTCACTTAACCCCAATTGCCCTGCCTTCCCCCCTGCAAAAAAAAAAAAAAATTAAAAAAAAAAAAAGAACTGAGTGCAGAATCTTCATTTCCTACCTCTTCCACTATGTTCTTTGCTTCTTATACAGGTCTCTCCATCCTGGGTTGACCCTGCTACTAGCTCCAATTACCATCCTATCTCTCTCTTGCTAGCATTCTGACAGCAATAGTGTTAAAAGTTACTAGCAACTTTAGTGTCACAATGGCTTTTTTTTTTTTTACTCATTCAAGTTTTGCATTTGTTCTTCTGCCTGATTTCAACTCTACAGAATAAGATGCCTCTCTCAGGATAAGTTCATCATTTTTAAACAAACCACCCTGTAGCTAACTCAAGCTTTGACCGATACCTCCTGCCTCAGCTTCCTTTCCCCTCTGAAGAGCTGGAGGACAGAGTACCAAACTCCTCCCAAGTCCAGAAATTGGAATCTCAGTTTACTCTACGCTGCTCTGTCTGGTTTCGGTTCCATGGAACAAGACGCCCTAGGGCCAGTTACCCTATGGTATTTCCCTCCCCCCCCCCACTTTTCTGTCTCCTTTTGTGTAGTTGTCCTCTCCCTAGACTGTAAATTCCTTGACGGCAGTGACTGTCTTTTCTTTTTATTAATTGTATCATGAGTGCTTAGTACATTTCTTCCTTTTTTGGAGGGGGGGAAAGCAGTGCACTTAAGTGACTTGCCCAAGGTCACATAGCTAGTAAGTGTATCAAGTGTCTGAGGCCACATTTGAACTCAGGTCCTCCTGACTCCAGAGCCAGTGCTCTACTCATTTCAAAGGAAGAATCCCAAGGATTTTGTGACTGACTAGATTAAAGATGGAAAAATTGGGGGGGCGGAGCCAAGATGGCAGCTGGTAAGCAGGGACTAGAGTGAGCTCCGTTACCGAGTCCCTCCAAAAACCTATAAGAAATGGCTCTGAACCAATTCTAGAACGGCAGAACCCACAGAACAGCAGAGCAAAGCAGGGCTCCAGCCCAGGACAGCCTGAATAGTCTCTGGGTGAGGTCTATTCCACACGGAGCTGGGAACGGAGTGGAGCGGAGCCCAGCCTGAGCAGCGTGGACCATCCAGACCAGAAGCCGGGCGGAGGGGGCCCTAGCACCCTGAATATGTGAGCTGCGGCAGTTACCAGACCCCTCGACCCACAAACACCAAAGACTGCGGAGAAGGTTAGTGGGAAAAGCTGCGGGAGTGGAAGGAGTTCACGGTCCAGCCCCGGGGGCAGCGGAGGTGGGGCAGCTACAGCTGTTGTTACTTCCGGCTCCAGGCCCACCTGGTGGGAGAAATTAAGTGGCGGATCAGAGCAGGAGTGCACAGCCTGCTGAAGATCTAAGCCCAGTTCGGGTTGGGAGTTCTTGGGGAAGGAGCAGTGCGGGTCTGACAGAGCTGGCACCTCCCCCCCAAACGTGGAACATAGAACTCGTTAGTCTACAAGCAGCCATACCCCACCGAAAAACTCAAGGGTCAAGTTAGTTGGTTGGGAATATGGTCAGGCAGCGAAAACGCGCCCAGATTCAGTCTCAGACTTTGGATTCTTTCTTTGGTGACAAAGAAGACCAAAACATACAGCCTAAAGAAGACAACAAAGTCATAGAGCCTACAACAAAAGCCTCCAAGAAAAACATGAACTGGCCCCAGGCCATAGAAGAACTCAAAAAGGATTTGGAAAAGCAAGTTAGAGAAGTAGAGGAAAAATTGGGAAGAGAAATGAGAAGGATGCGAGAAAACCATGAAAAACAAGTCAATGACTTGCTAAAGGAGACCCCAAAAAATACTGAAAAATATGCTGAAGAAAACAACACATTAAAAAACAGACTAACTCAAATGGCAAAAGAGCTCCAAAAAGCCAATGAGGAGAAGAATGCCTTGAAAGGCAGAATTAGCCAAATGGAAAAGGAGGTCCAAAAGACCACTGAAGAAAATACTTCTTTAAAAATTAGATTGGAGCAAGTGGAAGCTAGTGACTTTATGAGAAATCAGGATATTATAAAACAGAACCAAAGGAATGAAAAAATGGAAGACAATGTGAAATATCTCCTTGGAAAAACCACTGACCTGGAAAATAGATCCAGGAGAGATAATTTAAAAATTATTGGACTACCTGAAAGCCATGATCAAAAAAAGAGCTTAGATATCATATTTCAAGAAATTATCAAGGAGAATTGCCCTGATATTCTAGAGCCACAGGACAAAATAGAAATTGAAAGAATCCATCGATCGCCTCCTCAAATAGATCCCAAAAAGAAATCTCCTAGGAATATTGTTGCCAAATTCCAGAGCTCCCAGATCAAGGAGAAAATACTGCAAGCAGCCAGAAAGAAACAATTTGAGTATTGTGGAAACCCAATCAGAATAATCCAAGATCTGGCAGCTTCTACATTAAGAGATCGAAGGGCTTGGAATGCGATATTCCGAAGGTCAATGGAGCTAGGATTAAAACCTAGAATCACCCACCCAGCAAAACTGAGTATCATGTTCCAAGGCAAAATATGAATTTTCAATAAAATAGAGGACTTTCAAGCTTTCTCAGTGAAAAGACCAGAACTGAATAGAAAATTTGACTTTCAAACACAAGAATCAAGAGAAGCATGAAAAGGTAATCAAGAAACGGAAATTGCAAGGGACTTACTAAAGTTGAACTGTTTTGTTTACATTCCTACATGGAAAGATGATGTGTATGATTCATGAGACCTCAGTATTAGGGTAGTTGAAGGGAATATGCATATATATATGTATATGTTTATGTATATATATAAGTGAATGTGTATGTATGTATATATCTATGTGTGTATGTATGTGTATGTATGTGTATATATATATGTGTGTGTGTGTTTATACATGTGTGTGTGTATATATATATATATGTAAAAGAGAGAGAGCAGACACAGGGTGAGTTGAAGATGAAGGGAAGATATCTAAAAGAAATAAAATCAAATTAAGGGATGAGAGAGCAACATAGTGAGAGAAGGAGATAGAGAGAGATAGAATGGGGTGGATTATCTCGCATAAAGGTGGCAAGAGGAAGCAGTTCTGTGGGAGGAGGGGAGAGGGCAGGTGAGGGGGGAATGAGTGAACCTTGCTCTCATCAGAATTGGCCTGAGAGGGAATACCATACATACTCAGTTGGGTATCTTACCCCACAGGAAAGAAGAGGAAGATTAAAAAAAAATAAAAGGGGGGGAGGATGATGGAGAGGAGGGCAGATGGGGGTGGAGGTAATCAAAACAAACACTTTGGAAAGGGGACAGGGTCAAGGGAGAAAATTCAATAAAGCGGGATGGGTTGAAAAAGAGCAAAATGTAGTTAGTCTTTCACAACATGAGTATTGTGGAAGGGTTATACATAATGATACATGTGTGGCCTAGGTTGAATTGCTCGACTTCTTAGGGAGGGTGGGTGGGAAGGGAAGAGGGGAGAGAATTTGGAACTCAAAGTTTTAAAATCAGATGTTCAAAAAAAAAGTTATTGCATACAACTAAAAAATAAGATATACAGGCAATGGGGCGTAGAAATTTACCTTGCCCTACAAGAAAGGAAGGGAAAAGGGGATGAGAGGGGAGGGGGGTGATAGAGGGGAGGGCTGACTGGGGAACAGGGCAACCAGAATATAAGCCATCTTGGAGTGGGGGGGAAGGTAGAAATGGGGAGAAAATTTGTAATTCAAACTGTTGTGAAAATCAATGCTGAAAACCAAATATGTTAAATAAATAAATTTAAATTTAAAAAAAAGATGGAAAAATTCTGACTCTGAGGATTTGTGATTTGGAAGATGGTTTTGACAGCTAACTGGCATAGTGACCAGAGTTGGGAGGGGAAGAATAAATCTGGTAATGCACATATTGAGGGTTATCACACATCATCCAAGTAGAATTATTAAGTAGGCACTTAATAAAAGCTCATGGATAGGATTTTTGGTCCTATTTTTCCTTGATTTCTTTGCTGCACTGGATATCTTAAAATTCTTCCCTTGATTTTTCTGCTATTACAACTCACAAATTTCCTACTTCTAAAACAAAAGTTCTTATCCTTTTTTGTGCCATGGAACACCTATAGGCCTCTTCATAGGATGATATTTTAAATGCATAAAATAGAATTATAAAAGAAGCCAATTATATTGAAATAGTTATCAAAATATAAAGGAAGGGAAGGAGAGACGGAGGGGGAGAAGGAGGAAGGTAGGGAGGAAAGAAGGACTGAACTTCCTAATGCTAACTTCAATTCCGTTTCTGTCACACATGGATTATTGCAAAAACTCAATTCTCAGCTCTCCTGCATCCAACCCATTCTAGGTATTACTCTTAGATTAATCTTTTTGTAAAATAATTTTTTCCACACCACTAATGTGCTCAAAAGCCCTCAATGGTACCCTATTTTTCTGACTGCCACTCCCTCAATCTTGTTCCACCTAAACTTCTTATTTACCACACGTATGCTCTAGTTCTAGTCAGGCCACCTTCCTCACCGTACAATAAACCCAATGGTCAGAATATAGAATAAAAGCAGGAAAGGGTAAAGGATAGAAAAAGATGACCCAGGACCTGAGGAACTAAGACAAGGTTGACCATCCAAAAAGAAAGATACAGAAACAGGTGAGGTCTGGAGACAAAGGACACTGATTGACAAAGCAGAAATAATGGTGACTAAAATAAGATTACAAATTCAGTGTCAGTGTTAAAACTTAGGATCAACCAGGATTAAAGCCATAGAAAAATGCAAAGCTTGATAGGTTAGTATGATATCAGAGATCACAGCAGGCATTAAGTACAGAATTCCGGGAGAGAGCTTAGGCAACTGTGAGTCAGAAAACTGAGGCAGAAGACATTCATTCAGGAACCTAGGAAAGGAGTCAAGCTTGTACACCAGCAGGATAATGCTGATGCTAATTATCTATCATTTGCCAAACCTTTTCTCAATCAACTCCTTCTGGACCATGTTTCAGTCTGACAATGTCAATTGCCTTTTTACCTGGATGAACTCTCTTCTCTTCTCTCTAGGTTTCCAAGTCACTACTCTTCTCCTGACTCTTTTCCTACCTGTGTAACTCCAGCCTCCCTTGTTGGTTCACATTCAAGTCATGCCTATTGACTATGGGTTATCCCCAAAGGTTCTGTCCTCATACCTCTTCTTTTTTCCTTCACCATCTGCATTATCTAGCTTGGTGATCTCATTAGCTGTCATGGGTTTTATCATCGTCTCTATGCACAAGACTGCCAGATCTATGTAGTCTGCCCTAACCTCTCTGTTGCCTTCCAAGTCTGACATTACTGTCTTCTGGAAATCCCAAATTTAATATACCAAACCAGAATTCAATGTCTTTCCCCTCAGGTCCTTCACTCTCCCTAACTTTCCTATTTGAGGGTACCACTGTCCTTTCTTAGTCAACCAGGCTCATAAGTCTTGGTGTCATCCTTGACTCTTCATTTGCACTCACTACACATATCTAATCTGCTGTCATCTTTTTTGTTTCAAGCTTCACAACATCTCTTATTATCTGTCCCCTTCTCCCCATTTACATAGCTGCCACCACAATGCAGGCCCTCATCACTTCAAAATTATTCTAATAGTATTCCGGTTAGTCTCCCAGCCTCAAGTAAGCAAGGTATAGTAGCTGTTCTCCATGCCTAGAATGCTCTCCCCTCCTCATTTCAGCCTTCTGGCTTCCTTGATTTCCTGCAAAACGTCCACCTTCTGAGATATGCCATTCTCAGTTCCTCCTATTTACTAATACATTTCTTCAGAAGTGCCTTCTATTTAAACTATATATATAAAATACTGGACACACACAATTATTTGCACATTGTCTCCCCCATTAGGACACAAGCCCTTTAGGTATGATGTTTTGACTTTGTATACCCTGTACTTAGCATAGTGCCTAGCACATAGCAAGCACTTAATAAATGCTTTCTGAGTGACCAATACTGAGGCCTCCAGTGTGCCTTAGGCCCTTAAGTTTTATTGAAGCAAAAAAAAAAAAATCATCATAATTAGTCTAGTCCCTTCAAGACAGCAGTTGGCCAACTCAGAGTATGATGAAAGAAAAACAATTTATGGCATACAGATTTTGAAACAAACTTCTTTTTGTCCCCATATTTTCATCATCTGGAAATCTATACCTTCTTTATTCCACTTATACTAATCTTAACTATGGATCCTTCAAAAGGCCCTGCTCACATTCCAACTCTTCCATGAAAGCCTAATCTAACCTAACTGCTTTGTTAATTCTACTATCCCCATGAAATCCACATTTAGCACTTAGTTATATATAATTCTGTATTGGTTTCTGTGTCTCGTATATTAGTAGTCTCCTCTCTCCAATTGGAATGTAAGCATCTTGAGGTAAAAACAAAATAAAAACAAAAACCAACTCACACATACACAAAATCAAAACCAAAGCTTAAATGTTCAACAAGTTAGTATTTGGTAAATATTTAATAAGTATTTGATGTTCCTTCATCACATAGGTTCCTTTTAAAGCATGCTGAGTATTCCAAGAAAACAACAATAAAGAATCCTTTCCTCTCTTTTTGACCAAGTAAAAAGATTTCAAGTTTCTCTCTGGTATTTAAAAATATGCTACACCTAAAGTCAAGATTTTAAACAATGTAATGAGTGGTGGATGGCAGGAATAGGATTGAAATAATCCATGTAAATGCATTTGACATGTTGTTAATCCGTTCCTGCTTCTACATACACCCCAAACATTAAAGAAAAACAAGCTATAAACAAACCAAAAAGAGCATACATACTAATTAAACTCCTCAATTTATTCTTACAGTAGTTGGGGTGGGGAGGGAAAAGAAGAAAAACATCAGTCTTCCCCATCAATACTATCAGGACATTATATATGGGTTCAGTCTTGTCAAAATTTTTGCATATGTCTTTCAGAATTCACAAAGTTTTGGAAGCATTTTAATCAATGGCCCTGACTACCATTGTTACATGCTCGAGGTGCTCAAAGTTTACGTCCTGCGAACTATTCATTTTCTTTTGTTGACATCCATATGAAGGAGAATAAGTTTATCTTATGTCAAAATGCATGCTCTTTGAGGGCACAGAAGGTCATTTTAATTATTGTATTCCCTAGGGCCTGACACATCGTAACTGTTTAATAAATACTTATTGTAGTGTGGAATGTGCAAAGGATTTTTTTTAAGTAAACAGGTTTGAATTTATTTATAAATCACCAATTTACTCTCTCCTGAAACGCAATGACCTGGAAAATTCATTTGGTATTTCAATGTTGAAGAAATACCCACTAACCTTACAATGCATACTGTCAACATGATAATTAAGGAGAGAAGCCAATATAAATATTTACCACCTTAAGTGTTCTGAAAAACCTAGATCCAAAAGAAAATATGGCTGCAAAGTCCAGAAAAAACCTGATATTATCAGTTCAATAAATTTCTACTTACCAGCCCTTGCTGCAATAAGGTGAGTTGCTTTGTTGGGATCATCTGCACTCAATATCAAATTCTTATTGACCTTAGCTCCAAGTGCTGTTGCATGATAATGTTCTCGTGTCCTTTCTATTGGATAATTTGTTGGACATACCCCACTAAATATTATGGTAACATCTGCCAACACCTTACTTTTCAGTTCTGGTACTATTTTCCGTATATCAGGTGCTTCTTGGATCTCCTTATTCAGGTATTTATCATACTTTGTGTAATAATCATTATGTACTCGAACAAGGATCTCTTCAAGGTATATGAGATGATCATCTTCATCATTATCTTCTTCCTCTTCTTCCTCTTCTTCCATGCTCTGATCTAAAGATTCACCCACTGTAATCCCAGATTGTTCACTATTCTGGGACTCTGTCTCTGCTTCTTTCTTGTCTGCACAGCCATTTCCCAGATCACAAAGGCCGTCTTGTTCACTTTCTTCTGGTACTTCAAGGTCATTGACTTTGCCATGAAGATGTACGCTAGGTCCAGACTGCGTGGAATGATTGACTCCAACAGTTTTCTCCCCACTTGTTTCTGTGCTGTCCTGTTGTTGAGAAGTCTCTTCTTCTGTGGCTTTTGACTTCTTCCAGTTTCTCTTCTCCTCATTTTCACTATCAGATGCAGAAGAGGAAGCAGATTTTCGACCATCTAATTCACTGTTACTTTCACTGTCACTAGAGAGTTCAAAGTCCAAATCATTACCTGCATTGCTCTGGCCAGGATGTTTTTCTGATAATGTTCTATCATCCCGTTCTGAAGAAATCTGAGATTCCTTGGCAGTTATCAAATCATTAGTACTAGTAGCATCTGTTATGTGATCAGTAGAACCATGGAAGGAATGTCTCTCATTTACTTTATCACTAGAACTTAAACACCACTTGGAAGATTCACTGTGTCCAACCTTACTACCATTCAATTCCTTTGTGGACTTCCCAAGGCCATTGCTCTGTTCTTCTACACAAGAAACATTCTTTCCATCTTCAGCATCTTTCAGGGATGTAGTTTGTTCCGAGATTTCAGCTGTTTTAGAAGAATGATTTACTGTATATGCATATAAAAGGGAAAAAGTTCCCATATTAAAAAAGGCCATAACAAATTACTTTACTTAAAGCAACTTCCCTTTCCATCCCAATTCGCTCACTCACACACTATATATTTAACAAAAGAGCTGGGCAATGATCTCTTATTATTCAAGTTGTTACAGGCACCCAACTTGTCCCAGAACTTCGATTAGCTACTTTGAAAATTGTATTAACTTTAAAGAATAATACTAAGGTATAATATAACATAAGTTACCATTTCAGTATACTAAATGTTATGTGAACAGGGTAAAAGCAAAAGATTTAAGCACTCAAAAATTCTTAACTTGTCTTACGGTAAGGAATGTACTGATCATATTTTCAATGATGAATTTTTTTCAAAGAAAGTTTGACTCGCAGTCCAGACATTCTTTCAATTCTTACTAAAGGTTAGGGATTCTGACTACTCAAATTTCTTAGAAAAGAATCCCAAGATGCACCTCCTTTGTCCCAAACTTAATTCTATAGCCAACAGAGACAGTTAATTTTCAGGAATATGACTACTTTGAATATGAAGATATAGATATAGTTCCTTTTAAGGAGTAGCAATACATCAACAAATCAAGGATCTGGTGTGCACTGACTGATGTTCAACACAATCCATCTATAACTTAATAGATAAAGGCTTAAAAAGGTCTGAAACTCAGTGCAGTTAAGTGACTTCTTCATGGTCAAAATGCAAGTGAGTGTTAGAGCAGAGATGGAACTCAGCACCCTCCTCACTCTGCCATACTGTTTCTCTCCTTAAGAAACACTGGGTACAAATCTCCCTACCAGAGAAAAAAGACAGTACTCTTTTTCTTTTCAAATGTGAACTACTAGTAGAAAACTAAGACTAGAATTAAACGACACCAATTTAACTACAAAACCTTCCTCTAATACCATAAAAAAGCAGTCTAGAATTTTCTATCACCTAAAACAGATATATAGCCCATAATATAAGTATGCAGAATTATAAAGCAAAATGTTAACTTGCCAATTTTTTTGTGAAGCGTTACTTGTTACCCACCTTTCTTTTTCATTTGAGCTTCCCTGGATCCAGGGGGTGCATTAATATCTCCTATGCCCTGAAAGTATACATATTTCTTTACAGTTATCAAATTGGGCGCAAACTTCCAGACATCTTCTCGGTCATCAATAATGCAAACCATTGAATCTCCACACGGGAAAAGATTTCTAAAAGGAAAAATGTATCTGAGTACTATTAGCACAATTTTTTAAAAAATCTATTGGGTTGATATTTGGATTAATCTTTTATTTTTGGTCAACAGGGAGGTTTCTCTTTCTCCGTTTCTCTCCACATATATACATATAGACGTATATATACTATTGAGATGGCTGAGAAGCAATACTACCAATAAACAGTCGCTTTCTGAATAATTTGCCAATCTCTCACCAAAGAGCCTTCTTTTCAGTTCTTTACAAAAGAGCCAATGCAAATTTTTCCAACCTCCAAAAATTTTTTTGAAAATATGGAAATTACACTTTTCCCCGGTGCTTTTGGACTAAGAATGGTAAGAGATTCTAGTTACACACAAGAGAATATGAGACATTGCCTACCTTTAAAAAAAGCGATAGGTCATCTTTTCTGTAAATGTGTTCATGTTTCTATTGGGAGTTTTGCCAGTCTTAAAACAGGCATTCAAATCTGACCAGCTCAATGACCAAACCACAATGACAGAAGACCCATGATGAAACATGCTACTCATCTCTTGAAGATAATAGACTCAGGGTACAAAGAGACATATTCAATGTAGGAATTAGCTTTGCTCAACTATGCATATTTATTACAAGGGTTTTCTTTTTTCTTTTTCAATGGCGGGAGGGAGAAAAGTGGGATGCAGAGAAAATATTTTAGTTTATTTAAAAATTAATTTAATTCTTAAAATAAGCATTCAAACATTAATCAGAAAATGTCTATTATATGACTGTACATTTACACTAGATATTAATGAATACCGAATTCAGCTTTTAACTACAGCGCTAACTCAGCAACCCTGGTACAGAACACATCTCTTCTCCTTCTTCACATCCCTAGTTCCAATAAGTTTTGGACTCTGCCACAAGGTAAACAAAGTTTCAGAAGAATGGATATGAAGCAGTACTTGGCAATAATGCTGTGGAAATAGGTTGAGTAATTCCAACTACAGGATCAGTAACCCAGCACTAAGCTTTCTAGTTTACCCAGCTTCTCCCCATATTTCCTCCTTTAAAATAAAGAAGGAAAATGGGAAAATAATGAGAGAAATGCCAAACAGCTCTAGGTCCATATGGCTCTACTTTTCTGACTCTAGTTTCGCATATTTTAAGAGTGTGTAACCAGGGTAAAAGAGGTCTTTGCAGGCCCTAAAGTGGTTAAATATATAAAAGGTGGGGGACAAGGGTAGAGAAGAGAATGCACAGTGTGATTCAGCTAGCTATTTTTCTTGAGAGAAAGGGGGGAAAAAAGAAGGCACTTGATCTTAGGGGAGTTAGGGAAAAATTAGTGAAAAATTGGCAATTTTTTGCACGGAAGTGGCAGTGCTTGTTCATACCCAGGTCTATCTGCTTTGTTTCCCCTCTTCCTTATGTCAACCTCTAAAATATTCTCTTCCCTCATTCCCGTATCAATTCACTTAACAAGGAGGTGAAAGGAATAAGATTTTATGTAGCACTTACCATGTGCCAAACATGGTGCTGAATGCTTTACAAATATCTTTTTATCCTCATTATCACAACCCTGTAAGGTAGGTGCTATAATTATCCTCATTTTACAGTTGAGAAAACTGAGGCAAAGAAAGCTTAAGTGACTGGGCCAAGGTCACACAGCTGGTGAGTGTTTGAGGCCAGATCTGAACAGTGCCTGGCACATAGTAGGCACTTAATGAATGTTTATTGATTGACTCCAGGAGAACTTCCTACTGAGAAGGAAAGATGTCACTGAAATACATAGGCACAGACTACAGAATCCATTCTAAGATCATTCATGGTAACAAATCAGAGGGAATTTTTTCATCTATTTTATACACATAACGTTACTTCTGGGTTTCCAGACTACAATACCGTAACTCAGATGAAGTCCTACTGTGGAACTTCCCTCAGTGCCTGGGTCCTTCTCGTACTGGAATTGTCCTCCTCCATTTTAAAGACGGACCCAGGCTGGCCAACTTTCATTCTCCTCTTGGCTATACTTCTGGCTTTCCAAACATCAACACCATACCCTGTGTGAGAATCTTCGTCTTCTACCCTGCCACATGACTCCTCTGGCTTTTCAGCTCCCTTTTGTATGTGGTCTTCTTTCATTAGAATACAAGCCCCTTAAGGGCAGGAGCTTTCTTTTTGCTAGTATTTGTATTCCCCATACTTTGCATAGTGCCTGGCACATAGTAAGGGTTTAATAAATGCTTGATGCCTTGTCTATTTTCTTATTGTAAAATAAGAAAACTTATCTGAGGGTGACTTAAGTGGCCATGCCTATCTGTAAATCAGCGCAGGGCAAGGAGATAAATATTGACATTATCCATAAGGTTCTGCCTAATGGCAGTATTTAAGGAAAAAACAAGAAACTTCTGATGAGGATACAAAGATTATTTTTTTGAGACAGAACCTCAAATACCTTTTAGGGAATAAGGAGCATTACCTAGGATATAAAAAAAATAGCAACTTCTGTACAAACAGAAAGAACTCTTGTAGGAAACATAGATAAGTAGACGGGATCAAATAGGAGCAGGAGTAAGCTCAAGGCATGGTATACAAAAAAGATGGATGTGGGATGAAGGAGTTGATGATATAACCAATGATTTTGTAAGCCATTGCTAGGTTAACATATTTATTCCTTAGAAAATGAAAATCATAAAGCTTAGCTACAAATATCATGGAAAACTTAAAATCAGTGCCTTAGCAAAATGGCTTTACTCATATATTTAGGGTCAAGCTTGTAGGGTTTATATTTTTCCAGATTCTCACTCCTTTCCTTCTCCTACAACCTGTTCCTCCTCTACTTCTTTTCTTTAGTGCCTATTCCCATCACTTAACATCCCCCCTCCCGCCTCAATGTTCCCTCAATGCTCTCTATTCTCCCAAATCTGAACCTCACATCTTAGTTTTCTTTTATCATCCACTTGCACTGTTCACAGGACTTTATGCTGGGCACATTACAGAAAAAAAATGAAAATAAATATTCTCAGAATTGGGGATATAAATTAGAATACACAGAAATCTACATATCTTTTCTCTTTAGGAAAAAAATTCCACAGAACTGCAGAAATACTGCAATGAACTCTCACTCATGACCACCACCCCCACCATCTTTGAATGTTGATTTAAGCACAGTGGACTTCGGGAAAAGACAAAAGAAGGGGAAAAAGCAAAAGACAAAACTATAGATGTTTTGAAATATGGAACAATTAACTTAGGTAATGTTTTAAGGTTTACAAAGCACTTTACCAGCAATTCTGAGATAAGCAGTATTATTAGGTCCATTTTACAGATGAGGAAATTGCAAGTACAATGATTCGAATGGGACTTAGAAAAAGAATTGACTGCAACAAGAATACCATGGCTAAGTACTAACAGCAAGAATAATTAAGTTTTTTCCCCATCAGAATACAAAGTTATTACTTGTTTTTCAAAATTTAGATAAACTTTAATAAATGAATGAGAGGGGAGGGAGTAAATGGAACCACAACCCTATGCTTCTTAAAATGCAAATTTCACAGTGGCAACCAAAAACTGTTCTAAGAAAAAAAAAAAAGAAACTCTAAAGTGATGACTATAACTGTGTACATACAATCATATACATACCTGAGGTTCCCTGTTTTAGAAAATGGGTCAATACACTCATCTCTTGATAATATTCGATGAGAAAAAAGCTTCTTTTCAGGGTCTAAAAAACCTTTTGAAAGAAAAAAAGGGCAAGTTAAAGTATTTCTAATGTCATTTTATGTAGTCTTTTGCAAAAGTAAAACCTTCTTAGTTTCCTTTGTAACGTCACAGACGAAAAGTATGGTAAAAACAAGTAACCTATGTGTACTTTCAGATAAAACTGTCACTCAACAGGGTTTCTCATTTTTCAGGTTTTAACACACAAACACCCATACCCCCCTCCACATGTACACCTGTATTCTATTGGAGGAGATAATAGGGACATGTGGGTATACACACACACACACACACACACACACACACATAAAAATATACGAAACATACATACAAAATAAGTACAAGTTAATTACAAGGGAGAGAGAATTGGAAAAGGCTTTAATGCAGAACACAGTGTCTGAGCAACATCTTAATTAGAGACTCTACGAGGCAGAAGTAAGGGGAGAATGCATTCCAGGCATGGGTGTGCAAAGGAATTTTGTGAATTAAATCCATGGTGGATGATGAAGTCACCAAGGGAGAAAGAAGAGGGGTCAGAACAGAATTCAGTTTCCTTTTTCGTATCAATCAATCAACAATCTTAAATATTAAGTACCTGCTGGTACTTAATATACTGGGCACTAGGTATATAAAACAAAAATGAAGCAGCTCTGCCCTCAAATGGCTTCCATTGTATAGGGGATGACAACATGTACATGAAATTACAAACTAAATAAATACTAAGTAGCTTGAGTGGGGAAGCACTAGTAGCTAAGGAGATCAGGAAAAGTATCATGTAGATAGAGGTGTTTGAGCTCAGCTTTGAAGGAAACTAGGGATTCTGAGAAGAGGTGATATAAGGAGGGAGTACATTACAGGCATGGAAGAAAGTCTGTGCTAATGACCAGAGACAGGAGATGGAATGTCAATTTGCAAGGAACAGCCAGAAGGGGTTGGACTAGAGGAATAAAATTCCTTCCAACTTTAAATCTTCCTAAAGGTATACCTAGAATGCTTCATCTTAGCATGGAGATAAGACTGACTTCTTGAAGGTTATGTGCCAATAGAGCACAAGCACTGGCAGGCCTGTCCACTGTCAAAGGATTAAGAATACAGAACCAGCAACAGAATGTGCCTGCCCCCAAAGACCAGCCCAGTTAAGCTTACAGGTCATGCAGCTGGCCACACACGGAGATCAACCTTTTAGGCCATAGAAAATCAAAACAGCTATCTACTTCAGCAGGGGGTGATAAACTGCATCAGTGATAGAAGTTATCCATAGCACTGAAATGAAGGTTCTTTAGAGTTTTACACTGTTATCAAGATAATTAGGTGGAAGATAATTTAAATGGATGTTATACTATTAATATAGCAAATATTTTAAATTATAAAGTTTAAAAGAAAATGGTATTTATTCCATTGTATTACATAGCATTTCTATCACTCTATAATAGTTCTTTATTGCTTTTTTTATTATGCCAAAAAAGCAAAAGAAAATATAATTACAAATTAAGTAGGTAATCAAGAACATGAGCTGTCAACATGGTACAATCTCATTCTTATAAGATGAGGAAACTAATATTGCTTTTTTTTTAACTTTACAATTTTAATTACTATCGCATATTACCTTCACAAAGCCCTACAAAATTCAAGTTAATGGCAAAGAAATTCTATATTAAAAAGTGAGGGGCCAGAAATAAGGAATAGGACTATGATTTCATGATCTAGGGAACTCCAGGGTGAGGAAATTCCCTCTCCCAATGTAGATCAACACCCTCTCTGCAGCTTATAATCTTATCAAGTTACTCTCTACCATGCAACCTCTAACTTAATTACAGAGGAAGTTAAGAAAAACAATCCTTATAAATACATTCATTTATGGGCTGATGTAGAGTACAATTCTCCTGAAATAGTTGAGTGCTGTTATACCCAACATGTACTTCCATGTTAGATGATAATAGACTCTTTCATTTTACATTTGTTTAAAGAGAAAACATGTTTTTCCCAGGTGCTTGAGTTAATAGCCATCTTATAGAGATAGTCTATCAAAGACAATTCTTACATTTGAGAAAGATCATGCTAGAATCAATCCACTGTATAAAATGAGCTCTGGATTACTTTAAACTCAATTCACTTGATGAAAATAAGGCTTACTGTACTAATTAGGATTTACATATTTAGTTGTAAGTTTATTTTATTTAATTCTAAGCACCAAGTTAGCTAGGAGCTACACAGAACTTAAGCTATCGTTTTTTATATTAGTTTTAGAAAAAATTAGTTTAGGACACAAAAGGACATAGGTATAATAAAAAAATTTTACGGAAAAAAATGTTTTTGTCATAAAACAATATAGTTCTTCCTGAAAAAAAATCTGTTACAAGATTATATCTGAAGCATCAAATTCAATTCTAAGTCAATTTCATTTGACCAATAAATGGCAAAATGTTTGGTTAAAAAAAGTATACTAAAATAAGTATTTTAGTTGGAAACAGGAAAATATATAGATGAAATAGGCATTCATAATACAGATTTGGGGGAGGTATAAAATAAAAGCAGTTTCTCTAACTGCACAATTTTTTTCAAACTTACTTTCCCTAGAACACAAGCTACCTAAGCAATATTCTAACCAGCTATCTTTTCCCTTGGTTATTCCCTAGTACGTATGAAGAGTTATGAAAATAATTTCTCTACTCAGCTACTATATCTTGAATGACAGAGTAAGATGATTCCTTTCCACTCAGCAGGTCATTAGAGCTGACAATTCCCAAAGATTTCACTTTATGACATGCTGTCAATATTTTTAACAAGCAGAATTATCTTATACAACATAAAAATCAATTTACGCTTTTTCACAAATTATTTCAAGTGTGCCTCACAACAACCCTGTGAAGCAGGCAGGTCAGTTGTTAATCCATTATAGAGATGAGGAAATTTGGGCTCAATGATATTAACTTGCCCCAGATAACACCACTAATGGCAGAGCTGGGACTCAAACTCAGGCTGTCCAAATTGTAGTCTAAAGCTCTTTATCATGCTGCCCCTCTGGTTTCATAATTCAAACTTTAAAGAGAAAACAAAGAAAGTCTCCACTGACTGAAACCATATCCTTTACCCTATTTCATTAACCATGTCACTACAGAAAGCCAAAGAGTTTTTGTAAATGAATGTGTAATATACAGATTAACCTAAGATTATATATTAGCAATATAGTAGAGTGAAAAAAGCACCTGATTTGGTGTCAAAGGACCTGGGTGTAAATCTTACCTCAGTCACTTACCACATATATAACCTTGGAAATGTCACGTAGCCTCTTTGAGCCTCAGTTTCTTTATTTGTAAAATGAAGGGGTTGGACTAGAAGTCTTCTAAAGACTCTTTTAACTCAATCTATGAGTGTGCTGGCAATCAAAATGGGCTCTTAGCACTCAGTTCAACCAAGTGCCCTTGAAGAGTTTGGCCTTTGTTTCCTGGATTAGATTGGGAGTCCTTGGTAACCTCCTTGCCTCAGGGGAAAGCCTAGTTTACATGGGTTTGAGTGGCATGTTTGGGACATCCGAGGCTTTTAGACCACATGGGTTTAAGTCGCCTCTTTGCGACGATTTCAGGTCAGGTGGGTGAGTCGCATGTGTGACTCACCCTTGACTCTGCAAAAGATATAAAACCAAGGGTTGGCTTTCTATTTTTTGGAGCTCTTACCCAAGCCATGGTGGCTCGAGTGACTCTGGTCCAGCCCTTGTTATGAGCTCCCAGGCTGAACCTAGATGTTGGTAACTATGAATTGTATTTGGTCTGTCTGTCAATGTTTGTAATTTGTTTGTATTTGCTCTGAAGTTCCGGGTGCTGGCTTTTTCCCCTGAACTAAGTGAATGGTATTTGTATGCTGAATTAAAGTAAGCTTGTTAACCCCTTAATGTTGCTTTCCTTAGTAAAGCAGATCAAAAGAACCCGGGCTTCTGCAGCATGCTGGTAGCGTGCTTGTTGTTGGGCTTGTACCCCCACAACAACTGCTCACCGGATATTTGAAACAATGATCCTATCAGATTTTGCTCAATTTTACACATTAACTCAGCTATATTTTCTAAAAAATTACCTTCACAGTGTGGTGCAGTAAACATATTATTGGAGCTGGTCAGAGTCAGAAAGACAGGGTCAAATCCTGTCACTAATGTGCACTTGCTGCATATTCCTGGGTAAGTCAACTATGCCTATAAAGTACTTTGCAAAACTTAAAAGTACTAAGTAAAAGTCAGCTATTATTACATAGGGAAATCTAAAAGACTTGCAAATTATAATTCAATTGTTCATACTAAAAATGTAAAAAGATAGAAGATAGTTCTACTTAAAACTAAATGGAGAGAAATGATACCTTTTGTTTTGACTGTCATCTCTACAATCTGGCCCAAAGCCAGCTCAGCCAAAATGGTATTTATCTTTGGGATTCAGTTCCATTCAAGACCTCCCAAGGTTGTCCAGCCTAGACCTCAGAATTCACCTGGCCTCCTGGGGCTGTCGAGGCTGTGGGTATTCTACTCTAGAATGACTTAAGAATTAACAGGTTAGATTTCAATAGCTTTTCAAAGGATGGGGGAGGGTGGGGTCAGGGAAGAAGGGAGGGGAAGGGGGCAAGAGACTACTTGATACTTCATTGGGCTCTTTACCAGCTCATCTTGTGGGAAAAGTAAGAAGTTAACATTCCACTGACAGATAATTATTTGCTTTTTAAAGAGGAGATCAAGTTGGGTTTTTTTGCACCCTAATCCAGAAACATATATTCCATTCTAAGAGCAAATGAGCCACCCAGTGGCTAAACTTTAAATAAAGCCTCAATGAATAAAAGGTCTAGTTGTCAAGTTCTCAGTATTTCTAGAATAAAAGGTACATGGTTCCATATGCTTTATCGCAATCTCAGGTAGTAACTATCTAGTCCAACCGATACCAGACCTGTTATTTTCCTAAAAGAGTCACTCTTCTGTCATTAAATTTTAGTATCTCTTAGTTCTATGATCAAATATAAACTCTTGTTCTCAACTCTACCTTTTGGAATTTCTATTCTCCTTCAAGACTCAGCTGAGGTATGACCTGCTTATGCCTTTTTTGGTCCAACTGATAATGCCTTCTTGATCTCTGCCCCCTCCTACATTATCTCAAATCTGTTTTGTAGGTTTTTTTTTATAAACACCTATATACATGCATGTCCTATTAGAATATGAAAGCAGGAACTATCTCACTTTGCCTTAATATCTCCAGAACCTAGATTACCTCTCAAGGGTTCTTCAGGTACTGGTTAGACTCAACGGCCCAATACGTCACTTCAAAGGTAAGATTCTGTGATATTTCACATAGAACCATGCTCCTTTTATTCCAGAAATGTTGAGAACTTGAGTGCCTAAAGAAATGCCCTTCAAGTTTTACACATTTTTATGGCTTTTTAGAAGTTTAGTTATTGGACAACTCATTTGCTCTTATAGCAGAATTTCTTGATTGAAGAGCAAAAAATAATCTCTTCTTTAAAAGCAAGTATTTTCTATCAGTGGAATGTTAACTCATTACTTCTCCCAAGTGATGAATTGATAAAAAGCATAATGACTGTATTTAGTTATCTTGCTTAACATCCCTTTCAGCCCAACCCCGGCAAAGCTACTAAATTCTGGCCTGTTAATTCTTAAGTCATTCCAGAGTAGAATATTCATATCCTGGACAGCCCCAGGAGGCCAGCTGAGTTCTAGGGTCTAGGCTGAGCAACCTTAGGAGGTCTGGAGTCGAATCAGATCCCAAAGATAAATACCCTTGTTGCCTGAGCTAAATTTGAGCCTTCAAAGTTTTAAGAGCCATAAATATATTAAGAGAGGGACTAAAATAAACTCAATCACAGAAAGGCTTGAAATACTCTTAAAAGTAAAAATATTTTTGATTTTTTAAAAGCAAATCACTTAAATTAACACTACAAAAAGAAGACAGTCTACAAATTATAAGAAAGCACTCAACAGGAAAAAGAACTATCAAATTCTGAATCAAGGTTCTTTTTTATAGTTCTAGAGTAAACAATAATTTTAATCTGTTGCCCGGATCGTAACAAAAGAATGCTATAGGTCAGATTAGGGAAAGACATATATCAAGAGCTGTGTGTAGTCCCTTTCTTGAACCTTATAAAATAAACATATTTAATGATCTTTCTGGAACAGATGAATGCCCTTTAACTTTGACCTCAATTCCAGACAATGAACTAAAATAAAAAGTATTTTCTCATAAATCATTTCTATGACCAACACTGCCATCAAGTGTTCAGCACTGCTATAGCTAAAGTAACTTTTATTTTACATGTCCCACAAGGTGACTAAAAAACACAATCCCAAATGACACTTGCCTAAGGAATCACAAGAGAATATAAAATATTCAATGTTGGCACTGACCAACCCAGAGGCCTGCTTGGTATCAAGTAAAACAGGCTTATTTCATAGAAGGAAGTACTAAAGTGCTCACTACAGGTTAAAAAAATAAAAATGCTGCCAAAACATCCTTCAGTGTATTTCTAAAATCATTCCCAACTAAGGAAAATAGACAAATATATTTGTACACTCAAGATTTCTACCCTGCCAATATCATGGTGAATAAACCAGATTATGGTCCCAAGATCCACTAACCAGAAATATAGTCATTGAGGCCAAAAATATAGTGAGTGGTAACTGTGTTAACTGTCAAAGTAGCTTTTCTAACCTGAGACTGTTGCTTCTATTACACAGGGTATCCCAAAAGTTTAAAGATGAAGACTGCACAAAGACTTTAGGAGTTTAATACTGCATGAAAACTTTTTAGGACATCCTGGTTCTAACTGCAAGCTGAGTGCTGTAACTGAAAATAACATAATACAAAACAGTAAGGAATTTGCTGGCCTCCTTAGCCACTCTGGTTATTTATCATAAGGATTAAACCAAGACAGTTCAGTTTAAGAAATGTACAAAAATGCTTTAATTTTGATCTGCTGACATGATCCTTATAGAACTCAGGGCAATTTTTCTACAGTATTTGAAGAATGATGATAAATCAAGAGACAGCATAATGTACTACAAAGAGCAATGGATTTTCTGTCAAAGACCTAGGTTCAAATCTCAGCTCTGATATTGTGACCTTGGGTGAGTCACTATCACTCCCTAGGCCTCAGTTTCCCTGTATATAAAATTAGAGGACTGGACTAAGTAGCATTCAAGTCCCTGCTAGCCTGAATTTCTATGCTCCACATCCTAGTTAAAGGTGTTAAAATAAAAATAACAGTCACATTATGTCAATTTAAGCAAAATGTTTCATAGCTTCTTAATCATATTGCTTACCTGCAATGGTATGTGCATAAAGCCGGCTACCAAAGGTGAAAACATGCAATTCATATAGTTTGGCAATCTTTTCTAGGAATTCCCTGCAATGAGGACGTAACCGAGTCTGTAGCATAGGTTCGCCTCGGCCTAACTGAAAATGAAATATGCCCTGGGGAAGAGAAGGAAAACTGATGAAAGAACAAATCATGAGAGCAATAACTTATTATCATTAAATTTTCTCGTCAATCTAGTTAGGGACAATACCTTTGAAATGTAGCTTGAGTTGGATCCTATTTGTTCTAAATGGAATATAATGTTAGAATACTTCTAAATTATTGGTTACAGTGGGCCAAATTATTGACCCATTACTATTACTAGTTGCCCATGATACGTTTAAAAGAGTCTCTATAAACGGTTTCAAAAATAATCATCATAAATAGTAAGCAGGTATCATGCCAAAATATCTGCTAAGTATGCATCTCATATAACAATTTGCCCTACTTTTGAGCTCTCCCCTTCCCTTCTTCAGATATACAATGGTGTGATTATTTAAGTTCCAGAATTTTCAATCCCTATTATTGTTTTGTATAGTTGTTAAAATAAGTTCCCTAAAAGATTTCATTATAAAGGTAGTTGCTTTCTTCATACTGTAGCTATTTCAAAACAGAAGACCCAATTCATGTGTTACTTGAATGTAATTATCAAGCTACTGAAAAACTAAATGAGTGGTAGTTGTAATGGCTATACATATGTAGGATGTTTGTTTTCTTTATGGATGAAAATTTCCAAGAACACAAATACATACAGTAAACTTTACTAACTAAAGAGGCTTAATTTATTAAAGTTTGAATTATAAATTTTTTTAAGGAAATGCAGCTGTAACTTAAAAAAAAAATAAAGCATCCAGAAAGATGTCTTACAAGGCCAGCTTTAATATGTATTTAAGACTTATTTGTGACTAGCATTGTCATCATGCTTTCATGTAAATCAATATGTTCTTCAAAGTTAAGTGGAACTGTTCTCCACAATTTTGTTTATGACATTTACTTATTCATTATAATTGAAACTGGGCAAACTTCAGCCCAGACCAATTTAAATGATTATAAACTAGGCCTATGAAGTCTATAATGACTTGGTGTGAAATTAAGCAACTTTTACTTTATTTAGTTTCTCCCCCCAAAAAACTTTTAAAAACCCTTAGAAATATAATTGAGCTAATTTGTGATGTGTACATAGCTTTGTTATTTTAAAACTACTGCTGCCTACTAAGGGCAAACAGTTTCACTGTTGGCCATTTAACTAGAGATATCTTTATTTTCCTGGGAAACTCCATTATTATTATGGCCAACATCAACTTTAAGAGTATTCTTGTACCCACCTATCTCTAAATTTGTCTTGGATTAAAACACAGGTCTCCAAATGTTGCAACCGTCTTCAATTAATTTAAAAAAAACCAAACCTCCAAAGCCTAACAAAAGTCTTTTTTACAGAGTGCGTTAAGCAACTGCACAGTAAGAACATGTTTCTCTCTGTCCAACACACTTTTCTACATATCCCTTCCCAGATTAAATCCACTTTAAAATGTCAATAATAAATTCCAAAATTCAGAATTAACAACCTTAGCATTGGCCATAGATCCCACTTTATAGGTGACCTATAATTTCCTGCTGCAACAATTTTCCCCAAACATGGTGATTCTACCTTTGCTTGAAGACCTCTAGTGAAGAAGGACCACTGCCACCAGAGGCAGCACTGTATACGACCACTCAGAAAGCTTATTAGGAAGCTTTGCTGCATCTCAAGCCAAAATTTGCTTCTACCATTTATACCTATTGCTCCCATTTCTGCCCTTGTTAGGCATGACCTTAAAGGTCATCGAGCCCCAAAATACTTCTCTAGGACTCACTCTCTCTACCCATCTACAACAACCCTCTGCTTCAGCCAGACTGGTGACTCATGGTCCCATAAACTAGCTACTGAGCATCCCTACCTTCTTAGGTTCATTCATGCCTTTTCATGTCTTCCTTAAACTCAATAGTGTCAAACTTAAATAGAAACAGGTGCCACTAATCTGTACGTAAGGATCCCTGCGGGCCACTTATTGACTTAGTATTAAAACCTAATGTTATCTGTGTTTTATTGTATTTTTATTTACTTTGCTAAATATTTCCCAATTACATTTTAATCTGGTTCAAGCTGCATCTAGGAATGATGTAGCCACATCTGGGCTGGGTGTTTGAGCCCTCTGCTTTAACCTATCTTAATTCTACTATCCTTCAAGGCCAGATCAAATATTACCTCTCTGAATCTCTCCTTGACTATGTTAATTCAAAATGACTCCTTTTTCCTTCCTTTTCCTTTTTCCTTAAAGCTTTTGTTTCACTTACTGTTATAGTGCCATGTTAATTATTCCTAAATGTATCTTATCTTGTCTCTTCAGTTAGACTATAAGCTCCTTAAGATAAAGACTGTATCATATGCCTCTTGCTATCCCAAATTAACACCAAGAATACAAACTACATGATAAACATGGGAAAAAAAAGGATTACTTGATTAAAGTTAAATGCTAGAAGAACTCTCTTATCTTCAGTACAGTCAAGTCATTGCAGTGATAATCCAATATAAATCTATTCCAATAAAGTATATGGTTCTGGGTGCACTGAAACATATCCATTGTAATCCAACCTGACATGCTCCTTGCCTTGAAAGTATACATATGTATACTTGAAAGCATACATAAATACATACATTTGAGGAATCTAGTTAGTGTTGTAAACAGGACAAAGGAAGAAAATGGAAACAAAGAATGGTAAAATATAAAAGACTTACTCTATCCAAAGAGATAGTAAATATTTCAATAAAATTATTTGTTACATGTATCATATCACTTACTTTGTTTGACATTTGTTGACAACGTTGCTGCTCCGTGGTATGAATTAACGTTTGATCCAAATCGACCATGAGGACAAGCTTTCTGTTTCGATGCAGCCGTTGCTGGTCTTCTCGACCTAGTTGTTCAGCTTGCTAAAATACAAACAGAACAACAACAAAATAGGTCAACCAAAAGGCTTCAGGCCAAGTAGAGACCTCAATCCTTTTTAAACATCAGCAGACACCAGCAGAAAGTTGGCTGATTCTTTAAAAGAGATCTCAGTTTAAAAGAAAATCCTAAGACTGCCTTCCTATCACAAAATAACTTGGAGAAGTGCATATACATGTTAGTAGGACAACCCATCTAACAAAACTACATTTACTAACAATTCTAAATATGATGAAGTACAAAATATATACAAAGTCTGATGGTTGTTTCTTATAACTTCAAATATTGTAACTTAAGTATAAGTCATATCTAGCATATTACAGTACTACATTGCCACTGAGCAAATGTTCTCTTCAAAAACAAGCTACTACAAAAAGTGAGTTATTTTTAGTAAAAAAACACTCAGAGTACAAGAATGAGAACGTGTCAATGGGCTGCAATTTGTACTGGTGGAATGAATACCCATATCACACTGAAAGAGACAAAATACTGACACTGAGTGATTGTGTTATCAGGCCATAACTCCCTATGACATGAAACTTTCCCTTTTTTCTTACCTTTCTAATCTCCCTTCTAATTTAATATTCCCCATTCCTTTTTCTTTCTCTTGACTATGCTTCATGTCTTTCAAGGACAGAGTAAATCAAAGAAAGTTACTAAATGGAGAAGTATAATCAGTATGGAAAAATTTTGGCATTATAAAATTTGTAAAGACTAAAAATAGAATACAAAGTTGTTTTTTATCTCATAATAGGAAAAGTTCAGGAAAAAAACAGATGTAAAAATAAAATAAAGAAATAAAACTTCTAGAAAGTATTAAGATTTGAACTTAGCCTTAGAGTTCTCACACATACAGACAAAAATCACCACAAGTCTTTTGCCTTTAAGATGTAGGATTAAAAAAAAATGTAGTCATATCTAAAACACCTTTTGTATAAAAGAACATGATAACATTATCTCTTTTGAATATCCTAGATTAATAATGTTACTTTAATAATTAAACTGTAATAGCTCCACTTAATAACTATATCTGGTAGAGAGAAAAATTAAAAAAGGCACAAAATTGCTTTCCCAACATGTCCTATACCACTTTTAAAAATTCTAGAGAGCTTGGTTATGGCTGTTAACGAAAATATCTTAAGTTAAAATTAAAATAGGGAGGAGGGGCAAATGACACTAGAGAAGGGAAGAAGAAACAAAGTGGTAATGAAAACTAATCAATTAACAAGTATTTATTAAACATTTACTACGTGCCAGATACTTTATGACAAACTGAGATACAAAAACAAAAATGAAACACTCCCTACTGTCAAAGAGCAGAGCTTCTATTAAGAGAAAAAGTGGACAACATTGGAAGATGATTGCAAGACAGAATTAAACTAGAAAAGCAAGAATGCTCCCTTTCAGAATTACTTAAAAAAATTTTTTAACTCTTTTTGAGACAATTTAAAACAGTACTGCTTAACTTTCCAAAAATCAGAAACATTAACTAAAGGAGACTGTTATTCTCTACCACTGAAATCCCTAAAGCAGATTCTATTTGTGAGTTATAGTTGAACCAATAGTGGATTTTAAATTAAGCAAATAAGGCAGAGGAAATAGTTATTTTATCATGACATGAAAGCAAAGTCAAATGTGACAATAATATTATGTACTGCTCCCTACTCAATGCAGAGAAGAAATTTTTTTAAAATCCCTACAATGATTAACTTGATGTAACCATTTATTAATACTTCAGTATAATTTTTGTCATCTGAATACAGAGTGCTCTTTGGAAAAAAGAAAAATGAGAGAACAGATTTATATATGCCAGTGGCCAGCTTTGTATGAATATAATTGGTTGAAAAAATAAAAAATTTACAGTTAATATTAGCATGCAGAAATTCTGAATAAAAAAAAGTGATTTTATATCTCCCCTCCACACACACACTCCCTCCAATTATGCTGGCTTACATGAAACAGAAATTCCCCTCATTTTTTTTTAAAAAGAAAAATCTCCCCAAATCTTCCATCTTTGCCCCAAATGACTAAGCTTACCTCAGAGCTAACCATCAGTTCTGGCACACTGTGCACCATGGAGACAGTTGCTGTGGATAATGGCACTTGCTGTTTTCCATTTCTACTCTGTAGCCTTTGTTTAGACAGAGAAAAAAAGTCAGTTTCAATAAAGCACATTTCAATACTATTGAGCTACATGCAGAACAGCTGCAAATTACACATAATAAAAAGTCACCATCAGGCTTTAGGATTTACTTTTCAATATAATATTTTAAGAGTTGTTTTAAATATATGACTACTGAAATGGATTGAAGGTCAGAAAAAGTTAAACAAATAACCAGTTAACTATTTCTAAAATTCTTTGTGAAAATTAATCTACACAAATTAAATCTGAAAATATAAAATTAGATCTTAAATGACAGCGCAACTATAAGCAGTTCCAAAGAAAATTTAACCAGATAAACCATTTTTATTTTATTTATAAAGTAGAGCAATTTTACTTTAATAATTATTCCTTTTATCCCAAATTACTTAAAAGTATGCTACAACAAGAATCCACAATTTTCTAGTTAGTAATTCTATCTGTTGCACCATAGATGTTTTCTAATAAAGAACAAGGATAGACATATTTTGTTATCTTCTGGAAAAAAGAATTTTAAAAATTTTATTATACTTCTAAAAGTACCTAAATTTTCCACTTTACTGGAAAATGAGTGGGCTAAGATAAGTCCATTCATCAGAAAGAGATTTCATTGTGACAGAATTCATATAACAGATGCAACACTTTGCTGGAAACAGTGTATTTGTTTTTTACTTGCCCAGTATTTGAAAGAGATCAAGGGATCACAATAGTCTGAAAATAAAATAGCACTGCTTACCTCATTTTTATACCAGCAAGATTAAGTGTTTTATTACAGCTCTAAATCTATGATCCTATGACCAACGCACATTATTAGACCAACAAATTTCCTTCTTAGTTTTCAACAAAAATGAGCACTTCAATTTCTCCTTTGGAGCTCCTACAAGTCTAACACATTTCAGCATTACTACATAGCATGTAACATTAGGGAAAAACTAGGTTGTCCAGCACAAAGAAATCAAGCAGCAGACAACACTGAGGAAAACCTGCAGGTAGTAATTTTTCCAGATATTTCCCTCATTCATTCCCTTCAAATAATGACTTGATTATGTAAAAGGCAATGGATGCTCTATGTCTTTTTGTTTTCTTTTCCCTTTACAGTTACTAATTGTATCTGAATAATCATTATTCCCTGTATATTACAAACTCTCTAGGAAAATTTTAGTGTTGGAAAACTGGGAAAAGAAGTTAACATTTGTCCAACTTCAAAGATTTTTGCAACTATTATATCACAAAATATTTAGTCCAAACTATTATGCCACATAATATTTAGTCCAATGCTCGAAACAAAGTAGGTATAAGAAACATTATAATGAAATGCTCCTAGTCGCCCTCTCGTTACTCCCAATATTCTGAATGAAGTGTGCATCCCCTATGTGGGTGAAGAATTAGAGCAGCATTAGAATTAGTAATTTCTAAATGTTTTAGCAAACCATATATGTCTACCTAATGTGTTTATTAATCCCATTGGCTAGATCCTCAAATATAGGATCAAAATGCTTTTCCTAGTTTCTAAGTTAACAGGTTAGGTGTAGTATAACTACACATATTTGAATATGCATTAAATTTTTCATGTATAATTTCTTGTGGTTAAAATTGTTTACATGAAAATCAAATTAAGATAGCCAAGGAATAAGATTTTTTTAACCAATATAGCAGACTTGGTAAAATATTCACAGTCTTATAGGTTTTTTTTTGCTATGCCTGCCTTTTACTCACCTAAAAAAAATTAAATTTTGATCATTCAGTCCTGACCCAGGGATAGGCAGACAAACAAGTGCTGATTCAAGCGATGCCATGTCCCTCCCAGGCTTTTGGCATGAACAATTCAAAGCTTTTTATATCTGTCTGTCATCATGTTCACACTTTTAGAGAAACTACAAGGTCAAGCAAGTTTACTTTCTTGATTAGATTTATATGCTTTCAAACTAACAATAAAAAAAATGAAAGAAGTGGATTTTAATATAACTAAACAAAAAAAGTCTTAAATTTGCAGTTAGTATCAGATAAATATCAATGCTAAATAGGAGACCAAAAGAAATCCAAGTTAAGTTTATTTATTTTTGTTACTACACTGTAGCCATGATAGTACTCAAGTACACTCTCTTCTTACCCATTTAATCAGCTTATTTTCAAACAAATTTTTATTTTTCATCCACAATTATACTTACTGTGTTAAGTCTTGACCACATTCAGCACATAAACCTTTCATAACTACTGGGTGGCTACATCCTTCTAATCTCACCAGAACACCTCTGCAAAACAAAGTGACATGAAACAGTTTAATAGCATAATTAGCCCAAACAGTAGATTAAATGTGGTAAAGCACATTGGAGTGGCAGCCCAGAGACATGGATTTAAGTCCCAGGTCCCACTTAGTGACTGGTTGGCTATTAGTAAGTCACTAATCTCAGTTTCCCTATCTGTAAAACTGAGATAATATTTATGCTACCTACTTTACACACTGTGAAGCAAAGCATTAGTAAAGTACATAGGGTTTTATCAAATATAAACTTCTCTCTATTTCTGCACTCTTCTCAGGATGCACCACGTGGTACCACCACATCAGCAACAGAAAGCAAGGCAAGTTACCTCAACTGCTTGCAATCCACTAAAGCAGAGGAGAATTTTATAGAACATGCCTGGAATAATTATTACTTTCACCTTGTTCATTTAAAAAATTTTTGGACTGGACCTTTGATTTCATTATTACAGGAAACTTCAAGTGAAAAAAACTCCTACCAATACAGATCAGGGACTTTTCTGCAACTTATAGACTTAGAGGATGTCCCAAATGTCTTAGTGCACTTATAAACTTCAATAGCTTAAAACCCCAGTAAGACTTTTGGGATACCTTATATAAGGAGGCACACACATGACTATCAAATAATACAAGATTCAGCAATTAAATGGAAATATCACTTTTCTGTAGGGACTAATAAAAAACCTAAAGGCTTCAGAACACTAAATTTAACTAAAACCAGCAAAACCAACTTTTAAGATGTTACCAAATGTTTTATTAAATATTTAAATTTTAATAAATATTAAATACTTAAATATATTAAATAGAATATACTTAAGCTTTTTTAATGTCCTTTTTAGAACATATTAATACTAACAGCAATTCATACTACTGGTTATAGCCTAAAACTGAAGTGTCGAAAATGGCAGACCAAACCAGATTAAAATGTAATTTGGGAAATATTTAAAATAAATAAAAATACAATAAAACATAGATAACATTGCATTTTTAAAACTAAGTTAAAAATTGGCCAACTGGAATGCTTACATACAGATCAGTGGACCTCATTTCCATTTGAATTTAATACCACTGCTCTAAAAGGACAACTTCTGTTATGGGTCACAGCCATCATCTGAGAAATCCACTGTCTTTTACCATTGAATCCCAAGTCTGTTTTAAAAGTGATATGACATTCTTCATGTCTAGAAACTGCTTTACAATCTATATTTCTTAAAGATTAATAGAAAGCTTCCGTCTTCAAGATAATGTTCTGTCCCTTCTGCTTCAGATTTAGGTTAAATCTTTCTTATGTGATTTCAACCCCACCTCACCCCTACTCCAATTTCTATTGCAAAATCAGTGTGTTCTGCAGTGTTTGAGATTTTAAAAAATACACTGAAAAAGAAATATATTGAACAAATACTATTTAATTAAATGATGCTTGACAAAACCTTAAAACTATTATTATACTTTGAGTTGCAAAATATTTAAAAATATCCAAAAAGGTATGTAAATTTGCCTTAGATATCATTCCTACTATACAGACACAAATTTAGCTACATTTTTCCACCACAATAAAACCACAATATTTTTAATTGTGTACATAATCTTTTTGTTTTTCTTGCACTTCACTCATCACAAAGTTATGGCTACTTTTTGTTATCCCTGAAAACAGTTATATGGTTCTATGATATACTTTTTGAGGTATTAACACAAAGCTAAGAACTATTACACAATCCTGGTTTAACAATTAAGCTTAAATCTGAACATGTCTTGGGATAGGGATTTTTATCTCACAAAGAAGCCCATTCCAAAGTCAACTCTAACAGTGACAAAGTTATTTCCTTACTCTTGCTTAAAATCTAACTCCCAAAGTCCTGTCATCTGAAACTACTGAATGACACTGATTCCTCTTCCACAAGAGGGCTCTTTGTCTTCTCCAGGCTTAAAATTTCCAATTTATTTAGCTATGTCTTATTTGACACGTTTTCCAGTCCTAATCACCATTCTGGTTGTTCTCCTTACTTGGTGACATTTCTCTTAAAATGTGACTCTCATAGCTGAACACATTGCTCTCTATGTAGTCTGTCTAACAAAGGCTATAGTAGTACTGTTACCTCCCTTTTGCTATACTTCTCTTGTAACAGCAGTAGATATTTTTTTAATATACTTTAGGTAACGGTATACAAAAGCTGAGCTTTCCCACTATTTCCAGATGAGAGTGAGATGTTCCAATTACAAAAATTTATGCTATACAGACAGCGGTATCCTTTTTTTTTTTTAAGGCAGTCACAATACTCTTAAGCCTGCAGTCAGCTAGGCACTCACTGAAGTTTGGGTTTTTCCCCCCACATTTGCAATGTTTACACCATCATGTATGGGAAAAACTTTAACCTAAATGAGTTTACATTTACGATTATTCAATTTAATGGTGCTAAATTTGGGCCTGTAATCAGAATCCAAAGAATTGAGTAGAATTTTTTTCATAAGTAGGAATATACTTAAAAAAAAAAGGATCAAAATCAGGTTGTTTCCATTTATATCAGTTCTTGTTTATTAAAAAAAAAAAAAACTCCCCACAAACCATAAACCACCACAACTTATTAAGATGCTCTCATCCTAACTTAAGATACATTAATCTCATAGGCAAGAAGTAGTATGGGGCAGGGTATTGAGGACTAACCTTGGAGTTAAGAAGACCTGGTGTAAAACAAGGGGCTTAGATTAAATGGCCTCAAACCTTCTTTCCAGCTCTATATCTCTGATCCTATGACCAGAGTTCAAGTCCTACTTCTGACATTTACTATCTGTGGGACCTTGGGCAAGTCATTTGAATGTCTCCATCAGCTAAGTCTACTAATCTGCTGCAGTGGAAAGAATTTCCACATCTGGAGCTCTAGTGAAATACCACACACACACACACACACACACACACACAATCACAGAACAAGAACTATCATAAAAAACAGAAATGTATTTGTAAATCAGGCTTTAAAACTAACTAAAAATGCCTACACCAACCTAGAGATCCCACTGTCAGGCTACCTGAAGCAGATCAAAGACAGAAAAAAATTTCCTATATGTACAAAAATATTAATAGCAGCAGTTTTACAGTAGTTTAAAAACGAGAAACAAAATAGGAAACCATTGATGGAGGAATGACTAAATTTGTGGTACCTTAATGTAGTAAAATATTATTATGCCTTAAGAAATGGTCAGTGTGAAGAATTCAGAGAAACAAAGAGAAGACTTAAATTAACCAATTCAGGATAAACTAAGCAGAACTATGAAAACAACATGCACATGACTACTACATAACTGAACACCATATAATTATAATAACACAATCTAGTCCCAGGAAGAGTTAATAAAATGCACTTCTTTCATCACTTCATTGAAAATGTATGAGAGTACTGGTGTAGAATATTGCATGTGTTATCAGACATAGTACACTGCTGGTTGGTTTTGATGAACTGCCTTTTTTCTCTGTCACTTTTAATTTTTTGTTACAAAGAACACATAAAGTAGGGAGTGGAGAAAAAGGGATTTATTTAGCAATGAAGGTGGTATAAAAACCGAAGGCATCGATAAAAACAGAAATTTATATGTACGCAACATTAAAAAAAATAAATAGCATGGATGCTAAAGTCAGGCTTCTTTATTCTGATGTACCAGGATAAGTGAGTTAGGTGCACTGACAACTCCATCCCAGCAAAACGGGGAATATAAGACAGGACTCCGCGTCATAAGTCACTGAAATCTCTTTTTTAAAGTTTGTATATCTGTGTAATATTTTCCAGAAAGTTTTATAAGTAGGTCACAAAAGGTCACAGACTATAGTGATCACTCCTAGAACTAAACACACTCAAAGTCAAAGAATGACTTGTCTCCTTTTCCTAATTCCAAATAGCTCTAGATGAAAGCAAACTGTTCTGGGAGTTGACTTCTCATTTGATGGCCAGCAGAGGGAACCCTCTGACCTAACATCTCTTTTCTACCACCTTTCTTCTGCAAGGGGAAAGGATAGTGTTCCTAGAATAGTACTTGGAGTTACAAGGGTCATTAGTGCCATCTAGCCCAATCTTCTCGTTTTACAGATAAGGAAACTCGAGCCCAGAGAAGTTAAATGACTTGCCCATGGTCACACAGGTGTTAAATGGTAGAGGTGGGGTTTGAACTGAAGCCCTCAAATCCAGTGCTCTTTTCTGTGTTTTCCCGCTACTCATATTCAGTTAAATTTTACCTCTTACAATCAATATCTTTTGTAGACACATCCAATTTTATCACTTTTCCTCTTTCCCCTCTGGAATTCAAGTCTTGACCAAAAACAGTTTCCTTCCCTCTTTTTCTCTTTTTTAAATCTAATTTTTTAAAATCTAATTCAAATATTTAAGCAACTCTAGGGTAAGGAAGATACAAAGTTTAAATCAACTAGATGTCACTGCTTGCATTGCCTCACGGGGGGGGGTGGGGGGGGGATGATACACAAATAACTGTAACATAAAATAATCCATAAGAAAAGAAAGAGCATACTAGCTCTTTGTTGTTGTTAGTCGTTTTCATCCACGTACAACTCTTCATGACCCCATTTGGGGTTTTCTTGGCAAAGATACTGGAGTGTGGCCATTTCCTTGTCCAGCTCATTTTACAGATGAGGCAAACGAGGCAAAGAGGGTTAAATGACAACTAAGGCAAGAAAGGTAAGAGATCACCAGATTGCAGAGGGGTTTGAATGAAAGTACTACACCAGTTCAAGTGAATGATATTAAGTTCTAGAGTGGTTTGTAAAGGAAACAAAGGGGAAGAAAGCAACAAGTATCGGTGAAGGCAGAAGTGGCAAAATTTGCCAACTGGTTGGATAAGAAGAGGAGGTTGGAAAAAGTTTCCAACAAGTTATCAAGGTGACTGGTAGTACTATTAACAACCAATGAAGTAAGGAAGAGGAATAGGTTTGGGCCATGTTGCATTTGAGGTCCTTGTATAACAACCTGATAGAGATGCCCTGTACAGTATAAGTCATATAGGAATCATCTGCACATAGAAGAGAACTGAAAATGAAAATTAATCAAATAAGCTATTTATAAAGCATTTAACACAGGGCCTGTTACGTGGTAGGCACTTAAAGCTTCCTTCACTCTCTCTTTGAAAACACAGGACTGAATAAAATTGTAGAGGAAGAAATGTAAAGACAGAAGACTGACACGGTCAGAACTTTGGGAGTATACCCACTTTAGAGAGAAAGGAAGAGAAGCTAGCAAATGAATAAATGCAAAAGTATAAAATTAAATGTTCCAGGCACTGAACTAAGTAACAGGAACACTACAAAAAGCAGGATCTCAAGGAAGTTATATTTTACTATGCTAAATCAAAACATATAGTTGAATGGTGGCCAGCAAGGGATGTTTTTGGTTAGTAAAGTTGAAGAGACGATGAGGAGAATCGACCAGCAACTAACAGCCTTTCTTAGAATGGAAATGTTGATTTATTTAATATTCCCCAGACAAGTGGAAAGGAGGGCAGAGGTTAGAGAAGAGGATGAAGAATGATGAAGCCTTACCAATCAGAAGTCCAGGGCTCCCAGCAAAGAAGAAAGAGGAGTAAAGAAGTAAGTGGAAAGTGAAGAGAGTGAAATGAAGAGAGAATATCCAAAAAGAAGGGAAGATGGGCATCATATTCTGCAGAGATTAAGGAGGATGAGGACTGCAAAATGGTCACTGGATTAAAGAAAATTCCAGAGAAGATTTAGTGAGATACATGAACAAGTCCTCTTCTATTCCAGCAGAGGCTGAGGTATGTAAACTACAAGAACAGAATATTATATATGTTGCCAACCCAGTCTCTGTATCAAATGTTCCTAAATGTTCTCCTTTGTCCCAAAGGAGGAGGTGGAAAGTGAATTACTTCAATATTAAGACAAAAAGATATCAATAAAATTTTAAGAGAGAAAAAAATCCAATCTAATCCAAGCAACATTTGTTAAGCATCTACTATGTGTGCTAGGCACTGTGCTAAGCACTGGGAGGAAAAAAATCACTAGATTTTACAATCAAGTTACTGGTAACCTCAGAGGAGAACTTCAATGGAGCCAAACTGCAAAGAGAATTCTAAAAAGTGAGTAAGTGATATGATATGTAGGCTTAATTTTGATCCATGGGCATGAATGAATGGGAAAAACCAAAAATATGTAAGTACTTTTCACGTGCAAAGCTCTAGGGATAGATACGGAAAGGTAAGACAGTTCCTTTTCTCAAAGAATTCACTTTCTAATAGAGGAGATAAAGCATATGGATAAAGCATACTTATAGCATATTTCAGCTATAAGTAAGATAGGGAGGTTCCATGGTCCTTAGGATATAGGTGCAAAGTAGATGGTAATACCCCTACTTTAAAGCCATTTCCACACTGTTGTGCTGCAAGACACGGTGAGCAGGCAGACTTCAGAAAAACCTGTAAAGACTTATGTGAACTGATGCTGAGTGAGGGGAGCAGAACCAGGAGAACATTGTACACAGTTACAGTCACATTGTGTGATGACTAACTTTGATAGACTTAGACTTGCACTTTTCAGAAATGCAAAGTTCTAAGACAACTCCAAAAGGCTCATGATGGAAAATGCCATCCACATCCAGAGAAAGAATTACGGAGTCTGAATGCAGATTGAGGCATACTATTTGCTCTCTCTCTTTTTTGTTTTGTTTTGTTTCTTCTTTCACGTGGTTCATTCCATTAGTTATAATTCTGCTTTACAACATGACTAATGTGAAAATATTTTTAATATGAATGTATATGTAGAGCCTATTGTCTTGGGGAGGGTGGTAAGGAGGGAGGAGGAGAAAATTTAACACTCAAAAGCTTGCAGAACTTTATGTTGTAAACGAAAAATAAATAAATTTTTAAAAAATAAGAAAAAAGAACCTAGCTTACAAAAAAATAGTCATTTCCCTTGATAAAACCACATGTCAGTTTTTTGTTTTCAAATTTTTTTTTGACAAAAACTTTCTTTCCTAGGTTCTCGGTAGCTATGACTATCACCTGAAGGAGCAGTTGCCAAGTTGTACTTCCACAAAGGGTTATGTATGAGTGTGTCCATTTTAATGAAGGAAATGGAATGCTAAGTTTGGAAATGAAATTAAACAAAGAGCCAGTGTCAGCCTTTAAAGTCTTTCACAAAAGTCCAAAGTCTCCAGCTACTTGATAATTAAGCCTGCTTTTCCTCAAGTACCAGCATTTAATGTAAAACACTTTTTATTAAACTTGATTTTATTCTGCTACTAATATTGCAATGATGTTATTTTCCATTTTTCAATCATAAATGTAAAGAATTAAAAGAAGTTTTTAATGAATTGACCCACTTGACCCACTACTTGTAGGAAAATGTACTCTAATTTCCAATCAAACAACTTACAAATAAACTCGAAACATAACCTATTCATAAACTAAGGTCAACTTGGACTCAAACCTAGTTCACAACTTCAGTGTTATCTTTGATTCTTTACTATCCTTCACCCTCACATACATAATAACGATAATAATAGCTAAAATTTATATAGTGCTTATTATTTGCCAGTTACTATGCTAAGGACTTTACAATTATCTCTTTTGCTCCTGGGAGGAAGGTGCTATTATCCCAATTTTACAAATGAATACACTGAGACACAGAGAGGTTAACTGACTTAGGCAGAGTCACAAAGCCAACAAGGTCTGAGGCTGGATTTGAACTCAGGTCTTCCTGACTCCAGGCCTAGCACTATACCCACTGCACCACCCAGCTGTTGCTATATTCATAAGAGATCTCATTCATATATAAATATATGTCTGTATGTATACGTATACGTATGTATATATATCTCTCTCTTTCTCTCTATTCCCACAGCCCTTAACCCTAGCTCAAATCTCTATCACCTCAGACCTAGACTACTGCATTAGCTCCCTAACTGGTCTCCCCCTCCAATCTATCCTTTCTGAAGGTTCCAGTCTGTCCCTGACATTCTCTACTCATTGAGGTCCAGTAATTCTCTATTACTTCTAGTATCATATAAACTCCTGCTTGGCATGTAAAGCTCTTCACAATCCACATATCACCTTTCACTCATTACTACATTCCACACAATTCATACTGACCTACATACATGGCCCTATCTCCTCTCTTTGCACCAGCTGTCCCCCACAGCTGGAATGTTCTCCCTACTCACGCCAATTCCTTAAATCCCTGGCTTTCTTCAAGACCCAATTCAAGCACCACTTGAAGCAGAAGGCTTCTCCTTGGTTTCCTCAGCTGCTACTACCTTTCCCTCTAAGGTTTTCTCGTATTCATTTTGTATCTGCTGTTTATATACGTACTGTCCCCTTTGTTAGAATATAATTTTAAGGGTAGGGGCTGTTTTTGCTTTTTCTTTATATCCTCAATGCTTAGAACAGTACCTGGTACAATATTAAGTAGGTAGTAAATGCTTATTGATTGACAGAAGTTTGCCCTAACATCAAGCTTAAATTGGCTTCTGTCACTTCTTCTACCCATTGCTTCTACCTCTGCCCTCTGGGGTAAAACAGAAGTAGAATATCTCTTCCACAAGGCAGCCCATCAAAAACCTGAAGAAAGCTATCAAATCCCATCCCACACCACCCTCTGCCTGGCTCTCAGTCCTTTTTCGCTGTTTAAATAATCAATCTTCATATGACACACATTCAAAGTCTTTTACCAGACTTGTTGCCCCATGCTGGATACCCTCCAGTTTTCAATCTCCTCCTTGAATCATGATGCACAGAACTGAATACAACACTTCAAAATAAGGTGGAATAACAGCAGAGTACAGAGGTACTAGAACTTCCTTATTCTTAGAAGTTATGCCTCTTTTAATGCAGTTCACATCTGTATTATCTGTTCTGACAGCCATATCCCAATGCTGTCTGATATTGGGCTTGCAGGTCACTAAAACCCCTATACCTTTTTTTCAAACAAACTTGCCATCTAATCGTGCCTTTCCAACGTATTCCTAATCCTAAACTCTCTAATGTCACTAGGTCAATATATTTGTCATACTGACCACAACAAAAGATCATGTTATAATAAGTCACAGAGGTAGGTTTCTCTAGCCCATATCACTTGAACCTAATACCATCTCTCAAAGTACCTTCATTTCTGAATTTTGAAAAAGGGAGATAAAGACTTTCCATTTTCATCATTAAGTCCAAAGGTGTGTTAAGATGGCACTGCCAAGGCAGAGAGCCAATGAATATAGATTTCATTAGCATCCTATGCCTATACCAGACAAAAATTCATGCTGTCAGTACCTTCTCAGAAAAAAGATGTATGTGGTTATAGAACAGGAAACAAAGAAGGGCAAAACAAGGTATCACTGATTTCCATGAAAGCAATTACTATGTTTGATACTATTATTGTATCTCAACAACAACAAAAAAACAGCAATGTTATAGAGAATAGAAGCTATGACTAAGAACGTTATTAAATACCAGAAAGATTTTATTCCTCCTAGTTTGGCCCTCAAAAAGAAAAATAGAAAAATCATGAAATAACTCCTAAAATAATCATTCTTTGTGTTAAAGCAAAGAAGCCCAAAGCTATCCTTAATATTTTTATACTCAGTGCCCATCTCCAATGAGCAAATTAGGTAAATTAAGTCAATTTTTTTTTCTGCTTAAGCACAATGTAAAAGAAAGATAGTACGTAAAAAGAACCCTGGACTAAGAGTGAAGTTACTTGGTTGAGTCCTACCACTAGTCAGCTATGTAACCAAGGACAAAAGTTTTAGCTCTCAAAAGGGCCCATTTTCCTACTCTATTTAAACACCTGTTGGACCAAAGCAAAGGTTAGCCTTTGTGTCACATCAAATGACATAAACAGTGCCTGGCACATAGTAGGTGCTATAAAAATGCTTATTCTTTTCCTTCCCTCATAGACCATTTTTAATGGGCTGGTGAAACTTATTGGACCTTCACAAGAATGTTTTTTAACAAAATAAAATATATACAGTTACAAAGGAAACATTATATTGAAACAAAGATGTAATTTTTCTCCCCATCCAAGTTCACAGACTCCCAAATCTATCCACAGACCCTAGGGTAAGAACTCTTAGACCAAACAATGTCCTAAGTCCCTTCCTATTCTAGAATTCTTAATTCCCTTACTTAAATGTAAATTTTGCTATTTATTATGAAAATTGCATGAGTTGTTTAAAAAAGCTTTATTACTAAGATTCTTTAGTATGATCATTATGAATTATCTACTCTTTTACTCTTCTATTGCCCGACAAAAGAAAAATTATGTTCAGTCTGAAAGTAAATGACACAAATTTGCCACTAAAAGTCTAGCTATCAAAGGCAGACCTGGTCTAAACAAAAACAGAGATAACCAGGTAAGTCAAGTGTTCAACAATTTGGTCACTAGCCATCTAACAACAATTTCTGAGAGTTGTCATTGAAGCAGAAACACAATACAACTGAAGCTAAGCTACACTGCAGAATCTGAAAGGGGTCAACTGAAGCTAAGCTACACTGCAGAATCTGAAAGGGGTCAGCTTAAAGATAAAACAAGGTGGAAGATAAAATAAATATGCTTAGCCTCCCTCAAGAAAATCCTAATACAAAAATATAAAATTATGAAAATCTATTTTTAATGCTTCTTTACAGCATTCCTTTAAAAACACTCTCCTAAGTCAATTTATGAAAAATATACAATATACACTTTGCTGATCTTTATTTTTTTAAATAAGTTTTTATTGATGTCTTTTGTTTCTTACATCACCATAGTTATCAAGTATCACCCCTCTCCCCAGTCATCCTCTATGGCAAACAGTATTTTTATAGAGGCAAAAAAAATCAGCACAACTGATATTCATTGAAAAAAATCTGAAAAGATGTGCAATGTATGATGCCTCTCACCTTTCTGAAGGGGTGGGTTGGGCATGTCTTATCATATCTCTTCACTTGGGTCCTGCTTGATCTTTATAATTTTGTTATGTTTTCTTCTAATTTTTTTTTTGCTGTGTAGTTGTTCTTTCCATTTACACTTTTTTAGTTACTGTGTATATATTTTTCTTGCCTCTACTTTCTTCATTCTGCATTAGTTCATATATATCTTTCCATATTTCTCTGTGTTCATCACATATATCAGTTCTTACAGCACAGTAATATTTCATTACATTCCGTACCACAATTTGTTTAGCCATTGCCCAATCAATGGGCATCTGCTTTATTTCCAATTCTTTGCTATCACAAAAAGTGCTGCTATAAATATTTCAGTGTACATGGGACCACACAAGTTTTCAAAGTAAGATACCTATACTCTTGTCCTCTCTGCCTTTTAATTTTTTCACATATACTACCAGCACAGTAAACAGATAGGGTAAACAAAAATACATGTTGGCTGGACAGTGGCAAGCAGCCCAACTACTTTTAAGTTCATCAATATGTATATCATGAATGAGTGTAGCAGATGGACGACGAGATGGGAAAAGGCTTACAGGGAAAGATCAGGCTGGACTTCATTTCAGCAATTACATAGTTCTTTCTATTGTCCCAAACAGTTCACTGTCACAAACGCCCAATCAATACATCTCTCCCAAGTGATTCCATGCAAATCATGAAACAACTTAGATGAATAAAAATTACAAATAACTAAAAAGGTAATATTGAAAAATACGATACGCACAAGTAGACAGCAGGCTGTTAATAATGGTAAATACACAAAAAAAATGATATAAAAGATATATATCACTTAAAAAGGAACTCCATATACAGTCTGAAGATCTGTTTGAATCCTGATTTTGCTACAGCTTTGGTCTTAGGCAAGTCACTTATTGGAGTCTCAGTTTCCTCAACTCTAAAGTGAGGCCAAAGTCTTTTTCATCTCTGCATCATAAAATGTGCTATTGTCTTTTGGCAAGACAGAGAGACCAGAGAAAGTCTCTACTATATAGAACTATTCTTTTATACAGCACAAAATAGGAAGGCATGGAGAGGATTTCAATCTGAATTGAGTCAGCCCCAAAAGCCTGAAAGCCCCAAAAGCCTCACAGTTCAAATACCACATATCAGAGGTTGTAAAAAGAACAAAGACAATCAATAGGTGAAGCTCAGCAGTTTCTCATCCTAACAATTATTTTTGACTTGAGTTCTTCACCTTTTTTTATCCCAGCCCAAGGGTGGCTGGTGAAGGCTATGGACCCCTTCTCTTGAGATAATGTTTTTAAATGTATCAAATAAAATGTTACAGGATTATGAAGGAAATAATTATACTGAAATCCACTAATCAAAACATTAAAAGAACAAATTCAACGACCCCAGCTTAAGAATCAGTTTTAATTGGAAACCATATATTCAGAAATCCTTCAGGTACCATTTGTTGACTCAAAAAAAACAAAAGGGTTTTCTAAACAGTAGCCAAACTACATGCTTATGCTAAGAAGCCAACAATACCTATTATATTTAATTGGATCCTATAGAGCAGTGTGGTCAAACTCAAATAGAAAAGATATTGACTTAGAAAACAAAAAAGTAACATTATTTATTTTTTTAAACATATTCCAATTACATTTCAATCTGATTTAGGCCTCACTGAGAAGTTTTGCAGGCTGCTTGAGGCCCAGGGGTAGTGACTATAACACCTCAGCACAGAGCATCTTTAAATACCAAACATTTTATAAGACTCACAGTCTTTAAATAAGTTTAATTCTAAAACACTCAAATAAAGAAATTAACACCACCACCACCATCACCATCACTATCACCACCGCCCCCATATACAATTTGCCACCAAAGACAAAGGAAGTAAAAAGTTTTAACTGTTTCCTGTTAAACTATAACTACACTTGAAATACAAGCAATTGCTAGTTTAAGAGAACCGAATGGGTTATGTGATACTTTCACACCCTGTAGACTTAAAGGTGACCTTTCGAGCAACAGTCAACAGGGAAAGAAAAAATAACTTAACTGAAATTAATTTCTAACTCAAGCAAGATTACTGATGGTAGTTTGAAAGGGAAAAAAAGGAAATGAAGATTTTAGAAAACATCCAAAAAGCCTAGACTATTATAAATAAGGTTAAAGTATTAGATAGGAGGGGTACAGAGCCAAGATAGTAGAGTAAAAACAGAGACCTGCTAGAGCTCTATCACAAACCCCTCCAAATACCTGTAAAAAATGACTCTAAACAAATTCTAAAGCTACAGAATCCACAAAATGACAGTGAAACAAATCTCCAGCCCAAGACAACCTGAAAGATTGATAGGATGCAACTTATGCACCAGGCTGGGAGCAGAGCACAGTCCAGTGCAGGATGCACTGCTGCAGACCAGCCAGAGCAGGCCTGAGGACTGAACCACTGGCAGCTCTGGCGGTTTCCAGAATTCTCAACCCATAAATGCTCAAGACAAAGTAGTAGGTCAGTGGGAAAAATGTGTCAGACCTAGGTGAGAAAAGAGCATAGTCTGGCCCCAGTCCCAGGAGCAGTGGCAGCTACAGTGGCTGCTTCCAGAGTTCCAGGCCCAGGTGCGGTAGAGGGGATCAAGCAGCTGATCAGAGGGGATTTGCAGGGACCTCTCTGCTGGTGCTGACACAGGATTCTCTTGCTTTACCCTGCTTGGATCTGGGTCACAGTCCCAAGGTGAGGAGGAGTGCTGGTATGGCAGAGCTTGTGGCAGCTATGGAGAGAGGATCCTCCTCACAGTTCCAAGGCAGAAAAGAGTGCTTGTGGTCACTCACAGACCAGAGCACAGGCCAGAAGAGGAGTAAACACCTCTCCTTTGATCATACCACCTTAGAACTGAAAATTCACATGTGCCTAGAAGTATCTCTGACAACAGCTGCACAAAACCCCTGAAACTTGGGATAGAGCACTTTCCATTCTGGAAGCAGAGTCCTACATTGACAAAGAGCTCAAAAGTCAAGTAACTGGCTGAGGAAATGAGCAAACAGTATAAAAAAATCGAACTACAAAATCTTACTTTGAGGACAAAGAATATCAAAACATATAACCAGAAGAAGACAACAAAATCCAAGCTCCTACATCCAAAGCCTCCAAGAAAAATATGAATTGGTCTCAGGCCATGGAAGAACTCAAAAAGGAGTTTGAAAATCAAGTAAGAGAAGTAGAGGAAACACTGGGAAGAAAAATGGGTCAACAACCTGCTAAAGGAGCCCCCAAAAATTACTGAAGAAAATAACACTTTAAAAAATAGACTAACCCAAATGGCAAAAGAAGTCCAAAAAGCCAATGAGGAGAAGAATGCCTTAAAAAGCAGAATTATCCAAAAGGAAAAGGAGGTCCAAAAACTCACTGAAAAAAATAATTCCTTAAAAATTAGAATAGAGCAAATGGAAGCTAATGACTTTATAAGAAATCAAGAAATTATAAAACAGAACCAAAAGAATGAAAAAAACAGAAGACAATGTAAAATATCTCATTGGAAAAACCACTAACCTGGAGAATAGATGCAGGACAGATAATTTTAAAATTACTGGACTACCTGAAAGCCATGATCAAAAAAAGATCCTAGACATCATCTTTCAAGAAATCAAAGAAAACTGCCCTGATAGTCTAGAATCAGAGGCTAAAACAGAAATTGAAAGAATCCATTGATCACCTCCTGAACAAGATCCCAAAAAGAAAACTCCTAGGAATATTGTAACCAAATTCCAGAGTTCCCATGTCCAGGGGAAAAATATTGCAAGCAGCCAGAAAGAAACAATTTGAGTATTGTGGAAACACAAGATCTTGCAGCTTCTATATTAAGGGATCAACGGGCTTGGAATATGATATTCTGGAGGTCAAAGGAGCTAGGATTAAAACCAAGACTCACCTACCCAGCAAAACAGAGTGTAATACTTCAGGAGGAAAAATGGATAGTCAATGAAATAAAGGACTTTCAAGCATTCTTGATGAAAAGACCAGAGCTGAACAGAAAATCTGACTTTCAAATACAAGAATCAAGAGAAGTATGAAAAGGTAAACAGGAAAGAGAAATCATAAGGGGCTTACTAAAGCTGAACTGTTTACATTCCTACATGGAAAGATATTTCTAACTTATGAGACCTTTCTCAGTATTAGGGTAGTTGAAGGGAACGAACACACACACATACACACACACACACACATATATACAGAGAGAGAGAGAGAGAGAGAGAGAGAGCGAGCGAGAGTGCACAGGGTGAGTTGGATATGAAGGGATGAAATCTAAAAAATAAAATTAAGGGGTGAGAGAGGAATATATTGGGAGAAGGAGAAAGGGCGAGATAGAATGGGGTAAATTATTCCACATAAAAGAGGCAAGAAAAAGCTGTTACAATGGAGGGGAAGGGGAGGGAGATGAAAGGGAATGAGTCAACCTTACTCTCATTGCATGTGGATTCAGGAGGGAATAACATAAACACTCAACTGGGTATCTTACCCTACAGGAAAGCAGGGCAGAAGGGGATAAAAGGGATGGATAACAGAAGGTAGGGCAGATTGGGGGAGGGGGTGGTTGGAAGCAAACACTTTTGAAAAGGGACAGGGTCAAAGGAGAAAATAGAATAAATGGGGGGCGGGATAGGATAGAGGGAAATATAGTCTTTCACAAGATGACTATTATGGAAATGTTTTGCATAACTAGACATGTATGACCTATATGGAACTGCTTGCCTTCTCAATGAGGGTGGGTGGAAAGGGAAGAAGGGAGAGAATCTGGAACTCAAAATTTTAAAAACAATTGTTAAAAATTGTTTTTACATGCAAATGGGAAATAAGATAGGCATAGAAATCTATCTTTCCCTACAAGACAGTAAGGGGGAAGGGGGGGGGATAGAAGGGAGGGCAGACTGGGGGAAGGGTTAATCAGCATGCATGTCATCTTGGGGTGGGAGGGTAGGAGAGAGGTGGGAAGAAAATTTGTAACTCAAAATCTTGTGGAAATGAATGCTGAAAACTAAAAATAAATAAATTAAATTTTAAAAAATCAAGTATTAGGTAAATTGAGCTTGCAAAAACATCCTTTCCTTACAGACTTTTAGAATGTTTCCACAGTGTTCTTCTAGGTGAATGTTTGCACAAATTTCCTTACTCCTAGTCATCTGATTCTAGAAAATGAAAAACACAAAACCAATGTAATGATTAAACTACTACTACTACAATAAGGTTTGGTCTTAAAGATAAATTTATCTTCTTTTAACTGGAGAGGTCTTTCCCCCCTCCCCACTAAAATCCTGTGATGCCTTATGGAAATTATCCTGGGTTCTTGAAGTTTATGGTATGCCAGCAGAGAACAAATTATGGCAGATCCAAGTTAGAAAAACTCCAGGTATCCAGTTCACAACAGATCAGGGTAGTTGAGGACTAGTGTAGTTAAGCACTAGTAACCCAAAGTGGATCACCAAGTGATAGGTTTTTGGTGACAGTCACAGAAACTAATGAAAACTAAGATACAAAGGGACTTGCAATGCTTCATCAAAAGGTATGTCAGAAAATCACAGATTTCAAACTAGAAAAGACCTCAAATGTCAAATAATCAAATAATCCCAACTCCATTTTAAAGACAGGTTATGAACTGAAGCAATGTGACTAATAAAGTAAAGTAACGTGTTCAAGTTCATATAGATAAATCAGTGATGGAAGTATGATTTGGACCAAAATTCTTTAAGTCAAAATACAGAATTCTTTACTACACCACAATGTTGCTATGCCAAAGGAATCATGGCTTCTTGAAATACTGAAGAGTATTGTCATACCATCATAAAAATTCTTCCTTTGGAGTGTAAATACAATCTTCATGCTTCAGTGGTAACAGTCTCCAAACTCACTATTACAGACACTTGGAGATGACTTCTAATGATCTATTCTCACACTTGCCTTACCCTGTTGGTTTTCTGTTTGTGGTCATACCTTGCAATATACAACACAAATAAGGTATTCCATGCCAATGATAGCAATGTCATAAGAAAAAAAAGACAAAAATAACAATGATTTCCAGTTCTAGAAATGAACAGATTCAAGAGGTATCAAAAATTCTCAAATCAAAATTAGTTTAAATTTTACTTCAGTACTTAAAACATATTCATAGCATTTCTGAACGTGGGCTACAGGGCAATTTCACAAATCCTAAAACACTGGAAGTTTCTGTAATATGCACAGCCTCAAAGCTACACAAATACCAGACTTATGACCAGCCTTGGAACCAAAAGACTTGGGTTCAAATTCAAGCCAACTCTACTACTTACTAGGTGTACTTCCACATCAATAAAATGGAGTCAGTAATATTTGCAAAGATAACTTAATTCAATTGTTATGAGAGTAAAAATTTTTAAATGTAACTTGCCTTAAAAATCTTAAGTCATTATGTAAACTATCATTAGGGGTGGGATTATGCTGATATTTTACTGGTGCAGACTAATCTCTAAAATATTCAAAAAGCACATCACTGATAAGAAGAATAGAATGAAAGTTCTTTGGGAAAAGGTACCAAAAGGATGCTGATCAAATAATCCAAGTCAGGAATTAAAAAAAAAATATTACATCACAGGCTTATTATTTTTAAGCTAACAATCTGTTTCGTTTCTCTTTAACATCATGCTTTATTTAGTAAGCAATACTGAAACAATACAATGTCAGATTACAGGTGCTTAAATGAGATCTTCCTTTCCCTTAACATTATTTTAAACAATTTTAAACTTAATATTATTTTAAACAACTTTTTAGTTTTAATGTTGGCCACAATTATAATTTGTTGTGTCACCTTGCATAAATCATTCAATGTTTCTAAGTCTCAGTTTCCTCATCTATAAGATGTGGAAGTTGAACAAGATGATTTGTAAAGCTCTTTTTCCAAGTCTCAAGTTTCGGTTTAATAATTCAGGTACATACCACTAATATAATTTAACCTTCAAGGTTAATATTCTCGCAAATTACCTAGTACAGGGTTTTGAATTAAAAATAATAATAATAATAATAATAACGATAAGTGAAAATCGTATCTCAGTGGTCAAAATGTGAAGATGTGCCTCAGAGTCTGGTATTTACTTTTATTTTAATAGTTTTAAAAATTTGTTTAATTTTATTGTTTAATACCTTCTAGAAGTGAATGGAAAAGCAAATTAGAATGGGGAGGATTAGGAGCAGAAGCATCAGATCTGTTATAGGAAAGCACAGAGCTGAAAGTGATAGATGGCAGCAAGGTAAGCAATAGAAAGTTAAAATTAAAAAAAAAAAAGAAATAAAGAAACTCAAGGCATGGAGAGTCATTTAGTGATTTAGTGTAGGAGAAAAAAAACTTGAATAGCTCACAAACTCAAGAGCCCTGCTGGATGAGATAGGACGCCCAAAGGCTACTCTGAACTTTGAAGACCTAGTTCAACCTCCTCGCTTAAAAAAATAAAATTTAATTTTTTTTTAAAAGAAACTAAGACCACATTCAAAAACTGAGGTTCATAATGAACTCAGGTTATCATGAAAAGGTTATGTCATGTTTAGCATAATATGTAAGACCTCACAGAAGCATAAGTGACCTGCCCAAGGTCACACAGTGAACATGTATTAGAAAAGTAATTAATACCCAGGTCTCCTCTGATTCAGATTTGAGTGAAGCACTCTAAACGCTATACCACAATGCCTCAAAAATGCATATATTCAAAACAGAAATATCACGCAAAGACAACTGTGAAGGGAAAAAACCCCTAGTTTTAAGGCCTATTTCTTAATCACAAGTGTCCATGTACGTGAAAATAAACATCCTTTGCTCCTACTGAAAAAGTCAGGCATGGTCGTAGAAATTAAAATACATCATTCCTTGGCACACACTAATGACTATAATGAAGCATTAAACCTTAGTTCAAACAAATATAATTAGAGTTGCCAGAAGAAATACAAACAGGGCCCTAACTAATGACTTTGCTAAATGGTCTTTCCCTAGTTAAGCCTCACCAAAGATGAGTTCTCACAAACACTATGGAGCCTAATGAACAAGGCAGGAAAGCCCATGCCTGGAATGCACTCTGTCCTCACAATCTCTTATAATCCATTGTTTCCTTCAAAACTATGATTAAGTGCCACCTTTTCCATGAAGCCTTTTCTGATCCCCCAGTGACTAGTACCTCCTTTTCCTCCTACCCCCAAATTACCTTCAATATATTCTGTATATACTTATATATTTATATTATCTTCCCCCAGAAAATATAAACTTCCTTAAGTATTGTCATTTTGTCTTTGCCCCCTTAAGTACTGTCATTTAGTCCTTATTCCCCTAGGCCAAGCATAATGTAAATACTTAATAATGCTTGTTGATTGATATTTCTTGGGAGAACTGTGTATATAATGATATACACATATGCACATTTTATAGACAATGGAATTTTAAAGCTAATAGAGGCATACTTGGAGATCAACCTCCTTCATATTATAGGTAAAGATAAGACCCACCCAAAGATATCTCCCAAAGTCATGACACATGGAGAGTTAGTGGAAGAAAGGGGACTTAAAACATGGCATGTAATAAAGATCAGGAGAAAGAAAAGTTGCCCAAAGAAGACATTATCATTAGCTTATATCAAATTAGTGTGTCAAATACTAAAAACCAATTCTTCCTTTGACCATTCCAGATACCATTCCATCTCTCTCCTCGCCACACAACTTCTTGAAAAAGTCATCCATAACCAATACCTCCATTTCCTTATAACCTATTCCACCTTTAACTCCTACCACTACATTGAAACTGCTCTCAAAAATGCCAAAAGACCATCTAACTGCCAATTCAACAACCTTTCTTATGGTTCTTTTTTATTTTCCATAAGGATTTGACATTGTTCTGCCATATCCCAGTGCTGGACTTTCTTGGCTTTGGAGAATATATACTCTCCTAGTTTTCCTCCCTACTCAATAACTACAGTTTCCTTCACTGGCTCCTCATCCAGTCTTATCCACCATGTATCTATGTGCAAAGCACTGCACTAGTAGAGAGGCTGAGGAATTGTGTTGCTTACCAGCACTGTCCATAATAATCTTCTCTTTCTTCTGCACTCTTTCTCCCCAGACAATCCCATTCACTCACTAAAGGGTTTAAGGGATTCCTCCAATGTAGAAGATTGCCACATCTATTATCTCCTATCTTGCCCTCGCTTCTCAGCTCTGGACCTGAATATTCAGCCTATGGTATATCTCCACCAGGAGAGCCACCTCCAACTCAAAAAGACCAAAACTATTCTTATTTTTTCTCCTAAACTTGCTTTTCCTTCTGACTTCCCTACTCTATTAATACTACTACTAGTCATAGGTCACCAATGTTCTAACAATCAGCTTTTCAAAACTCTGATTCTTTCCTCTCTACCTCATATATCCAAACTTGCTGTGAAGTCTGGTTAATTATACCTCTACAAGCTCTCTCATACCCATCTTCCTCCTACTAATCCCATATCCACCACCCTAATAACACTTGCCAGGACTATTGCAACAGCCTCTAAATAGATCTTACCACTCTCTCTCTTTTCCAAAATATCATTCAAACAGCTGACAGACTAATCTTCCTTATGTGGCTACCTGGCCATGTCAGTATTTTGTGCTAATTTCTTCAGGAGATCCTTCTCCCTATTAGATACTAAGCAAATTTCCAACTCCTGTGGCATCCAAAGACCATCCTCCACTGAACTGCCAAAATGATCTTCATAAAGCGTAAGTCTGACCACATCACTCCCCTATTCAATAAACTCCACTGGTTCCCTGTTGCTTTTAGAGTCATAAACAGAAAATACTCTGACCTTCATAAACCTTTCTAGTTTTCTTACACCTTTCTCTCCCAGTTTGCTCTTCCATCTAGTTTCTCTGGCTCTAGTCTCCTTGCTATGGATTACATATAACCTTCCATTTCCATACCTCAAGTATTTCTCACACATTCCTGGGCATCCCGTGCCTGGAATTCTTTCTCTCTTCTCCAGGATTCCCTGGCCTTCTTCAAGTCTCACCTATGCAAGAAGCCTTTCCCTGTTCTCCTTAATGTTAGTGACTTCCCTCTGGGATTATCACCAAGTAATTCTGTTTATATATTGTTTGTAAACAGCTGTTGTCTCCTCCATTAGACTGTTAGCTCAACTCCTGGCACACAGTAGGAGTTTAATAAGTATCTGTTGACTTATCTTGACTCCACAAGTGGAACCAATTTGCCCAGTCTTATTTTATAGTACTTCCTTCCAAATACTCTACGATTAAATCAAACCAGACTATTCTCTGTCCTCCATACGTATCCTGTACCTTTGCTTTTAGTGTTCCCTATGCCTGAAAAGACCTCCCTTTCACCTCTTTACCTATTTAGCCCAACTAAAATGTAAAAAAACTTTGGACCGCCACATTGCTTTGCAATTCTTGGAATGGCAAATGCTCACTACATATTGTATTTACTTGTGCATGTTCCATTATCTGTTAGTCTGAACTCCACAAAGGTTGGAAATGCCTTATCTAACATTCACATCTTGAATTGAAAGAACAAAGATATACCAAAAGATTTAATTTAATTCCAATGGCAGGAAAAAAAAAGTAGTGTCAACACAGACAGCCTGGTTGGTACAATGCAAAAAGCACTGAATCTGATGTTCAAATCTCTTCTCTTATATGTCCCTTAGCTATATGCATGATCTTGGGCAAATTACTTAACTTCCTTGGGTCAAAAGTTTCCTCATCCGTAAAAAGAAGGGGCTAGACTTTGGGCTCCCTTAAAGCTCTAGATCTATGATGCCATATTATTACACATATATAAGGAACAGTAACAACAAATGCTATGTAAGCAGTAAGATTAATTTGTTTTTACCTTTAGGCTAAGCCTGTTATCTTTGTGGGTTGTAATTTCATTGGTGTAGGGAACTGAAAGTGAAGGAAATCTCTCTACCAAAACAAGTCAGCTGCTGTTCGGTAACTTGTAGATTGAGGTTAATTGGCTTGCCCTGGGGGGACACAGCAAGCATCAGAGGTAGAATTTGAACACAGTTCTGAATGACACTCAATGACACGCTTTCTACCCACCACACCATGCTTCCTCTAAGGTCTTATAAAAAGGTTAATTTATGATATTTTTACCAATTGCAAATAAGTATACTATACAAAAAACTGACCACTCTCCCCACCACCACAAAATAAACAGCATTACTTTAAACCCATGAGGAAAGAAATTAATTACAAGCCAATTTTCCTTAGAGCCACTGTACAGTAAAGAATACAAGTTCAAGCACTTGATGAAAGTAAACTACAATATGTTAAACATAAAAAAGTAGACATTTCAGCAGTGTATTCCACCACGCAAATGAAATAATTTTTTTTTTCCGCCTTTAATTACGATGACCAATGACTCAATTTAGTCAAGTATACTGTCATAGAGTTAGAAACAAACAAGTACTGGGACAGGATAGAAGTCGGGCTAGACTCAAAAGCTTGATATAATTTTATACTCTATAAAGCTCAGTCTCATACATTCTTCTTAGTTATGATGCACAATTGTTTCACATTTTTATAACTTAATTTCACAAGATTAGAGCTCAGAAAAAAAGAGAAACAGACAACACTAAATACCAGCTCAATTTGAACAAGTTAGTCTATCAGAACAATACGCAGTTACGGTTCAGATGTATGAATGTATAGGTATATGTGTGTATATATGTATGCATGTGTATATACACACACACATATATAGATGTCCATATATGTAAACATAGATCTATACACGTACGTATGTATATATTTCGGTATCATCATTTTCTGTTTTAATCTTAAAGTCAAATACAATTAAAAAAAAGAATTGAAATAAATATACTTGGTTTTCTTAGAGACTGACTCCAATCCCCCCAAATTTTTTGTAGCACGAAAATAACAACCACCACAGCTTTCTGGCTACAGAAGAAAAAAGATTTGTTAAAAGAAAATCACATTTAAAAAACTTTTGTTTGTACAGCTAGTAAGCAACAATTTAAAGGCGAGGAGTCCAAAGTTACAGAAAATAGGGTGGGAACGGCCCCCCCAAAAAGCCATGTTTCAAGCTTAATCTGTTTTTAATTCTCTAGAAACGCCATCATTTGATAGATTAAGGCATTTCTGTCAGAGGCGTGCCTAAGAGACCCGGCAACAAAAAAATTAATCCTCTAACTATTCCTGAGAGAAGGGCCTTATTTTCATCATGCTATTTTCCCCTTTAAGCCCACCTGCAGAGCAGCGGGTGGGGCGAGGAAAGGGGGAGGAATAGAAAAGCTAGGATGCGCGAGAGCTCTCAGAACTGGCACCTGCCTCCTCCTCGCCCACGTTCTCGGGTCCGTAAGAGAATTTACTACAATGCACCAGGCGCCAAACCCACCCAGCTCGGAGACCCTCCCTGACGCCTGGTGGTGGGCTTGGGGGGAGGGAAGGAAGAGGAGCAGCCAGACTGGGGGCGTGCAGAAGGGTCCCGGGACCGTAAAGTTAGAGACGGCGGAAGTTCTCGGTTTTGAATAGTGTCTCCGCCTCCGCCCTCCAGGAAAAAGACAGAACACTTGGGCTTGGGCACCGTCGCTAGCTCCCTCACTCTCCCTCTTCCACCGCCTGTCCAGATCGGCCCAGGCCAGTCTCACTGGGTCGAGAAACTGAAGCAAGTCGATGCCCAAAGATGCCTGCGGCATTCGGGTGGGGAGGGGAGCGTCCCTGGGCTGGCATCTATCAGGGGGTGGTGGAAAGGACGGGGAGCGCGAGTATCCCCTAGGCGCCCCGGGCAAGCACCAGAGGCCCCCGTAGCCGCTTACCCTGGGGGGACCACCTGTCCCCGCTGCGCACACAGCTCCAGCACCACTCCGGCCCGCTCCGACTTCACCCTGCGCTCCGCCAACCGCTGGGTCCGGCCGCAGCCGCCGGCCTCCGGGCAGGGCGAAGGCTCCCCGCGCTGGTTCCCGCACAGGTCGGGGCTCCCCTGGCCTCCCCCTTTCCCCTCTCCTTCCCCGGCTCTACGGCGCGCACTGCAAGCCGGCAGCGCGCCCGCCTCCCCGCCGGCGGGAGGCACGATGGGGAGACACACAGCCAGCACCGTGCCGATCTGCACCGCCGTGCCGGCCGCCACCTTCCACTCCAGCAACCTCAGCGGCCTGGGGCCCGGGCAGCGGATCTCGGTCACGGCCGCCGCCAGCGCCGCGGGGCCCTCAGCAGAGCGGGCCGGGGCTGGCCCCTTGGCGGTGGTGGCAGCTGCAGAGTCCCCGATGCCGCCGCCGCCGCTGGGGTCCGCCCGCGCCTCCATCCCCCTCCCGGCCGCGCGTCCTCCAGGCCCGCTCCCCTGCTCCAGCGCCGCCGCCTCTAGTTCCCGGGGGCTGGGGGGCAGCACGGCGCGCGGGGCGGGTCGCTATGGCAACGCGCTCGCCGCCGGCTCGAGACCAGGAAGCGAACGGAGGAAGGTTAGCCCTCCCCCAAAGGGGGAGAGGGGAACAGCGACTTCAAGGGAAGGGAGGCGGAGTGGAAGGAGAGGTTAGAAAGAAGGTGTGAGAAAAAAGTAGTAACTGTTCCTTTAGGAGGGGGTCAGGATGGGGAGGGAGGCTGGAACACGGAGAGGGAAGGCAGAGTCGTACGCGTTTGCGTATTCAGGGCCCGGCTTCCATTTAAAGCCACAGTAACGCGGAAATTCCAGCGTCCCGGATGTGGGGCAGGGGCGGGGGTGATTATTTCGGCTCTTCCCGCCCTGTGCTCAGCGAGTCACCTCGCGCTAGTTCCCCCAGTCTGTGACGACTTCCTGGAGAACGTAATGACCTCACGGAAGGGAGAGGGCGGGGCAAAGGGGGCGGCTTCTCACGTGCTTCCCTCAGACCGCGTGTGTGTCAGTGGGCGGGCGGCCTGCGTGTAAACACACGTACGCGCACACGCACGCGGGAGGGAGGGCCACGGAGTACCGGGAGCTTGGGGTGAGGGCGGCCGCGTGAGTAACTGGTACCGGAAACGGCCAAAGAGTAACCCTCACCGGGCACGAAACAGCGGAAGCGGTTGTACTGAAGCCCTCGTGGTTACCCGCTGTATGTCCGCCCCCACGAGGACTACGAATCCCAGCATGCAACTATCCCCAGTGGCGTCTGTGGAAGCTGGGCTGACCGACTACGGTCCTTGGTGACTCTCCTCTCGCGGTTGGATGCTGAGACTTGTAGTCTCTTGGGAAACAGGTCCTCCCTACGAAAGCAGAGGAACGCGAGAGAGTCCCTTGCGCTTGCGTATTCAATGCCCTGGGAAATTGGTGGAGAGCCCTCCTGCGGAAACAAATTGTAAAAGCATCCGTCTGTCCCTTGCTATTCTTTGATCTCTTATTGAAAGCTGCCTGGGAGTTAAACAAGAAAAGGACTTTGAAACTTCAGATTTGGGTTGGTAGGAATAGTGCGTTGTGTGTCCCATTTTACCTGTTGTGCCCAACTTAGGACCTTGCTAGGGAATTTCACTCAACCCTGATTCCACTGGAGATATTTCCTAGACGCTTAAACCACTCCTTCGCCGGACAAAAAGGTTGTACCAGAGTTTCAGGAATTACTTACACTCTTGTCCCTTCTGTTTTAGATAATTCTGGTGATTCATTCTATTAATGGATTCATCTTTATCACAAAATAATGGAAACCAGCTTCTTACTGAGTTCAGAAGCACCGGGGAGGTTCCTAAAAAGAACCCAAAATGACCAATTTCAATTGGAAAAACATTAATTAAAACAATTGCTAGGTACCAAGGCCCTGTGCTGGGGGCTAAGGATACAAACACAAAGGAAACGGACTCTGCCTTTTAGGAGCCTGCACTTCAACCTGCTTAATCAGCCTAAAAAAAAAAAAAAGTCCACCGTTGTAGCATCTGGTCTGAGCAAATGAGGCAATTGCCTGGGTAGTTTTTGGCACACTCGTAGGGTGGTGTGGTGTCTGATAGTCCACTATTAGTGATTTCTTTCTTTGAGTTAAATCCCTCCGTGCTTATCATTTTAAAATGCTAGTGCTGATAAGAACACTTTAGTTAGCACTTTTCTGCATTCAATCTAGATCAAATGCTTAATAGCTGGCTGTAAGGGGTAACACCTTAGTGTGAATTCCTTTATCCCCTGGCATTGGGGAGGGAAAGAGCCCAGACAACTAAGAGAGGGAGAGGGTGTTGTTAAAAAAAAAAATTAGGGAGTGCCGCAAGACAAACGTTTGTCATTTTACAGTTTTGCCTGGCAAATCGCCACCGAAAACATTTTCAACAGCCAAAGTCTCCGCCTCTCCCCTATGCATCTTCTCTCCGGATCACGTAAGGCAGAAGTGTCAAACTCGCCGGCCACATGTGTCCAGCAACACTCTCGAGTGTTGAGAGCGAGCCAGACTAAAATGTAATTAGGAAATGTTTAACAAAATAAATAACAATACAGCATTGGTAATGTTGATTTGTGGTTTTGTAAACCAATATGCGACCCCCGCCCAACCCCCCCCCCCCCCCCCGCGATCCATTTTTATTTGAGTTTGACACCATAGATGTGAGGCGAAGTTTTAAAGTGTTCTCCCTTCACTGCCCCTACCCTCACCTCAACCTTTAACGAGAAACTAGAAAAGAAAGACCCCTACCACCTAGCATTTAGGCATGCCAGTTTAGCAACTCCCCATTCTTGGGACACCCAAACGAAAGTGAATTTTCAGTACCTCCAGAGGGCCCTCTTGCAAGGGGCTCTTCTCATCGCAGAATGGAGGAGACACCCTAGACTGCCAACTGCCACCCACAACAGCCACCCTTGGGCTGCCTGGGGCTGTGGAACCTTCTAGGGTTCTTCTGGCCCTGATGTTCCAGTCCCACCTATTGCTCTAAAGATGTCACATCTGCCAGACCTGACTCACCAAAAACAGCTCCTGGTCCCAGCCTTTAAGTGGCCTCCAGTCAAGCTGTGGGAGACAGATCCAACACACACACACACACACACACCAATTAAGAAAGTAATGGGCAGTATATAGTTAAGGGTTGTGAAGTGGAACAGAGATGGAGAGCATGGGAGTGTCTTCAACAATTATTAATGATACCTTAGAATTAGACACTGTTTCTCAACTGTGGATTAGACAGACTCACAAAATATTTTTACCTAGTAAATAAAAGTTTCACAACCAAAGGCTTTTGCTCCATAAAATTGATAAACTTTAAAACCTATTTCTTTTACTTATTCACCCCTGTATGCTGTTTCTACCAGCTCTGGTTTTATCTTACCACAACCAGGCGTTCTTAAGCTACAGTTGAACTCTCTCTATCTCTCTCCCTCTCTCTCCCTCACTCTCTCTCTCTGTCTATCTCTCTCTCTCTCTCTCCATGTATATATGTCTATATCTATATGTACATATATACATACACATACCTTCATGTGTATACATATATGTATGTTTATCATGTAGGTTATATATGTGCCTTTATATGTATATAAGCACACATGTATATGTACATTAATAACTGAATTTCATTATAATTGGCTTCCTTTGTAACGCTATATATTTTATTTTAAAACATTCTGAAGAGTCCAAAGATTTCAGCAGACTACCAAAAGGGTCTATGACACAAAAAAAGGCTAAGAACCCCTTCCCCTAACCCTGATTCTCCTCCCCCATTCCAGTCAGTGAGAACCACCCACACTAAGTCATAAGTAAAGAAGATAGATATTTTAGCATTCTACAAGACAGCAACATACCTTGGTTGGTTCGGGAACAACAAAACTGCCTCTCCTTCAAAAATCCTCCAGAAAGTTAGTGATTATCAGCTGTCAGGCGCTAAATGCCGGGAGACCTTTGGTACTTTGTTCTTGGGAATGAACACCTTGCTCCAAGTGTCTGTGCAATGGGGAAGAGACATTCTTGCTGTCCTCACTACCGTAAAAGCTTGTTGATTCAACCTTTATGACTATGTGAACCATTACTTAGGTGGGGAAATCAGGCTCATTGTTTTCACATCCCCAATAAAGTAGGAAAAGCTAGTATTACTCGTAGCTTTGTGACATGTCAGACTCACAAAGGGCAATTAATTATCTTTATAACCTACTCTCTACCCCAAATTAAAATCTGCTCAAATTTACAGAAAATAAGCCACAAATTGAATCTTGATGATATCTTAATGCCTTCTTGGAGCCTGCCAAGTTTCATCAAAATTTAAATTACTAATAAACGTGTCCTTGAATGGGACGACAAAAAATGGAAAAGGCTAAGCAATAAGATTAAAATACAGGCAAATGTCCATGATTTTGTAAATGAGGAAACCGAGCATCGGGGAATTTGTGACTTGTCCAAGGTGATATAGTTAGTAAGGGGCAAAGGTAAGATTTGGGTTCTTCTGGCACGAAGATACAAGAGCCAAGGAAGTTAATATTTTCACTGTAAACTAGTGGCTGAATCAGAACATTCAATCAATCAGAACATTTATGAAGCACCTACTATATACCAGGTTCTAAACTGGGTTCTGGGGAGATAGGGAAAAAATGAAATGCTCCCTCAAGTAATTTACTTTCTACTGGGGAAAACCATCCACATATATAAGTAAATACAAATGAATATGCCGGGTAGGCCCAGAAGTTTTGGTGGATGGTTGGAGGGGATGTGCTGGGAGAACTAATTGTTAAATTTTCTGTGTGAGCATTTACCCTGTCAGATATCAGCGAACCTTAAAAAATCAGCGCTTGATTTACTATTTTGTTGATTGTCTAGAGGGGAGAGAGTGATGGAAAAAATGTAGATTGACCTAAAAAGTATATTAACTCGCTTTGGAAAGCCTGTTAATTTTTTTTTTTTTTACCAGAACACCGCTGGATGTGAAGCGTGGTCTGGGCCCAGCTAGATATAGTAAGGTCAGGTGAGTTTTTACACACTCACCCACCAATCGCAACACCTCAGGCCCAGTTCAGAATATTAAAATGGGGTGGATAGATGGTGACACCCTTAACAAAAATAGGAAAGTTAGGAAGAGGAGGGTTTGGGGGGGAAATCAGTTCTGTTTTGGATATATTGGGTTTAAGATACTGAGAGGGTATCCATTTGGAAATATCTAATAAGCAACTGGTCATTCAGGATTGTTGCTCAGGAGAGAGACCAGGACTGGTTGTGTAGATCAGGGAAGCCATCCGTAGAGACATGATCATGTACTCCATGGAAGCTAATAAGAAAGGAAGGAAGGAAGGAAGGAAGAAATAAAGAAAGAAATTATTAATTTCAACTTTAAATAGTTCTCCCTGTTGCCTCTAGGATAAGACACTCTGGCTTTTAAAGCCCTTTATTACCTGGCCCCTTCCTACCTTTTCAGTCTTCTTATACTTTATTTCCTCCCTCCACACACATACTTTTCAGTCCGATGACACTGTCCTCCTTGCTGTTCCTAGCACATAGCATACCATCTCTGTAATGTTAATGGGCTATGAAGATGTTCCCCACCCATTAATAAGCCTCACATGGAGCCCATTAAGGGAAGCTTGCTTAGGGGAGGCTTGCTTTAGGAAGGCTTTCACACCTTTTGGTACTAAGCCAATTAGGCACTGAGTCATGAGGGTTGTGATGCCTTCTGGCTTTGAGAAGTATATATACATATGTATGTGTGTGTGTGTGTGTGTGTGTGTACATATATATGTATATATATATGTGTGTGTGTGTGTGTGTGTACATATATATATATATATATATATATATATATATATGTACTCTGAGTTGGTGTTTTGCTTTGGGGGTTCACTTATAAGAAGGATCTTTTGATTTCTTGTCTCCCAGCTACTCAGATACAAAGAATCTCTCAATCCAATGGTGTATGTAAAGTGTATAGCAATGTTGCTTTGATCAGGCGGTTAGAGCTATGTCTGTTGATCTTTGCGCTAATTTCTCTGCTTGTATTTTTTCTGCTTGTTTTTTCTCTGATGTTCAGAGTGCTGACCTTTCCCCTAAACTAATGAATGTAATTAAAAGTAAGATTGTTGACCCCTTTGAAGTTGCTTTCCTTTAAAAGCAGATCAAAGAACCTTTGCTAGCAGGACATCCTGGGTATGCTAGGGTGCTTGCTGTTACAATCTCTATGTACTTTCCCTCTCTGTCCCCTTTTGCAATATTCTCCCTCCTTTTTTCTGCCTCCTGGCTTCCTTCAGCTCTTGGTTAAAATACCACTTTCTACAAGAAACCTTTCTCAGATCTCCTTAATTGCAGTGTTTTCCTTCTGAGATTAGCTCCAATTTAAATCCTGTATGTATCTTGTTTGTACATATGTACATTTGCACATTGCCTTCCGCATTGGAGTGTGAGTACTTTGAAGGCAGTGATTTGATTTTTACTACACGCTAAGCATTGTACTAAGCACTAGGGATACAAATAGAAAAATTGAGATGGTATCTGCTTTCAAGGAGCTTGCACTCTAATTTTAAGAGATGACACAAAAATGTTCAAGGGTCAGAAGAAAAGAATCAGAAGCCCTAAGGGAGCAGCAAAGTCCAGTGGTCTTTTAGATTATATAAATAGGTTGGATGACAGTGCTAAGGGATTCAAAGACATAGAGGAAAAGTGGATGGTAAGACCTGACAGACAACAAGAAGTCAAGATCCAGTGAACGCCCATATCATCAAAAGGAATAGAGTTGTGGACTTTGTTCTCAAGCAAGATGAGCAAGGGGGAAAGGGTCACATGGAGGTGAAATGTCTTCCCTCTGCCCGGATGGATTCTGGGATGGACAGGGTTTTGGGGAAGGGCCAATAGGGGAAAGGCAAGAGTGGTAGTGGTGGATCTTCCTCGCCCTGAGTTCCTGTCTGGGATCTGACAGACAGGTTGGAAAAAAAGAAAAGGAGAGGAGAAAAGACAAGAGAAGAGAAGATCAGACAAGAAGAGAAGTCAAATCCTAGGACAGAGCTTTAGAGAGTTTTCCAGCAGCAGGATTATGTTTTATGGATTATATTTCAGCAAAGAATACTGAGAAAGAGCAGACAGGTGGGAGGAGAATAAAGAAAAAAATCACAAAAACCCAGGGAAAAAAGAGTGTTTAGGATGAGAGGTTGCTCAGTAGTGTCAAATGTACAGAGAGGTCAAGAAGGTGAAGTTCTGAGGAAAGGCCATATTTGTATTCCTAGCATCTAGCCTAGTGCCTTGGTTCACTGATATTTAACAAATGCTTATTATCAGTCATTCATTTCTTCCCATCCCACCCTCATCGTCAGTAGTTCTAAATAAGCTCCTTCTCTGGTACCTACAAAAAATATATTGAGGTTTTCTCATATTTAAAGAATAATCTTCACTTAATTCTACCATGCCTTTATGGTCTCACCTCTCTCCTTTGTCTTACAACCAAAATCATAGAAAAAGCTGTCTATCATGAGATTCTTAGATTTGCCCAAATATCTTCTTAATATGCAACTTTACTGTTCTCTCTGCCTCCCATTTTTATCTTTTTCCTCTTAAATGATGTACAGCCATACAGAGTAGTATTCCAATCAGGGATCTCATCCCACCGAGTATCAGTGGTACCTGCAAGGTAAAATTCACTTCGTTGTATTGAGCTATCTATTTCATTTTGCTTGTTACTCTTATTTGGAGTGTTTGTATATAGATACATGAGTTGGAAGTTCTGGCTTCCATTGGGGAGATTATGGGAGGAGTAAGATGGAGAGGAGAAGGAGAAAGATAGGAGGAGAAAATGGAGGAAGGCCTGAGTCAAGTCAGTATAGTTTGGAAATTAAGAAGTATTGTAGTGAACTGGTCTGAAAAAGGTAAGGTTAATTAAAGATTAATTAAGAAATCTGGTTCAGAAGAGTATCAACAAAAGAAAATTTGATTCTCTCTATTCCAGAAAGGAGCAGCCCTATTTTAAACATGTTATTTCCCCTTTGATACATGTTTGGGGGTAAGGGACCTAAATTGTAATTCATTCTCTTGGTTTATAAATGCTTTATTCATTTATTTTAATATATGTATGTGATTAAATAAAATATACTAAAATCAAACATACCATGATAAATTTGAAATGGGTAAATGATTTGAATATAAAAATCACATCTTAATATTTAAGGGAGAATGTTATAGGTTGTAAGTTTAAGGTTTCACAGTTACAATAGGGAAAAATTCCTATCTAGGCATGGGATAGAAGAGACCAAAAAGGAAAAAATAGATTACTTGGATTATATAAAATAAAAAAAAAATTATGCACAAGTAAAATTAATACTAAATTCAGTATGATTTAGTGGCCAGAAAACCAGCCTCAGAATCAAGAGGCCTAGCTATGTTACTCTAGGCAAGTTACTTAAACTCTTCATTTCATCAGGAAGATCTTTAAAACTATAGGTTGTAGTGCAGATACCAGTCTCCATTGGTAGAGGGAGTTTCCTTTTCTGGAGTTCCCCATAGCAATGAAACCTCAGGGTTTGTTTGTTCTTTTAATCAATGCCTCTAGAATCAGAAGAAGATATATAGATTGGAAAAATGATCTTTCCATTAAACAAAAAACCCTAATGTCCAAAATCTGTAGGGAATTACCACAAATATATGACCAAGCCATCCCTCGATAGACAAAAGACAAAAATAAATTAATATGAAAAGAAAACATTCTATCAATAATTACCTGAAAAGGTTCAGAATCATCCATAGGGAAATTGAAATTCAGACAACCCAGAGGCTTTCATCAATCTAGCAAAGATGTAAAAAGACGAGGGTGCTCATTGATGCAGTCTGACAGGAAGCTGGCACACTGTTTTACTGCTGGTGGAAGTGTGAGTTGGTTCAGCTGGTCTAGAATACAATTTAGAACCTCCAAATAAAAAGTTACTAAGTTGTTGATATGCTTCATCTAAACCATAGATTCTACTACTAAAACTATATCCCAAGGAGGTTACTGACAGCAAGAAAAGACCTTCACATATAAAAGTGTTCACAACATCATTATTTGTGATAATAAGAAACTGGAAACAAAATGCATGCCCAACTATTGGAGAACAGTTGGACTAATTATGGTGTAAGAATGTAAAGTGTTGTTATTCTGCTATAAGAAATGATGAATAAAAAAATTTCAGAGAAATACAAGATCATATGAAGTGATGGAAAGTGATGAAAGCATGGCCAAGAGAACAATTTACATGATGACTATACCTATGTAAATAAAATCAATATGGAGAAGCAAAAAAAAACACCAAAAAATTCTGGTCAGTTACAGTAGTCTATCTTAGTTTCATGTGGTCTAAATGAAAGGACACATCCCTAATTTTGTTAATAATAGATAAACTATTTTGAAAGTATATACTTTGTAAGAGTTTTTGTTTGTAGTAAACATAGAATAAACAAATAAAACCAATCATATCGAACAACAGCATCTGCACATTTAGTATTGATTCACACATTTTTATTATGAGATAATGAGGTACTTCTAAAAATGAATGAGTAATTTCTCTTTAAGTTGATATCTGTAGTCCATTTCTGTAAGAAAAAAAAATTACACATTCAAAAACACCACCACAATGTTTCTGATGAATAGTACAGGTTATCATTACTGAAAGGAAGTCAAATACTAAAGGTTACTCATTTTAATTACATTTCAAATGCAAAATGAAATCCATTTAGTGTATCTGCTTATTTTAAAGAATTAAAGTAAGAAAATAATATGTCAGTAGCAATTCCTACAACTGAGAACAAATTGTGAATCTATATTTATGGAATCAAAAACTGGATTTTTTTTCTTCCTGAGGGAAGGTGATAAAGTAATATTGTAAAGAAAGACGCTACTGAAGGGACTGTTCATTAAGAGTGGCACCTCTCTATTGTTTTAAATATTTTAAAACTATCACACAGTTCAGGGTTAACCTTGGATAATATAAAGGACAACGGTGATACTATAAAGAACTTGGTGAGAATATCACCACAGAGGTACACTTGCTAGAAAAATAAGATAACACTTACTGGCAAATCTGAAATTGGAAATTAGAAGGGAGTCAATTCACAGCATTAATCCATTAAAATAAGCTTTAGCTCACGCATACTTTAAAAAAAACTAACCTATAAATGATACCATAATATATTAGGTAGTTAGATGACATATTTGGGTACATCATTACTGGATATAGTCCTACCACACACATGAGCTTTTGTTGAAAAATTTTTGAATGTGAATTCCTGCTTCCACGTTTTAAAATGTCATACAAGATCCAAAATTCTGGCAAAGTGTTCATATCAAAAGTTGTGGTATTTTCCTTTCTAGTTAAATGTGTAGTTTTAAAGATTATAGTTCCTATTGAAATCTAAGCAGGGTGATACTCTGCACAAAGTGATATCTACATTTAAGAGCATATTATGATTATTACAGTATTTGTTTAATCCTAGGAAATAATAAAGTGGCAGCACTGAGTAGAGTGCCAGGCCTAGAGATGGCAAAACTCATCACTTTGAGTTCCTCAAATATTTACTAGCTGTGTAACCCTGGGCAAGTCACTTAACCCTGTTTGCCTCAGCTCATTTACAAAATGAGCTGGAGAAAGAAATGGCAAACTACTCCAGTATCTTTGCCAAGAAAACCCCAAATGGAGTTACAAAGAGTTGGACATGACTGAACAACAAAGACAATAATAAATTCCATATAGAAAACAGGCTGCTGTGTTGAACTTATGTAGAACAGAGACATCAAACTGAAATAGAAACAGGGCCACTAAACTGCATATAAGAGTCCCTATGGGCCACATATTGATTTAGAAACATATAAATTAATATTATCTATGTTTATTGTATTTTATTTATTTTGTTAAATATTTCTCAATTACATTTTAATCTGGTTCTGGTGGCACTCAGGAGTGTTGTCCACTGCATGCCCCCATTGGCCTCATGTTTGACACCTCTGAGTAGATAACATGATCAAATCTGGCCACTAGACCTAGATGGCTCTGGAGGAGAAAGTGAGGCTGGTGACCTTGCACAGCCCTCCCTCGCTCAAATCAAAGTCAACTGCAAAGTTATGCCATCATTTCCCTGATGTCTTAGTCCTCTTTGAGAACAAAGGACAAACACAACCTGTAAGTAGCTTCTCCTCCCCACCCCACCCCTTCCCTCCTCCCTCCCCTCGCCTCTCTTCTCTCCTCTCCTGTCCTCTCTTCTCTTCTTTTCACCTCACCTCACCTGACAGTGCTATGCCCAAAGGAAGGTACATTTCTCCTAGGTTAACGTAGGGTTTACTGGCTAGGTTTCTTTCTCAAAAAATGATCAAATACACAGTTCTGTGGATAGGATAGAGGCTCTGGGAACCCCCTTGAACTCTCTTTGACTCTTCCCACTTGATCTGAAGCCTGAAGCCACAAGCCTTCCCTTATCACTATGCCCAAATCTCTGTTATCCTTAACCTAGCCTCTCCTTCCACTGGCAGTTACCTCCAAGTAGCCTTCAACTACTTCCCACCCTTAATCTCATTCTCTTGGTTCCTGATGTCTGACCTCTAGTCACCCCAGATTATTTGGCCAAACCTAGATCCCTCCCACAGTCTTTCTCTATATAAGACCCGCGAAGGGACTCAGATTCAATCTGGCCAATACAAGCCTCACAAATCCTCAGATTCCTTAAGAGTCTAGCCAATGTTCAGATTCCTTATGAGTATACCCAATGTGGTGGATCTTTAATAAACCTTGTATTTCTTTGGCTAAAAGAAGGCTTGAGTCAAATTCACTTGGTTAAGACTCACATGTTACTATTTTGGGGTCCCAGCACCCCTAGACCTCAATACTGTCAGTAATTTTAGCTTGGAATTTCCTGATTTCTGCTTCATTAATATAGTTTCTGTAGTTAATATTAGCATAATTTATTAGGAATAGACACTGGATCTATGATTTCATTGGTATAAAGAACTTGCAGATGAAGAAATTCCCTCTACTAATGCAAGTCTTAACCTTCTCTATAGGCTTGGAAAGTTAGTTGTCCAGAGCACTGAGGCTGTGACTTTACCAAGGCCGTACAGCTAGTATATAAGACACAGGCCCTAGACCTAAGTTTTCTTGGCCTACCTCTCTATCCATTTTGCCACTTTCATAAATATTTAAAAATACCACTCCCCACCCCCAAAGGCCCTGATTACCTTTTGCCTGGACTACTCTAATAGACTCCTAACTGATTTTGCTTCAAGGATTTCCCTACTTCAACATGTTCTCCGTGGGGCTGCCAAAGTTGTATTTTCAAAACACATCTGACCTTGTCACTTCCACCACCAAGTGTTTTTCCCCAACTTCAAAAAGATTCTGTAGAAAGTACTAACTCTGTGGGCCTCAGGAGAGAAGGGAGGAACATTGCCTGTACTTTGAGGTAGAGAATAATTGAATGGAATTCAGTAACCCCAAAGCAGTTAGGGGTAAGGGCTGGGGACCTTCTTTTAAGAGTTGAGTTAGTAGGTATTGACAGAAGCCTGAGAGGCCTTTTCACATACTAAATGTATGGAGTTGGATTAGATGGCCTCAGAGATCCCTTCCACCTCTAATATTCTGTGGTTCTTTGGGCTCTGGGGTAGGTGAGCAAGATTTAAAAAAGGAAAAAAATAGATGGAAATGTGTTAACTACACCAGGGGTACAATGGTTGTAGTCATCTATCACTGAATGAACTGTTAACATTTTCTTAAGGAAGAAGATACTGACGACAGCAGGAGGAGGAAGTAGTAGATATCAAGTGAAAGCAATAGTAGAAAGCCAAGGAATTCCTGGACAGAGATCTAAGCTTCAGGACTGTGACCTGGTGGCAGAGGCAGCTAGGTGGTACAGTGGACAGAGTACCAAGCCTAGAGTCAGGAAGACTCTTCTTCCTGAGTTCAAATCCAGCCTCAGACACGTACTAGCTGTGTGATCCTGGGCAAGTCACTTAACCCTGTTTGCCTCAGTTTCCTCATCTGTAAAATGAGATGGAGAAGGAAATGGCAAACCACTCCAGTATCTTTGCTAAGAGAATCCCAGCTGGAGTCATGAAATGGCTGAACAACAAACACAAGCAGTGGCAAACGGATGGAGGAATTTCTGTACCAAGCTAAGGAGTTCCTGACTTAAGACAGGGGCTGTGGGAGCCAAAACTAAGGATCAACAGTAGCAAAGCCAGATCTGGTCCCTCACTGATCCTGTGATAATTATGGTATGTTGTATCACTGTAGTCTTTACATGTCTGGAAGAGAGTAGGTTGATGCTGTAGAAACCCCAAGTTCTTTCCTTACAGGGTCCTCAACTCCCTGGTAAGGCTATAAGTCTTCAAAGAGTGTATAAGTTTTTGAGAAAAATTTGCTTGCTTAACACTAACAACCATCGGTTCTTTTCCTACATTAGAGGCCTCAACCCTAGGAGGAGAATATGTCTAGAATGACTGTAGAGGTCCTTGGGAAAGCTAGTGTGGTGTCTGGAGGTGGGGTAGGGTTAGAAGTATGTATTTTCTTCCTCTTAACATGAATAGGCTCACTATAGAATAAATTTACATTCCAGTGTAAACAGGTAGTCATATTGATCCCCTATGTTTTCATTTCCTGCACTCTAGAAAGACAAAGTCCACAGTTTTCTTGGCACCTGAAGTCAGCAATAGACTAGTTGGTTAGGAATTCTGTCATGTCTCTTAGAACACAACAAAATTTCCTTAAGATCAGTGCCTGACCATTTATGAATGGAGAACAACTATATGCTTTCTGTATTCTAGAAATTTTTTATTGCTCAGTTGTTCAGTTGTGTCCAACTCTCCATGACCCTGTGGACCATACTGTCCATGGGGTTTTCTTGGCAAAGATACTGGAGTGGTTTGTCATTTGCTTTTCCAGTGGATTAAGACAAACAGAGGTTAAATGACTTGCCCTGGGTCACACAGCTAGTAAGTGTCTGCATCTGGATTTGAACTTAGGTCTTCCTGATTCCAGGCCCAGTGCTCTATCCACTGAGCAACCTAGCTGCCTCCTATACTAAAAATACTCAAAGCTTTCCCCATTGAAACTTGACTTCTTTATGAGTCACTACAAAATAAAGCTTTTTATTGACTTGTCCCTGAAATTACAAGCAGTGGATCTTTCTTTTCACAAAGGGGTGGGGGTAGGGGCCTACCAAAGGAGAAAATTTTCTTGACTGTCTATGGGCTTGAGGATGAATGCTTTCTGTATTCTTTATTATCTGTAATAAATGTATTCTATGATACGTGGCAGCCTCAGAAATTCCAAAGGGAACTGAGAATACTTAGTCAAGACCTAGAGACTGATATAGGAACTCCTCACCAGGGATTCTTCTACAAAGATTAAATCACCAGTCCAGTTTAAAAAAAGTTTCTTTTTTTTTTAAATTGTATATGGCTCCATGTTAAGGGATCATTCTCTAAATGAGAATAGCTAAAGGTGAAGACAAAATGCCAAATGAGTCATCCAGATATTTGCCTGTAGAATGAAAGGATAGCTTTTGCCAAGATTAATGCTGGTGTCCAGCAATCTCATCGCAAGCTTGTTGTGCCATAATTTTGTAGGTTTTTACTTGTATTCTTATTCATGAATGAATAATAGGCCATCAAGAAATACTGTAGCCCAATTGCATTTCACTTTCATTTTGTGTCTAATCATTGTATGTAAATGTTGGGACTTGGTTGAAAGTGAAAATAACGGGGAGTCTTTATATTAAACTGCTCAGTGATGTGTATTTCTCCCATTTTGTAATGGTGGAAAATGCTATCAACATCCAAAGAAAGAACTTTGGAGTCTGAAGGCAGATGGAAGCATGCTATTTGCTCTCCTTTTCTTTTGCTCTTTTGTTTTGTTTCTTCCTTCTCATGGTTCCTCCCATTAGTACTAATTCTTTACATCATGACTAATGTGAAAATATTTTTAATATGAATATATAAGTAGAACCTATGTTAGATTGCACTCTGTCTTGGGGAGGGAGAAGGAGAGGGAGAGGAAAAAAATTTAAAACTCAAAATTTTATGGAAGTGGATGTTGAGAACTGAAAATAAATAAGTTAATTTTATATTAAATAAAATAAAATGGTGGTGACTTTCATCTTTTTCTCCTAACATTTTAGGGATATCAATGAGACTTTATGGCTCTCCATACATTCTCATTCTCTCTCCCTCCCTCCCCTCCCCCCATATTAAGTGACTGGCTCATATTATTTTTAGTCAGTTTTTTTCTGATGACATCCTTCCCATCACTTCCATTAAGTAATTCCTTGTTTGAAATGTATTGCAAGCTGTTCACAACCCACCATATATCCCTCCATTGAATTTTGAGTGAGCCTCAATGTAAATGCTTTGTAGAAGGTAATATTCCATTACTGTCAGTCATACAATGTCATTGAAAGAATGTTCGTTTTGAAAAGATGGACCTGTTCTTCCCCCCTGCCCCGGAAGCTTGGGGTCATTAAAAGCACTCCGTAATTTTCCAAAAGCAATCCAGCCAATTCTACTCCTTCTATTCAATTCTGAGTTAGCTCACTTACCTATCTATCTTTCTGTATGTCTATCTATCTATCTGTATTTATCTATGACTATCACAGATCTATGTACTAATGGGTATGCTATTTAGATTGTTCATCTAGCTGCATATTGTAATCTAGACATTGGATATTCTTCATCTATTTGGTTTTTCCATTGTGGATAATTAGGCTGAATACCACACTGTATGACACAGAAGAGGAAAAAATCACTTTGAATATTTATGTCTGTTCTTCCATTGTGAAAGTAATGATTACAGATCAACTGAAGTATGAGAGATCATTGTGTCCATGAATGAAGAATGTCAATTCATTGGCTAAGACATGTAGCACCTTTAAAAAAGCTGGAGCCCAAATGTGAAAATTGGGATATTGTTGTTTGTCCTTTGCTTTAGGAGAAGACATCACAAGATGACATCTTGATATATGTGTAAATTGGATTTAAGTGAGGCAGAGTTGTGCAAAGTCATCAGCCTCTCTCTCTCTTCCAGAGTCAGTTAAGTCCAGTGGCAATATAAAAGTCAGGATGACTGGTGATGGCCCAGGATGCAGTGAATGACCTTGATGTCTTTGGTATCTGACCAAGCTCTAAGTGATACACAGTGCCTGCTTCAGCCACCTTCATGGACATTGGAACAAATTATTCTCATCTGCCCATTCCAGCAGAAGAAGTCTTTACATGCTTGGGATAGACACCCTCCCCCCTACCCCCCACCAACTCACCAAAAGATTGGAGACCTGTCAATTACCGTCAAATTGGTTTAGGCCATCTGCCAAGATGGTAGACATCCCCCTGACTCACCGATGGGTTTGAGGCCCCTTGGCTACTCTCAGTGTGGTTTAGCCCATCTGCCAAGAAAGTTTTACCGAGGTGCGGCCACTGTTCATGCTATAGTTTCTTGGAGCCACAGGTAGGAGTTGGGTGACAGGTGGACACTAAAGGTAGATGAGCAGCACTGAAAATGGCCCAGCAGCCCTCACACCAGAGGTGCTAGTCCTTCCTAAACACCCCATAGAGCCCAATATACCCTAAGTATCCAAGAAATCAGGCAGAAGGTCCAAGATAAATTCTACATCTCCTTTCTATCAAAGTGTTGCAGTAATTTTGAATCCTGGAGGGGGTCATAGGTTTTAAACTGGAAGGGGTCTTGAAGATCAGTTAATACAACCCACTCATTTGACAAATAAGAAACTGAAAAGGTGAGTAATACGCCCATAATCAATAGCTAATAAGTAGTAGGTCTGTATAATTCATAACCCAGGGTCCTCTAACTGGAAAAACAGAGCTCAGTCTACTCCACTGCACTGCCCTCTTGTGTTTACCTTAGGTAGACGAATCTAAGAGGCTTGGTCTAGTGGCATAGAGGATAACAATAACAACCACACTGTTATTTATAATAACAACTAGCATTTGTGTTGCACTTTAAGACTTACAAAGTGCTTTACAAATCTCTCTTGTTGTTCTCACAATAACCCTGTGAGTTAGGTGCTGTTATTATCCCTCTTTTGTAGATGACAAAACTGAGGTTAAGAAAGATTAAACTACTTGCCCAGAGTCCCACATTAAGTGTCTGAGAATAAACTTGAATTCAGGTGTTTCTGACTCTGGGTCCGGTGCTCTATCCACTGCACTTCCTAGGTTATTAACCTATAATCAATAAAGCTAGTAGTCAATTAACTAATCGGTAAGCATTTATTAAGTGCATGTTATGAGTCAGCCACTGTTGATACAAAGACAAAAACAGCTTTGCCCTCAGGGAGCTTCCATTCTATTGGTGGGAAACAACATGTACAAGTATGAAAAGTCTACAAAGGCAATACAAGGTGATTTTTTATAGGGGAGCAGAGTATGAACAGTGGGGAGGCCAGTAGGGAGAGAAATTGATGGTGATTAATATAGGAAAGCTTTATACCCCCAGTAATTACTAGTCAAAGAATGTTCTTGTCTAAGTACTTCTGAAATTATCTGCTAAGCTGCCCTGAATAAGTTCGATGGCTGCAACATCATCAAATAAAAATAAGTATGTCACTAGAAAGTTGCTTGGACTTTAATTCAATTATCTCTTTACTCATTCTAATAGAAAAGATCCACGTACATCTGTAGCCTAGAAGTAGCTTGAGTTTTGTTATATATTTCCCTAAGTACTTTGCATACTTAAAACCAAAACCCAATGTAAGTCATTTCTCTATGCTGAAAATCACATACAATCAATAATGCCGTCATAAAACTTGTCCTACCCCAAAGAAGAGGCAGGAAATAAGACTGGAGCATGGAGGAAATACTCCTCACCACCTCCTATTAGATCAAAAAGAGAAAGGAGAGAAGGGTAGATAGATGGTTATATCCACTGCAGAAAACGGATACTAATAGAGCCACAAAATGAAACATGTTCCAGTGTGGAAAGTGATGGGTCACCTAATTCTTAGTTATCAACATGGAAAACAATAACTTTAGCAACAATATTTGAAACATAAAACCCCAAAGAGTAAGAAAAGTGGAGCTTAAGTAGAATGAAGGGCTAGATTTAGTTTTTTTAAATATCAGTGTCAATCTAAATAGAACTTGAGTTTTCATTTCACTCAAAATATTTTGTTCTTCATTCATTTCAGTCATGTCATACTCTTCATGACCCAACTTTGGGTTTTCTGGGCAAAGATACTAGAATGGCTTGCCATTTCCTTCTCTGGCTCATTTGACAGATGAGGAAACTGAGGCAAACAGGGTTAAGTGACTTACTAAGGGTCACACAGCTAGTAAGCATCTGAGACCAGATTTGAACTCAGGTCTTCTTGACTCCAGGCTTGGCACTCTATTGACTGTGCCAGCTAGGTGCCCTCACTCAAAATATACTTAAAATAATTAGCCCCTTTATGCCAGTAATTGCCTCATTAACTTGGGTTCCTGTTTGTAGAGGGCATTTTTGGCAATCCTACCTTATATGTCTCATGCCTCCCCTTACCAACATAAATTGGGAGCCTCTAAAGTCATGGGCCCTTTCTACACAGTGATCATTTCCCTTACTGATGGCCGTGGGGCCTAGGCAAAAAGCAGGGCCAGGGAGTTAGAGATCATTGCTGTTCCCAAGTCTCTTGGGTTTAGAGTCCTGGGACATCTCCACTGAGGGGCAAAGCCAATCAAAAACAGCTTTGACAAGAATGTTTTAGGCCAATATGACATTATGTCCCTTTTGTTATAGGGTTACTGAACTAGTAAATGAAAGGAGTCCTGTTAGATATTATCTACCTAGATTTTACCAAAACATTTGAAAAATGACACATGCCACAGATATGAAGAAGATGAAGACTGCCCAATAAGACAAATAGTATATTCCTTTTCCTGGCAACTCACATGAGGATCTTATAAAGCTTCCCTGGTATAGGCTCACTTTACTTCATAGGGTCATTGGGATTCTGCTGGGACTCCTGGATTCAAGAATGCAAACACAAACCTGGTCCATCTCTGCTTTTTTATAGCTCTCAACTCACTCGAAATATGACCCTGGGCAAATCACATGAGCCCTATCACCTCAGTTCTGATGTATAAAATCAGAAGGTTAGACCCAGTGGCCTTTCAAGCCCTCTCTAGCTCTAAATCTATGATCTGTTAATCCTTTGATTCCAGAGTCAGTGCTCTTTCCACTTCATTGTGGGTCTCTGGACTAGTCCTCCCCTCAATGGAAACTAAGAAAAGTAGTGCTGTGAGGGGTGATGCAGATGCATGCTCTTGAGCATAACCAAACATGAAAGATGGACAGATAAATCCATCCAAGGATGATGTGAATCAATATTCAACTCAGTATTTAAGTGGATTTGTCACCTCCTCAACCCTCCAACAAAGCTGGTCACAATCCATCTGTGTTTGCCTTTCTTGGGTGATTCTTGTTCATGTCTACCATAGGGAATTGACTCAGTGTGCTGGGGGCCCTCCTCCCTTTCTCTTGACATGGGAGGGATAGCAAAGGTGCACACAGGCTGTCTACTGGGTATTCCTTGCTCTCATGACTAGTCTGCTTTCTTTTTCATCCGTCTTCTTAATAATATCCTTTAAATTACTTCTCTTTCTTAATTCCTTGGTTGTATTGTATTTTAGGCTGCTTTCATTCTGCTCCAATGCCTCACCATGGTGTGAAAGTGACCTTAGAGTCCTAAAGAGTATCACAAGAGAGTTTAAGATTCTACTGTGCTGAATAGCCTTTGTGTATGGTCCTGACAATAGACTGTGTCTATTTCCTGAAGATCAGTCTAAGTACTGAGAATTCATCCTCAGTAGACTTCCCACTTCATAATGAATCCTTTAGTTGTGGCAACCCGTGAAACGAATAGACAAGCAAAATGCAAAGTGGCCCTACTTCCTATTTGATCTCCTATATTTTCTGTAGTGATGGCAACAGAGTGACAGAAAAGTAGGGCATATGGTTTTAAGAACAATACAATTTTAGGGGCAGCTAGGTGGTGCAGTGAGTATAGTACCAAACCTGGAGTCAGGAGGACCTGAGTTCAAATCCAGCCTCTTGACACTTGATACACTTACTAGCTGTGTGACCTTGGGCAAGTCACTTAACCCCAATTGCTCTGCCTTCCCCACTCCAAAAAAATAGTTAAAAAAAGAATAATACAATTTTTAGACGGTTCATAGATTTAACTTCAATGTTTGTCCTCTTAATTTGAGGCTCTCATCTAATGACCAGTGAGGAAACATATTACCAGAGGAAGTGAATTCTAGTATTCTTAAGGTGAGTCAATGGGACCTAAAACTGCTTCAAATATAGCTGTAAACATGATACAGTTTAGTTGTAAAAAGGAGAGCCTCCAAGATGAAATTAAATTCTGAGATTTGCTTGAGAACTCAATTTTAACAGTACATCTAAATTTGTTAGACCCATTAAATCATGCCAAATATCTAGTGTCCCTAAAGCAAAACTTCATTTTATAAAGAAAGAGTCAGTACTAGGCCTATTCAATCAAGCATTTACTGGTTCCATTTAGTACTCCTATGGGCTTTAACATTCTTTATCTTCAGCAAGATGGCTCTCCGAAAAGCTAGAAATTAAGAAAGAGAATATATTTTGGCCAAAAGGAACAGCCTACATTAAAAAAAAAGACATCGTGTGCTCTTGAAAAAAAGAGTGCTACAAAAACGATATATTAGTTAGAAAAGGTTCATATGCTATAGAGAAGAAAAGAAGAGCCATAAGGAATGAAGACAACATCTGTGATTTTGTTCCCTGTGAGAGCATCTGGCACACTGAACATGACGGATTTGAATCAGAGAGGCTAGAACACGTTGGTTTCTAACTATCAATCAGAAACATGGCATTCAAATGATCCCACAAATCGACTAGAATAAAGGGTATGCTGAGGAAGCCATGTACATATTCCATAGAGATGGTGTAGGATGTATTTTATACTAACAGTGGCTGTTTTTCAGGAATATTTCCTAGCACTTTGAAGCAATGGGAAAATCATGAGAAGATGTAGGCAGACAATAATTCTTCCTACCTTCTACTTTTACTGTCATTTCATTCCTACTAAAGGGAAAAGCTATAAAACCCCTAGATGGTTTTCCGGCTGCAAAGACCGGTGGGAATATATGTTTAGTGACTCCTTAAAGAGCCAGAATTTGAAAGACTCAATTTTATATTATAATCTTCACCAATTATATTGCTAATTAGCAGAAGAGTATGGAGATAGCAGTAAGAAGTTTCACTAGTTGAGTTTTCCCTATATGCTTTGGGGTTATGTGAGCAGCTTTTTTTTTTTTGCCAGAGAAAATCTAAGAGAAAGAAACATAATCTGGGCTTCTATCATGCTTAAAGTTTTCTCCTTAAAAATTCTCAGATACCTTTTCAATTTGCTCAACTATTAATTCTAACATACGGCATTCTGGCACTGAGACCCAGCTCCTAAGAATTAATTCAACAACTGTTTGTTAAGCATCTATTATGAATGCTTTATGCCTGGGTAGTAGACAGAGAGGGTGAGAAAGGTACAAGAATAAATAAGACACAGCCCCTGACTTCAAGGGACTTATTAAATCCTATAATGTGTGTGATACAGTGGCAGATGCCCTGGGTTTATAGCCAAGTTCTGACATTTATGGCCATGTGACCATGGGTCAGTCATTTAGCCTGAGTTTCCTCACCTGTAAAATGGCATGAATAATCCTTATACTACCTATTTAACAGTGTTGTGAGGAAAACCTCAAAGCATCACAAAAGTGTGAGCTGTTGTTATTGCCTTGAAGTGCATCCTGAAAGTCCATTACACATTACATTATAAGGTGGGATGGTTTTACTATTGATATCTAAGTTACCCTTTTGAAATGAAGTTTTTTAAGAGAAAGCTATCTAAAGATGGTTGAGGATTCAGATGTTCCATGAATTCAACCTTATAATTAACTCACAAGACTCATTCATGGAGGCAGGTAGGTAGTATAGCAGACATAGTAGGCATAAAGTCAGGAAGATCTGGATTCAAATCTGGCTTCGGACATTTGTTAGCTATGTGACCCTGGGCAAGTCATATAAGCTCTATCTACTTCAGTCCTCTCAACTGTAAAGTGGGGATAATGATAGCACCTACCTTCAGGGTTGTCATGAGGCTCAAATGAGATAATACTTGTAAAGCACTTTGTACAGTGTCTGGGACACAGTAGGTACTTAATAACTGTTTCCTTCCTTTTTTTCTTCTTCAGCTTGTTCATCTCTGTATCTAAATGACAAGTTATTGGTTGCTCTTTTTTTTTAATGTTAAGAGGAAATAGTCTCCCTGTATGAAGTCCACTTAGAATTCATGTGTAAATCTCAATCAATGTTGCCTCTCATCCTACAATTGCCAAGTTTCCACAAGAGCCACTGGAGAGAGGCATTATTAAAAGCCTGCACCCAAGGTGACCATCTTATTGTAATTCAAAACAGAGGATGGATCTGAATCATTGCTATGTAGCACAGAACAGACATAAGGACAGAGCATTAAGTTGAGGGGGTGTTTAATAGAAAGAAGTATTGCTGCAGTAATTTTTTTTACAATGTTGTTCTGCATTAAGTTTTGAGATGGAAGTAAAGATTGCACAAGAGTTTCAAGTGGAATTCATAGGGTGATCATTTTATTAAATAGAAAAATAAATAGAATTAAATCAGTCATATCTGATTTGCAGATGATCCCTGAGATCCCTGACATTTGGAATAGTGGGGTTCATCATAGGATTAGTAGTACATTTAGATTTAATAGTAGCTATTACTATTTGCACATTAAGTTTTAAATTATTCTAAATATTTCCAGCTTGCTCAAAATGCTATTATTCTTGATAATGACAAGTGTGGGGCCAGTAGTGTATGTTGTTTAGTCATGCTCATGGATATAATAACAACGATGTCAATTATGGGAGTTAGTATAAGTGTTCTGTGCTTCACCCCTCCCCCAAACACTTAGTCCTTTGAGAAGATTTATTAAATACTTCACTTCAAAATTACTCAGCATTGGTGAGTTTTATAGCAAGACTGTACATATTTCAAAGGTTTATCTGTAAGTTAGTTGTTTGGAACTCAGAACTCATTTCCCCTTAGAAACAATTTATGCATGATACTTAGGTTCCCAAGTTATTCCTCAAAAACACGGTTAACTCATAATGTGTACTTGTTTAGTTGTTTTTCAGTCATGTTCTACTCTTCATGACCCCATTTGAGGTTTTCTTGGCAAGGATACTGGAATGGTTTGCCATCCACTTCTTTAGCTCGTTTGACCAATGAAGAAACTGAGGCAAACAGGGTTAATTGATTTGCCCATGGTCACATAGCTAGGACATGTCTGAGGCCAGAATTGAACTCAAAGATGAGTCTTCCTGACTCCATGCCTGGAGCTCGATCCACTGCACTACCTAGTTGCCCAACTCATAATGTACCTGAGTTATAATATAGTGGGTTGGTTGGGAGTCTTCCCTAGTCAACCCGGTGAGTTGTTGTGTGGGATTTAATGTTTGTCAGGAAGGAATATTTTTATTTGGATCCTTTTGCATGGTCATGTTTATTGGCACCTTGTTAAGAGGACAAAACATAACTTCTGATTAGTTTTTAGTGGCTGAGACAGCCTTGAAATTAATTGGTAGATTTGGAGGCACCATTTGGTGCCTCCTAAAAAATAGTTTTCATTGACTAGTATTGCCCCTAAGATGAATCGATTCTTGGTCTCTTGGGAGAAGGGACTCATTAGAAAAGTAATCCCTTGAAATGGCTTGTAAAACAATTCTTCATCAAAGACTCTAGGCTTTTTTCTTTTACTTTTTACCTTCTCTCTTGAGGAGTGCAAATATTAATGATCATTTTGGAACATAGACATATGAGAACTGCTTATGCTCTTTGTGGCCCAAAAAGAGAGTAACTGAACACCTTTGACCTTTCTTTTCTTCTTTCTGAGCATAGATCAAAGATAACGACGTGAGTAGACATTCCTGGCTCAAGAGATAGCAGCATTTGAAACAGTGGTGGAGTATCCTAGAGAAGCTACATATGCTTGCCCATGTGACCCAAGAGGGGAGTTCATGGATGATGTCGTTCGTGAGCTCTTGACTCCTAGATAAACAACAGGGATTTCCTAGGGAAATTTCTTGGGCAGCACTGGCCTTAGGGACTGCCTAATGAGTAATTCCAAATTTGAGTGTTCAGGGAACCAGTCTTTTATCCAGAGATGTGAGGGTTCTTGGGCAATGTCCCTTGGAAGAGAAGAGGTTTATCTAAGTGACCCATTTTGTCTGGCTCAGGGCTATTCTACCTCACTGCTACAAATGCAGTGATTATGGGTTGTTTGTTTTTTTAATTGAGTGCAGGTTGGTGGGCAAGTTGGAGATGCATTCTGAGCTAAAATAAAAGTGGATATTTTGAGTAGGAGGTTTACCCATCAGAGGCATGGAGGAGGCAGAGGAGAGGGGAGGATTTTCTGGAGGATTTGGATGGTCCCTTTTGAAGGAGTCAATGGAGATGGTCTGGGAGAAACACTAGGGAGGGGTGGTTCTAGGGAGCTTCTCTTTATACTAGGTAGATTAGTAGTAGGCTTCATGGACCTGGATGAAGACTTGTGGCTAGAGGTAAGGAAGGCTTGGCACAATCATATCTCAGCTAATGGATTTTGTTCCATTGCTTCCAAGGATGGGAGGATACCCTGGGGCAGGGGTTGGGGGCTGAACGGACTAGGGCAAAGAGTCACTTGGACCAGTCTGTAGGAGTTTCTTCTATCTTTGTCTTAAGACATGCCCCACTCCCCACCAGTCAAAGGTTCAACAAAAGACCAAAGCCCACAACACGAAAGAACAAAAGACTTACGTTCTTTACTATTGCCACGAATTATTTGGCCAGTATAGATGTGATGGTAAAGTCTTTTAGACTCAAGGTGTATTTCCTTTGGTGGAAAAGCCCAAACCATAACGTGGCAGTATGAGTCTGGGAAAAGAAGGCAGCGTAAGAGCCCATTAGAAGGTGGGACCCGCAGAGTAGGAGGATAATTGTGTTGTTTATGAACTGTTGTGAGCACTTTTATGTGAGTTGTACATTTATTCATAGGTTCCTGTGAGTTCTTTGAATCATCTTCTTTTTAAAGAGTGATATAAAAATTATCTTCTACCTAGTAACAACATTTGCTACATTGAGTGCTCATACAAGAGTTGAGGACCCTCTCCTCATATCTCTGGAAACCTATATGTAAGCTGAATGCAAGCTATATTTGAAGATTTCCCAGAATAAAATTTTAATGAGACTATAATGAGTCAAAGAGATGGTGATCTTTACGGTCATTTCATTCTCAAGGTTCTGCCTGCTGAACTTAATCTCAGGATTACATCCATAGATGACAACAACAATGATGACAGAGAAATGGTTGTTGGGAGTTTTGCAGAAGGAGAGTCTGAATAGGGCAGGAAGAACAGGGAATATGCCAACTGCCCTTTCCTTTTGTTTTGAGGATGGGAGAGAAGTAGCCCAGCTTGGAAAGGGTGCCAAGAGATTTAGTGTCATCAGGAGAAAGCTAGATTTCAACAAACTTCAGAAGATGAAAATAATATGAAAGGGAGAGCTCTAAAATAAGGGTTAAACTTTTAGGAGAGTTGTTAACAATTGAGGTCAGTTACACAGGGGAATGGCAGAGAAAAGAGGAGATTAGGGACCCGAGAGGACTACAGCTAAGTTCAATTGGAATGAATAAATATGGAGAGGTAGCAGGAGAAAGGGTTTTTCCAGCTAGGCAGAAAGTGATCTTGAATCATGAATTAGAGGAATTTGCTAGCCATATGTATTGGAACTACCAAGTTTCAAGTAGCAAAATCAGCTCCAAGATTCTACTTAAGATGATATTCAAGGTCTTCTGCAGACCCTGATAGAAGAGGAACTCTTTCAGTTGTGTGGGGGCAAGTGTAGATAATTTGTCTGACAGAATATAAACTAATATAATAATCACTGACAAATGTTTATTGAGTATTTTCTTTGTGTAAGCCACTGTGCTAAGGTGATAGGGAGACCAAGGAAGAGATTGTGAGACAAAGATTCTGCCCTAAAAGAGTTTACCAAAGAGTTTGATGGGGCTGGACAAAGCTACTGATCGTTATGTTTGGATACTGCACTGATCCTAGCCATCCCAGATAGTCTGGACAACTAGGACAGGTAGTGTGGTAGGAGCAATCCATCCCAGTGAGAATGAAGCCAGAGAGAGCGATGTGACAGCCATGGGACTCTGGCTAGGGTGGCAGCCCAAGGCAAGATTTAAAAAAAGTCTTCTTTCTCAAGTAGTTGGCACTCTGGCAGAGGTGGGAGGAGTTAGGGAAAAGGAGAAAGAAATTGCCCTCTCCTAGATGTTGCCAAAGAACAGATTGCCTTGGCTGGGCCTGTACTAATTACACCATCAAAAGCAATCACTATGGAGAACAATATTTCTTTGGGAAAATACATTAAGAATGCCAAATTAGGATTCTAAGAGCACATTTTACCCCACTATAGTAAGACTAGGAAATCTCCCTCCCTTTACCACCCGCTTGCCAGTGGAAATAGGCACTCTCTTAGCTCCAAGCTATTGTTGGTATTTCCAACGGCCTGGGAACAATGATCCCAGCAGCATTTGGGCAAGGGTGATTTAGAGGGAGGAAAAGGATGGGGACTTTAGGAAATGAGTAAAGAGCTTTTGGGGACATTGCAATCTTGTAACTTCTCTTTTCCAGCCAATTCTTAGTTGTCCAAAAGGTTATCTTCTATTCCCCCAGGTGCTAGAGAATAACCAATCTGCTTCTTTTTCCACAATCCTGGTTTATTGCTTCCAAACATGGTCTCTCTCCTTCCAGATCTTCTGTGAAATAGAATTCAGTTCCACAACTTCTCTTCAATGCTCTCATCCCTAGAGCAAGGACTTTCTGAGTTTCTTTTTCTTTTCCTAAGAAACTTATGGGGTATATGATAGGTACCATCAAGTATCTGAAAGGGTACTGGTAGAGAAAAAGGATTGGACTCATTATGCTCGGCCTAAGAGGACAAAACTATGGTGAACGCATGGAAATTGCAGAGGCAGATTTGGGCTAAGTGTAAGGAAAATCTTATTAACAACAAGAGCCTTCCAAAAGGCTACCACAGGAGGTGGTAAGTTCCTCTTCAGTGGAGGTCCTCAAGCATAGGATGATGTTGGGGATGTTCTAAAATGAATTCCTTTTTTTTTCAAGTGTAGTTTGGACCAAGTGACTGCCTTTGTATCTTCCAAATCTGAGATTCTGTGAGTCCCCTTTTTTCTTATTCTTTTAGAAAACCCTAGTGATCACATCTATTTCAGTGTTTTTACTTATATAGCTTTGAGATCATTTACTATGGAGAAGATTTATAATATCACATAATTAGCACTGCTTTCTCCATGCAGTACTAAATAAATGAGACAATGAAATAATGTTACTTTATATATTTAATGTGGTCTATTTATTACTAAAGTTGCTAAACTTTAGTACTCTTCTATACAAATCACTTTCCTTTTCCAAACCAAATATGCATTGCTATTTTCCTTTTTTCTTGTTCAGTAGCTTTCATTTAACTCAACTCTATTTTTACATGTCTTTATTGACCTTTTTTTCCTGCTTGGCTATGCATTTCATTGAACATGGAATAAATTAAAGTTCTTTATTTTTCTTTATTTTAATACTCTAAGGAGACATGATTTTGTTAGTGTGGGCAATCCCTTTGCTCTTTAAGAGTTTTTGCTGCTGAAACATTCATCACCCTGATGAAGGGTTTCTCTGAACTTAACTAGGCTGGCCCTCGAATGGCAGAGATACAATATGTCACTGGACCCTTACCTGACTCCATTCCAAGTTAGTAGGACCTGCCAGAATTTGTATGGTGCTGGCATAACCAAGGTCATATCTACATTACAATGAAGCATAGGTATGGGACTTAAATTAACATTGTTTTGCACGATCTATTTAAAACATTGTATATATACGCATGCATAATATTAATTCCATATATTTTACATAAGGCCAAAAAAAATCTTAGTCAGCAAATACTTGATCTCCTTGCCAAAGAGAAAGATATGACAGCCAAAGGCAACATCAGTTTAGAATATAAACTCGTTTGTAAAATTTTACAGAGAAGAATGCTGGAGGATTTTGAGCAGTATTTTCTCATAAAAAAGGAAGAATCACTGAAGGGAAAACCAGAAAAACAGAAAAGTTGGTGAGAGACTCAACTAAGCAAAGTCATCCTGAGGACATCTAAGGATGAAACTGGAAGGAAGACCACAAACATAAAAAATTGAAAATACCTATAAAGAGTTTTATAGTAAATTCTTTTTATCATCAAGGACAATGGAGAGCCACCACATTCGTACTATTAAATCAGCAGTTGCAGAAGTTTTATGGGACTATCTGGGTCCTTCTAATTCATTCATACAACAAATATCTATTAAGTATGTGTAAGCCCCTGTGCTAGGTGAGGGAGATATATAAAGATAATTAAGGTAAAATCCTGCCTCTGGGGAACTCATCGTCATAGAAAGGCCTCTAGAAAATGTGGAAGTGGCAGTAAAGAAAGCAACAATGAGAAAAGTAGTTGGAAGAACTAGGCTCAGGAATGAATAGAACAAAGAGAGGTTGGCTTGCCTTCAGGAAATTGCAAGTTCTTTCATGACGCCAAACTTTTCTCTAAAACAAAAGATTTTAATAAAAATTTTAATAGAAATATTAAATATTCAATAGAAATATTAAACTTATTTGAATACAAATGTTCTTCCAGTAATAGCATGTATCTAAGAGTCATAGAAAAATGCCTTCTCTAAAGAATTGAAGCTGAAGATTATTTACAGGGCAACAGAAGGCTGCTTGGTGGGTGTGAGAAGGCTATAACACGTCATAAACATAGAATTACACAGCAGAAGTAGTATGATAAATGTCACTAAAGAAGTGTATGAAGGGGAAAAAAAAGATGGACTTTTTTTTTCAGAAGCAAAGGACAGGAAGGAAAATGAATACCCATTAAGTGGGGCATGTCTAAACAAATTGTGATATAGAAATGTAATGCAATATTACTCTGTCATAAAACGTAACAAATAAAAGGAATTCATAGCAGCACGGAAAGAATAGAGTGATGTAGAGTGAAGTGAGTAGAACCAGGAAAACAACAGATACAATGATGATAACAATATAATGGGGAAAAAATAATACAGTGAAACTGAACTCAATGATTAATCAAGCCTTACACTGGAACAGAGCTTTACAGAAGGAGACCAGGAGGGGACTAGGGATGTGGAACATTTTATATATTGTCACACTTGGTGGATGTGCTGAGTGGTTTTGCTTTTTTTTTCTCTTTTAAAACTTGGTTACAAGGGATGGTCCACTGGGTATGGGAGGGGAGAGGGAAATATTAAAAAATGTAGGTGATATAAAAACTAAATCACTAAAAAGAAAATTTTTATTGTTCTTTTGTTTGGTTTTGGCAGGGCAATTGTGATTAAGTGACTTGCCCAAGGTCACACAGCTAGTAAATGTGTCAAGTGTCTGAGGCTGTATTTGAACTCAGGTCCTCCTGACTCCTGGGCCAGTCCTCTACTCACTGCACCACCTAGCTACCCCTAAAAAGAATATTTTTTAAAAGATGGTCCAGTCCTAAGGCAAGAGCAAGAGACAACTACTGCAAAGCCCATGTGCTCCACTGGAATCTCTATGATGGCCAGAGAATCTGAAAGAGGCCCACATGGAACAGGCTCCTTGGCAAGTGTAAAGGAGGATATTGAAAAAATCGCACCTGATGAGCAGGCATTAGTTAGATAGATAAATGGGTTATAATCTTCATTAATGTAGGGAACGCTTCCATTGATGAAATCATACCGATAGGAGTCACATCTCTATAGTAACATACATGTAAAGTAACTGTAAACAAAGAAACATAAATCCTTCTATCAGCATTATATCTAATGATATATGATTGAGCAGGAACAGCTACTTCGAAGTCTTAGAAGGATTTCCTCTAATATTTCAATCAGAGAGTTTTTTTAAAGTTCCCATTAACAGAAAAAATATCCAAAAAATAATCACCTCTGGTAATTTTTCTTTCCCTGTAGGTGAAGAAGAATCAACTGAAGATCCCTATTAATTAAGCATGGGCGTAGATGAGTATATAAAATGGTGGATTGCATCTAGTTTCTCTTTTGGCATATTCACTTCCACTCCTGGTATGCGGAAGACCTCCTCAGGCTTGTCCCTCCACTCCCTTTCTTCCCTTTTCTCCCTTCCTTTTAAAGCCTTAAGTGGCACATGTTGTCTGGCAGTTGGTGAGAGGGAAGAACTCCAATTTTGATTTTTCTGGTCCCCGTAAACTGTCTCTGAATAATCTTTTCCCCCAAACTCTTCACTCTTCCTAACTTTGACCTTTCTGTTGCGGATACTAACATCTACCCTTCCCCACTCTCACAGCCATGCAATCAGTGGTCAGATCTATCTCAACAATGTCACTTGTATCTATCCCTTTTGCCCTACTCATGTGGCCACCATCCTAATTCAGACTTACATCACTTCTCACTAGCACTGCTGTAATAACCTTCTAATTATTCTCCCTCCCACCACTCCATCTTTCCCATAGCTCCCCAACTGATATTCCTAAAGCTCTGTCCTCTAAGCACAACTGTACCTGTGGTCTGAGTATTTTCTGTTACGTTGCTGCAGTTTGAATTTTTCCAGTTTCAAGTATTTCTGGTTATGGCTCTGGCAATTACATTTTTAAATTTCCAGAGGAAATTGCATTAGATCTTGCAGAGAATTGCTGTATTTAATCTTTTTCATTTGTGATCAATCTTACTCAGGTGCAGAGTAAATACAATACGGAATGCTGTTTTATTGGCCTGTGAAAAAAAGATGTCTATTTTTGAGTGGCATGGTCCTAGGTAGTTGCTTGGGTGCCCCCTAGAGGCCATATTGTTAAACGCTAAGGATTCTTAGCATAGGATCATAAATATTAAAGCTGGAAGATACCTCTGACTCTATCTAGTCAAACCATCTCATTTAACAGATGAGAAAACTAATGCCCAGAGAAGTTAAGTGACTTACTCAGTTTCACAGTGAGAAGCAGAGTTGGGATTCAAACCCAGGTCCATTGACTCCAAACCCATTGTTCTTCCCACACTGCCTTGTGAACAAAAAATAAAACAAGACAAAAAAGTCCAAAAACCCCACCAATAAGCAATCACTGCCTTGGGAGGAAAAACAGATTTATTTATATTTTCTATTTTTGTGCAGCAAGTGACAACTGTTCATATTTCCATCTTCCATATAGCAGAGAAGTTAGCTCGATCAATAAGTTTGTGGGAAAGCTAGAAAAAAGTTAATATATTTTGTTGCTTCGACCCATGAACTTGATTCTGTTTCCCACTTCAGTCCCTAAAGCTTGGGGTTTTCATTAGGAAGACAACTGGCACTTTTGTTGACAATCTCAGCAGAACACTTAGAGCCTAAGGTTGAAATGGCTTGTGTGATGTTAGTGAAAGAAATGCTAAATTTGAAGTCAGCTTTGTGGTTGTTCAGCCATTTCAGTCACGTCTAACTCTTGTGATCCCATTTGGGGTTTTCTTAGCAAAAATACTAGAGTGGTTTGTCATTTCCTTTTCTGGCTCATTTTACAGATGAAGAAACTAAGGCAAATGGTGAAATGACTTGCCCAGGGTCACGCAGCTAGAACATGTCTGAGGCCAGATTTGAACTCCTAAGTCTTCCTGATTCCAAGCCCACTGCTCTATCCACTGCACCACCTAGCTGCCTGGAGTCAGACTACCTGGGTTCAAATCCCAGCTCTGCTACATATACCTGCCATATATAGCCTTAGGCAACACTTAGGCCTCGGGGAACCTCAGATTGTTAGAGGCATTGTGGTACAATGGAAAGAGTGCTGGCTCTAGAGTAGCCAGATTAAATTTCCTTTGATTCTGGGGAAAGTCACTTAATTTCCCTGGCTCTAGTTCTATGATCCCAGCTTTTAAAGCCCTACACATTTGACTGCAAACTATCTTTCCAGCCTCATTGGACTCTGTTCTTCCTCCCATACCTTTGATCCAGCCAAAATAGCCTTTTCTTTCTTCCTCACACATAATGCTGCAAGATCCATTCCTATGTCTTTGTACTGGCCATCCCAATTGCCTGGAATGCACTAGATCTTTACTCTTTTCCTTCAAGATGCAGCTCAAGCACCATCTTCTGTATAAAGTCTTTCCTGATCCCCTCAACTACTGTTGCCCTCCCTTCCAAACCATCTTGTATTTAACTACTTTGTATATATTTGTATTCACTTTATGTTTATTCTCATATCTTTACATCTTTACTTGTTCTCTCTCCTTCCTAGTGAGTAGGAATTGTTTCTCTTTTTTGTACTTGTATCTCAAGGGCCTAGCAGGTGCCTGCCACATAGTAGGTGTTTGTAAGGCCAATCTGTAAGTGAAAGATCTTTCCCACCCATTGAATAGGCCTCAGGTGGGGCCAAAGAAGGGAGGCCTGATTGGAGGCAGGCCCACACCCTTTCACTAACTAGGTTTGAGGCCCCAGGCCCCACACCTTTTTGCTAAGTAGGCCCGGAACAGGGTATATAAAATCAGAGGTTAGCATTTTGCCTTTGGGATTGGTGATGAGACTCTGGGTAAGCCATTGAAGCAGCACTCTCCCCCACTCCCCCTTTGGAAGCCGAGATGTTGCTGCTTCTCTGGTAACTATGTATTGTGAGTTGGTTACAAAGAAATGTTGATCTGTTTATATTGTCTCTATTTGTAATTTCTGTTTGTATTTGCTCTGAAGTTTAGGGTGTTGGCTTTTTCCTCCCAACTAAGTGAATGTTTAATTAAAGTGAGATTTTTATCCCCTTAAAGTTGGTTTCCTTAGAAAAGCAGATCAAAGAACCTGTGCTAGCAGCCTTCCTGTGTGCTGGTCTTGTTGGTTTTATGCTCTGCAGCAGCTGCTAGCAACATTGTTGTTACACTGCTTGCTTAGTAAATACTTGTTGATTGATAAGTATACCCATCCAGCACTGTGCTAATTTTTCATCTTTTGAGATATTTGAGGAATTATCTTCTATCTATTAAGTATCCTTTCATACTTACAAATATGCAAAAACTCAGAGGCTTGACCGCCTCATACAAAAGGCAGTGGGTTTATCCTACTGTATAACTAAAATTTCCTGGGCCAGTGCTAACCAGTGAGAGAATCGCAGTGAGCCCATGATCACCATTCCAGTATTGTTCCTTACTTTATCTAGGAAGACTAGTTCAGGTATGGCTTAACATGTGACTTGTGATGCCAAAAGAACTTAAATATTATTCTTACGAGTCTTTTTTCGGTTGGTAACACTTGGCTTTGGGTTGGCACCACTAGCTAAGGCTTATTAAAAGTAATTGTTCTATGTTTCTCCAGAAAGCAGAAGTATGATTAATAGCAGACAAATATAGGGGCAGGTTTCAGTCCAATACAAGGAAAAATTAACACTTTAACCTGCTAAAATGTATAATATTTAATGCAATATATAATAGTCTGCCCTACAAAGTAGTGAGATCTCTATCACTAGAAATATTTATTCAAAGGTTTAATAGCCCTCTGTAGTAGATTGGCAGCTAGGTAGCACAGTGGATAGAGTTTTGGGCCTGAGTCAGGAGTTCAAATCTGGTCTCAGACATTTACTAGCTATGTGTCCCTGGGCAAGTCATAATGGCAACCTGGCTCAGTTTCTTTCTCTTTAAAATGAACATGATAATAACCCCTATCTGCTAAGATTGCTGTGAAGTTCAAATGAGATAATATTTGTATTTCATCCTTCCTTCTTTAGGGATGTTCTAGGGATGTTGTAAAGAAGATTAGATTGGGAAATTGAACAAGATGGCTGCCAAGGCCCTTTTCAACTCTAATAATTCTGATTTTTCAACTAGGATTCGACAGCCCCATCAATAATCTCTTGAGCTTAACAAGGTAGTTGAGTTTATCTGCTTCAGCCTAAGTAGCAGCTCTTCTCGGGTTAATGAAGTATTTGCCTTGTGTTGAGTTGAGAGGAGATTCATTGACCATTGATTCATGGCCATATTGACAAAATACCACTACTTCACAAAAAAGAAATATCCTCTCAGAAGTTCAGAAGAGCTAAGTTACAACTTGAGTTAAAGAACACAGAACCAGAAATAGCCTAAGTATGTGGGCATAGTGTGGGGTATCCACTCAGTATTGTTAGAGAGACAGGGGTTCATAGGACTAGGTCTCTGTGGAGCCTGTCAGGGCCATGTTTGCCCTACATGTAAGCAATGAGAATACTTCCTGCCAAAGAGGAACGCCACTACCCTTTCTCCCCCCTCCTCCAAAAAAATGCTGCACACAAATGACTTTATTTTTGACTTCCTCCGCACCTGTAACTGTGTAAAGCTGAGGCAGCATCTCAGCTGGAAAATTAACACTTGAACGCTAAATAATAATAATTACTATTTCTGGTTATTTTGAATCCACTGACAAAGACCTTTGCAAATAATTGCACTGATCAATCCCATATGAGGTGCAAGGGAAGATCCCTGAGTTGGTGTGCGATGAGAACATTAGCAGGAATTCTCTAATAGTATTCTGTTTAGTAAGTGTAATTGTAAGGAATATATCGTGTTAAAATGCCTGACTTAGTGTCTGGTAACAGCAGATGGTTTGCATTAAGAAACAGATGTTTTCCTCAGCCTTCCCTTAGAATAAGGCTTCATAATTTAGCCACACCCACAAACTTAACTGCATCACAGGAGTGAAGGCATATGCTTCTCATGTCAAATTTGTATAATTGTGGCTTGAAAGCATTATGATGGTAGCAGTGGCCTTAAAAGAGAAATGGCATTTAGGAGAAATGAAGATGTAGAACTATTTATTTTAAAGTATGAAATTTAGCTGTGCTTTAAAAGAAAGCAAAGATGACTGAATTTCTATTTAAAAAAATTTTTTTTAGCGTAGCACCTTGTTGGAAGATTCCTTTCTCCAAATTAGGCAAAAAGCAAGGCAACAAGGACACGCCTTAGATACTTTAACATTTGTAGAGAAAGACTGTTTGAGTGTGACCTTCATTCTTTTCTTTTCATCGTCGTTATACTTTTTATACATACTTACTCTAATTGAGTTGGTACAGATAAACAGGAAACTTGTACAGCTTCCTGAGCATGTAGTAAATAAAGAGATCCGCTAGATGGCAACCTTCTTCTGTATAGGAGCATCTATTCATGGGCATACTCCTGGAATTACTTGTACTATGAGCCCAGGGGAGAAGGTGGGGAGACCCTGTTTGGGCAGTATAAAGGCATTAACTCAGTATGGTCAGCACTTTTCCTGAGAGGTTCTAATGAACTCATCAGTTTCATGACATGTACATGATTGTTGACCTTATTTCTTGAAAGACAAACCTCAATTTCCTTAAAAAGATAAATGTGGGGAGGTTTACCAAAAGTCCCCTAAGCTTAGTGAGAATGGGAAATTCCCTTCATTAACAAAGAAACATAAGGGAATGCTCCTTGTTGGTGAGGAAGAAGATAATTCTAATTACTGTGAAGTACCAATATTGGCTTTTCCCCAAGAGATCTTTGATTCATTGGGTTTTAGGTGATAGCCCAAGAGGAAAAGATCACAGTACCAGTAATCCAAAGTCTCAGCAGACTGTTAATAACACCATTAGGAAACCAGTTCTTTCGAAGACTTTATGTTCACGTGCACATTCATGGAAGTGTAGTCTTACATGCTACACAGAGGGTATCCCAAAAGTCTTAGTGAAAGTTCAAGTTTTAATAGCTTAAAACTGCACTAAAACTTTTGGGATACCCTGTAGATCTAACAGGAAAAATAGGAGAGAATCTGTTAGGTGTATGTAGTATGTGCCTGTGAGTATATAGGGTATGTACACCTGGAAATTGAAACACAAGTTTTCTGAAATTTATAGGTAGTTATTTGTTTAGTGTTCCCTACCCTTTTGAGGTCTAAAACCTGTACATTTCCAGGGATACATGGAAGAGAGTTGCGTTCTCATTCTCTTTTTTTCCCCCTAATCCCCTCCACTCTTTCTTCAGCATCCTACCAATATAACCCTTTTTCCCTACATGTGTCTCCATCCTCTTTTCATCATGTGTGCGTGTGCGCTTGAGCACACACAAGCACACACAAGCACACACACACACACACACACACACACACACACACACACACAGCATCACATGGATTCAGAAATGTATCCTGGAGTGGGCAGGAAAAAAAATCTTTGTTCTAGATCTGGCTCTTTCATTAGATGGCTGTGTGACCTTGGACGAATCACTTTACTCAACTGGACCTCAGTTTCTTCATCTGTAAGATGAGATTAATAACATTTACACTGTCTCCCTCATGGTTTGACCTATGGATCAGATGAGCCTGGCAACTATATAGTCTATTGTTATTTCTCACTATACTTATCAGCAGCTCTTGGTCAGAAACTGGCAAAGGAAGCAGCATCATCACACTCCAAACTGCTGAGGTGTTGGAATGGGGGTCAGAACTAGAGAATAAGCGTACCAAATAATTCTTTGATAACTCATGGTGTCATACTATTGGGCTCTACAATACTTCAATTCGGCAAGAATTGATTGGGCCCCTATTCTATGTTCATAGCACATAATGGTGGGGTGAGAGCGTGTGTATATTTAGGTGGGGAGTAGGTATGATAGAAATAATAGAAATGGAACTTACAAGAAAATACAATGTTCTATCAATTTTTATAAAAGCACCACAAAATTTACTGAGGTACTCCTCTCAGAGAATGATTGGGTTATTTGATAATTTTAAAACTTAGAATTATAATTTTCATTTCTGAAACAATTCCCTCCTATAGAATATAAGCTCCCTGAAGGCAAGGCCTGTTTGATTTTTGTTTTTGTAGGCCAAGTACCTAACACAGGTACTTTAAAAATGTGTCTTGAATTGAACAAGCACATATACTGCTATGGCAAATTTGCACTCTCTAGTTTGCATTCTTACTTTCTGCCACACTGTGGCACAATTGGTCTTTTTTGGAAGTACGTCTTTGATGCAATTTATTTGTCTACATTTACAGAATCTTTCACACTAAAATCTCAAAATTCAGACCGAGAAGAAGTTTGAGTGAGTATATTTTAAGGTGTCAGGGTAGACGAAAGAGGTATAAAAATGAACTAAAGTAGACCCCCTCAAATTGCACGAGTTTGAAGACTAACCATTCTTTTTCATGGTTGGAAAGTGGTCTTCACTTGGAAGGATGCCCCAAGAGAAGAAAGAAGAGGTGAGTGAAGTTTAATATTACTCATCTGCTAAAGCAAGCAAGAAGGCTCTCAAGCCGAAAAATTGGAAATCATGTCTTTTGATGTCACCCATGGAGACAGGATGGCCAAAATGATGGTTTGACATACCAAAGGAAAGTGAGGAAAAGATAAAGGTGGAATGGGGCAGCTAGGTGACACAGTGAGTAGAGCACTGGCCCTGGAGTCAGGAGGACCTGAGTTTGAATCCAACTTGAGACACTTGACATACTTACTAGCTGTGTGACCTTGGGCAAGTCACTTAACTCCAATTGCCCTGTCTTCCCCACCCCACCCCCAGCCAAAAAAAAAAACCAGAATATAAAGATAAAGGTGGAACACAGTGGATGGTGCCTAGGGGCTCTGCAGATTGGGAAAGAGGAGAAAGATGATGATAGCTTCTGGTATAACTGAAAACAGTGAAATGGAGAAGGATGAGAACCAGACCAAACAGGATTATTCTCTGGACACCAAAGAGGGTTAAAACAAAGGATATTAAAATGTGAAGTGAAGGTAGTTATTACAGAACATTAGATTTTTCACTGAGAGAAGCCCCTCATATTACAGTCCCGGAATTAGGGCTGTGAAAAGGAGAAATGACATGAACATAGAGAAAAGAGAGACTTATACAGTTGAGGCAAGGCAGTGGTGATAATTTGATAGTCAAAGAAACTGAGGTGCTGTGATAAGGCTAATGTTGACTCAAAAGTATTTTAGGAAGCGGTGTGGCAAAAAATATTCATCCAGGTGAAAATGGCTTACTTACTACTGATCTCTACTAAAGGAAAACTTATGGACAGAAGTTTGGGCAGGGGTAATGATGATGCACTAGTAATTGTGGATGGGAAAGGAGGCTGTTTATCTATAGAAGAAAACTTTTAGAACTGACAGACTGGTTTTAATTATAGGAAGCAGGAATACTTTAGGTATATCTTTGTTTACCTGAAAAGTTTTGTACAATTCAAATTCTCACCCTGCTATCATATTTTTTTAAAATTAATTTATTTATTTTTAGTTTTCGACATTCATTTCCACAAGATTTTGAGTTCCAAATTTTCTCCCCTTCTCTTCCCTTACCCCACTCCAAGATGATGGGGTGTGTTCTGATTACCTCTTCCCCCAGTCTACCCTCTTTTCTCTCACTACCACCCCCCCATCCCCTTTTCCCTTACTTTCTTGTAGGGCAAGATAGATTTCTATACCCCATTGCCTGTATATCTTATTTCCTAGTTGCATGTAAAAACAACTTTTAACATTTGTTTTTAAAACTTTGATTTCCAAATTCTCTCCCTTCTTCCCTCCCCACCCACCCTTATTGAGAACTTGCTGTCATATTTTAAAGGCACTATTGGAGCTTGTTACTAAAAGGTCTCCTTAAAGGATTTTTTAAATAAAATAATTGACCATTCCTAGCTTGCCTCTTCTTGTGTATAAATCTGGATTTTTCTCATACTGGGTTTGATTAAAATGAGAAATGACCGATGATCATGTTATCTATTTTCAAAAAAGTGAGAGGTTTGGAAGTGCTTCCTTTTTGTCCTGGAGTACATAAATAGTACACAGTTAGATTATGTAGACAGATGTACGAAAATAGGAGGTCTTTTCCAAAAACAAGCAGCTAACAGTATTTATCAAGCACTTACTATGTGCCAGGCCCTGTGCCACGTGCTAGGGATAGAAAGGAAGGTGAAAGCATAGAACCTGCCCTCAAGAAGGCCCCTTTCAAATGGAGGAAAAGAGACAATATACAAACAACTCTGAACCGATAAGGTATATATACGGCAAATGGGAGGTAATCTGGAACAGAAGGCACTAGCAGCTATAAGGAGGGAGTTGTAGAGTCTCTGGGTGGGTAGGTGGAAGAATGCATCTGTGTCTCAGAATTAAATTGAAAAAGGAGCAGATCAGACAAGCACCTATCAACCTTACCATTCTAAGGTCATTTCCCCCCCAGGCACATTGTAAAAGTAAATCAGGGCTGGATCTCTGCCTCTAGTGGCAGACTACAAGTCAAAGCTGTCCCTAGGCAGCTTTCAATTGCACACCAGACATTTTGGTGAGTGTCCTACTTTTTTTCCTAGCTGCATATTTTACACATTACCTACGTGACATCTTTTTTCCCTCTTTGGCTCACTTTGTGCCCCCTTTTTTGGCCTGTTCCTTTTTGTTACCCTGTGGTAATGTGGTAGACAATGTTCCATTCATTCCCCCAAATGGAATTTACTACATATTTAAAGTGGATGTCACTCTTTTTTTTTTAAGTCCAATAAAAACTGCCCCAGTGGTCCACAAACCTTTTTCTTTCTAAGTCAGACAACCAAATGGAAAAGTTTCCTCACTGCCAATAACCTCTACATATACCTGTGTCTTAGGAAGTCTAATCTCAGTCTCAAATGAATCTCTGGTCAGAAAATATCCTCCATTTCCTCCTCCTGGACAAAAGAGGAGTGGCGAACGTTTGGCTTGTTTCATGCAATGTGCCCCATATATTTGTTAAGTTCTCTGTTTTTGGCTATCTTCCTTCATCTATAGATTTCCCATTACAGCAAGTTGATGAGGCTGAGGAGGAGAAAGAGTAGTTCAAACTTTTCGAGCTTGATTAGGTTGGTGACTCACAATCACCTTCCAAAGCCTCAAGGATCAGAGTACGAGCCAGACACTTGTCAGACACTAAAGACACAGCAGACAAATATTAGTCTGTCTTTACCCATATTAGAATCTCTGGTTTTTACCCATATTAAAGCCACTTATCCCAACAGCTGCAAAGTGTTTTTTAAGCAAAATACTTATTTTTTTTTTCATGCTGTCTTTCTCAAGTACCTTTCTAATCCAAGTAGTTCATAGAAAAGCTTAGAATTTTTTTAAAAAAATTCATTCCATAGTTCCCTATTTATAGATTCCCCAAGTTAATGAAATATGCCTGAATCCAGATGTCATGATTTGAATGAAACCAGAATCAATCCAATACTTTTTTCTCAAAATCTGAACTTATTAACATACTTCATACACACACACACACATACACACACATATACATACATACATGCAATGTATATATTATGTCTATGTGTACGTACACATACACACATATGTATATATATATGTGATATATCCCTGTGTAGACAATACTATATGTGTGCATATATGTACATATGTGTCTATATTTTGTTTCGCTTGCCTCCATTTCCTGATTCTGGCAGGGCAAGGAAAGCGCAACTGCCAAAATACCATGAGAAAAGCTGTTCTTGGAGATGACTGGCCAGCCAGTAGCAGGAAGTACCAGAAATCTCATGAGAGAATCTGGTTACAGCCCAATTTTTTCAGACTTTAAAGACTTGGATAGTTCAGATAAGTGTTGACCAGTATTCGAGCTTTAAGGTATTTATTGAATCACATTTCCAAGCTTTTTTGATACAAAGTCAGCACAGAATACTCTACCTTATCACCCTGATAACCTGGAATGTCCTCAAGTTGAGTCAACTTGGCATGTCTCCAATTCTGGAAAAAGGAATTTCAGTCATCTGGTGGGAGATCAAGTCAAGTCAAATCAACAAGCATTTGTTAAGTGATTACTATGTGCCAGATACTGTGCTAAGTACCTAACACATGCTTTCTGTGTTCTTCTGGGACATCAAGACAAGAATTCATAGAACAGAAATCTCAGAATTACCGAATTGTAGATGTATAAGAGTAATTAGATTCAGAAAAGGAAAGAGGAAGGGGTCCAGAGATGGTAAGTGACTTGGGCAAGGTCAAACAAGGAAGCAGAAGAGGTCAAGTGCTCAAGTCTGCTGTTTATGCAGTGGTCTTTTCCCTCCTATGCCATACTAACTCTCAAATATCCTCAGGAATAGATAGAATGACAATTCTAACAAAAGTAGAACAGAAAGATAGCTTTTTCTTCCTGAAATGGTATCCTTGCCCTTTCTGTTTCTCCCGGTCTTTCTAGGTTTGGGGTATGTAAGAAACCCTGAAATCTGTTTCCATATCTGGAGACTTGCTAGTTGATTGTCCATGTAAACTCTTTTTTTCCCCATAGATTTTAATTGTCCTTTCTTTTCCAGTGGAAATTTTTCTCTCACTCATTGTTTTCTCCTCTTTGACCACAGGATGGCAGTCCAAGATTTTATCTGCCACTCTAAGTGGGTACCGTGAGTCTGGTGAGTGTATGTATTTGTGTGCGTGTGTTAGTGTAATTTCATCGAAAATTAGAAACAGTGATGCTTTTTCCAACTTGAAAACAAAGGTCTGAGCTTTGCCTCTTAAATTGGCTCCCCGAATTAGCTCCCTTTTCACCATTTCATGTTAGAATAGGAAAGCTGTTGTTTACACCCCAAGTTCTGTTGATGATTCTGTCTCCAAATGTAGCAATCCCATCAAAGTCTGGCCAGTACATTTCATCATTTTGTAACTTTGATTTATAAATGCTTTGCTTCAAGAGACTATTGGGTTTTGATGAGATACACTGTGAAGCAGATGATCACAGACTGTTAACTGTGATCTGGTTGGTTTCTTTAGCGTACCAAAAATACAAAATACAAAAATATGCTGTTGCATGATAAGCTCTAAATAAAGTGGTGAAGTTTATCTTTCAAGTGCTTCTAATATTTACTAGCATTTTTATAGTGCTTTGAAGTTCAGAAAGCACTTTACATATGTTAACTCATTTGCTCCTCAAAACAGCCAGGGAGGTAGGTGCTATCATTATCCTCATTTTATAGCTGAGAAAACTGAGGTAAGGAGAGGTTAAGTGACCTGCCCAAAGTCACCTAGCTAGTGTGTGAGGCAGGATTTGAATTCAGGTCTAACCTAACTCCAAGTATTGAACTTTATCCACTATGCCAACTAGCGGCCTAACTACTCCTATTTTGTTACTTTCTTTGGCCTAACAAAGCTGCCCAGAGCTTAAAATGCCATGCTTCTCCAGGATGCTGCCCTAATGCCCTTCTTGCTTCCTCCACACCTCTGTGAAACTTATTTTTTCTCTCTACCACCCCCTAAGGACCAACATCCTTGCACTTTTCAAGGTCACAAACATTACTCACAATTCAATTCAGCAAACATGAACGAAGGTCCATTTAGTTGCCAGGTGTGATGATATAAGAGTGGCTCCAGCCAAGGCCATGGCCTCCCTGAGGCTGTTGGTCCTTTCACTGCACCCTTGACTATAATTCCACTAGAATTAAAGCAGTATCATGATAGAAAGAGCCTTGGATGAGGAGTCAGGACTCCTGGATTCCATCGTGGCCTCTATCACTAGCTGTCTGACTTAAAGCAAGTCACTTAAACTCATCTGGGCTTCAATTTCTCCATCAGTAAAATGGGGAGAAAAATCACAACAATTTACACAATGAATATTATGATGTGAAGGAAAACCACACTGAAAGATGTCAGAACCCTGATCAATGCAGTGATTTATCTTAACTTTGGAGGACTGGCAGTGAAGAGGTGCAGAATGAGGGACAGTGGTCACACCTGATCTATGTTTTGGTTGATTTTTCTTAACTACATTTCTTTATTACTAGGAAGTGTTCTATGGGAGTGGGTGAGACCACTGGGACATGGCATCAATGTAATAAAAAACATAAATCAAATATTTATTGAATTTTTTTTTAAAGAGAAGGGTGAAATTAGTGAAGGTTATTCCAGCTCTAACATTCCATTAAAAAAATGCTATCACGGTACAGTCGAAGTTCCTCTTTTTTTCATAACTTACTCAAGTGAGATCCCCTGGAATCCTAGTAGACCAAGATTCAGGAATCTGGGGTTCAGCTGTGACTCTGTGACTGACAGTGACTCATTCATTGACTTTGGGTGACTCAGGCACCTCACTGCTCCAGTTTCTCTATTTTGTAAAGTAGGGATAATAACCTCTGCATTATGAGATTCATTGCAGCTGTTGCTTAGGAGCACTGAAATGTTTTCTATAGTTCTTTGAACTTCTTTACAAAAAGAGGCATTTAAATCCAAGGTATATTTATTTATAAATAATTTCTCTGATTTTAGCACAGAAGACAAGAGAATCCTATGCTCTTTTTGTGATGTCAAATTAATGAGATTGGGAAGGAGCCATTAGTTGCTGGTACTAGCAGAGTAGTAATACTGATACATTCTTACATTTAGATAGCACTTGTATTTTAAATTTTTCTTATGAATGTAATGATCATCCACAAATACAATCATAAAACAATAATTTTTATATACAAAGAAGAATAAAAAGACTCAGTGTGTGAAACTGTAAACTCTTATGTACAATTTGTTTGGGGGGGGGAAGTATATTAATTTAACAAGGCAGTGACAAAGATGCCCTATCTGTGTCCCCTTCTGAACTTTTTTCTTCTGTTTATTTTCAAAACATTTTGTTGATGCTCTTTTCTTTCTTCAAAAAAAAAAAAATCACGTCTTTACCACTACTCATTAACTCATTTTTCTCCTAAACAGAAGCTCTTCCTTATAACAAATATAGTCAAGCTAAACAAATCAGTATATTAGCCATATCTGAAAATGTACTTACATTTTCCCAAACACTTTCACCCATAGCATCTGAGTGGATATTAGGAGGGCCATTTCCTGAGGCTTACTTTCTCTGGTCAGTAGCCCTTAGTTGTCCTAAGTGCACTGGAGAAGATTCTAGCATGTATGTGTTGGCATGACTTTACTTTTGCTACTTTCAGGAGCTTTTTTCTACCTTTTAGCTGAACAGGATTGTAGGGGAAGGAGCAAAAGAGGAAAATAAGAAAGAGCTGAAGAGTAAATGTTTTGGACCACATGTAGAAACTACCCCTTCTTCCCTCACTCCCGCAGCAATCTGCTGTGAAAAAAAAAAACTCACTTAAGTTTTTTCACTTGACCTGTGTTAAAACTGGTTTACCCACCTTCTCTTTTCACCTGTGTCCTTCTGTTATAGACGTCTTCCTTTTAATTTTCTTGGACTGCTGTATTGGCATTCCCTGAACAAGTGGAATGTATAACCATTCCTCTGCAACTCATTATTATTTAAGATTCGTTCAGTTCCAACAATGTGCTTTTCATCAGCTTTTTGAAGGGCCTGGTGAATTTAAAACCTTCCATTAGCTCTCTTTACCCAACGTAGCAGCATATTAATTTAGTTCTTAGGAAACTGAGGCAATTTCCTCCTGAGCTACTTGATACCCATGAACTCAAGTTCTTTGTAGGAAAGAGTCATTATCTTGGAAGCAGCAAATTCAGCTTGTGGCAGTTCAAACTCCAATTAGTTCTTTTCCTCAAGAGTTTTCTTTTTTTAAGATGACATTATTATTATTATGATAATATCAGCCGTTTGATGAAGAAAATAAAACTCAGGAAATGGCCCTCCAGTGCTAACCTCCTACAATATTACTAATATTAATACGTGTGTTTTAAAAACATTGAGGAGTTATTTACCTTCTCAAATCTTTTCCAAAGATAGTGTTGGAATTCAATTAGCATCAATTTTTATTTCTTTTCTAGGCTGTGCTCTCCAGCTCTTCCTAGTCCCATTTTAGCAGCTCAAAAATTTGGTGAAATGACCTTGTCCCTTAAACCAAAGAGAAAGATGATTAAAAAAAAGCCACCTACTGTTTTGGAGTTTTGTGTAGGCTCACTTATTTTGCAAACTGCATTTAAGAATGCCAAAATATAGAAACATGCCTTGTGCTATGATGATTAATACATACTATTTGTTGATGGTGGCTGTGTCTTGAAATTATTATAATTATGATGATGCCTTAGATGCCTAGTACAGTGCTATATACTAGTGGGAGCTCGATAAATATTTGTTAAATGAATGAATGGATTCTTGGCATTGTTTTCCAAAATCACTTTTTTGGCAACTTGACAGCCAAAGCAATGACAAGGTTCATGTTTTCCAAGATAGTAAAACCATTTCAAATAGATTTGTTGAGTCCAGGGAGGCAGCTTGGTGAAATGGAGAAACTGCTGCCATCAGAATTAAGAAGACCCAGGCTCAAGTATCACTTTTAACAACTATAACCTGGGGCAGCAAAGTGACACATTGGAACCTGTGTCACCTTGGAACTGAGCTTGAAGGAAGACCTAAGGTCAAACCCTACCTGAGATACAAGTTGTATTACCCTAGACAAGTCACTTAACCTCTCTCACCCTCAATTTCCTCATCTACAAAATGAGAGACTTAAGAGCATTTAAGGTCCTTCCTGCTCTCTATATAGCATAAACTAGGTCATATCCTTGGGCAGCTAGGTGGTGCAGTGGACAGAGTGCCAGGCCTGAAGTCAGGAAGATTCATTTTCATGATGAGTTCAAATCTGGCCTCTAACACTTATTAGCTGTGTGACCCTGGGCAACTCACTTAACTGTTTGCCTCAGTTTCCTCATCTGTAAAATGAGCTGGAGAAGGATATGGCAAATCACTCCAACAACAATCTCAATGCCCCAGATTAGGAATCTCTGGTTTAAGATGATAAATTGCTGAGCAAGTCTGATGTCAATGGGGAAAAGTCATCTTTCTTTGGGAGCTCTGTATATAATAAAATCACAGGTCTGGTTTAAAAAAAAGGCACATATTGATGAGGGCCCAGTCTCTGGGAACCCCCTTGAATCTGGAATACAGTCTCTGGGAGCCCCCTTGAACAGTCCTTGAATCTTCCAATTAGATCTGGCCTTCCCCTAAGGCCACAAGCCTCACATTATCATTAGGCCCAAATCTAGCCCTTTGTTGTTCAGCTACTTCCCACCCTTAATCCCATTACCTCACCTTGCCCTCCTCGGACTTCCCCTCAAGACCCTCCCTAAACCCCTCCTCCAGTCACCCCAGACCACCCCTCAATCCCTCCTACAATCTTTGTGTATATAATCTCCATCTTGCCTCCATGAAGGTGCTCAGATTCAATCTAATTCAGTAGGTTGAATCTGGCCCGCTTGTGGAAACAGGCGTCACAATGTGGGGGGGGGATTTCTTAAGACAGCCCATTGTGGTGAATCCTTAATAAGCTTTGTCTTTTCCCTTGGCTGAGAAGGCTTGAGTCGAATTCTTTCGGCAGGACCCGGTGCGTCAATATTTCTGGGTGTCGAGCACCCCTCAACCTTAAACCTCTTCACATATGACCTTCCTTGAAGACTCTTCATATAAATTCCACTCCTTTGAAGATCACTGGGTAGAACAAGAAGCCTGGAATGAGGAAGACCCGAGTTTCAATCTGGCCTCAGACACTTATTAGCTATGACCCTGGGCAAATAATCACTTAACCTCTATTTTCTTCAGTAGCCTCATCTGTGGTTGAGTCGTTTTCGATCATATTTGACACTTTGTGGCCCCATTTGGGGTTTTCTTGTCAAAGGTACTAGAGTGGTTCACCATCTCCTTCTCCAACTTATTTTACAGATGAGGAAACTGAGGCAAGCAGGGTTAAGTGACTTGTCCTGGGTCCCACAGCTAGTAAGTGTCTGAGGCCAGATTTGGACTTTGAGCTTGGCACAGAGCCTGGCACATAGTGAGTGCTATATTAATGTTATCTATTATTACTGTTATGATCATCATTTCCCCAAATCCTTCATTTATTCTGTATACGTCAGCATCCTAATGTGCTTAATCCTAAAGCCCTTGCCATAGGGGCCTGTTGTGTGTTTCCAGGTAGATGTTAAACTTCCAAGGATCTCTGTCTTTTGTATCTTTTTATAATTCATGATATAGTTGGAACAATGATTCTCTGGCCCCCTTCCTGAAGGCCAGGTGTTACATTTTAGCCCTCCTCCTCAGTTCTCTGGTACCCCTAGGGTGTTGGGAGCGGGGTGTCTTTAGTCTTTTGACATTGACATAAGCCTCGGTAAATTCCTTTTCGCTTTTAGGGGTTCAAGGATTCCACTTTTTATTAACTACTTACAGTCAGATCAACTTTTACAAAGTCAGGGAAATAAGCATTTATAAAGCATTTGCCATGTGCCAGACACAGTGCTAAATAGAAATACAAGTACAGGCAGAAATGAAAGAAATCCCTGCCCTCAAGGTGCTTATATTCTAATGGGGAAAAACAATCCACAAGCTTTAAACAGGGGGTAGAGGTGATGAGGGTACAGTCTCTGGGAACCCCCTTGAACCTGGAGTACAGTTTCAGGGAACCTCCTTGAACTCTCCTTGAATCTTCCCACTTAATCCAGCCTTACTTTATCATTAAGCCCAAATCTCTACCTAGCCTTGCCCCTTGTTCCCCAGCTACTTCCTACCCTTGATACTATCAATATCCATGCCCTCAGGTACTTCCCACCCTTAATCCCATTTCCTGGAGTCTGACCTCTGGTCACCCCAGTCCCATCAAGATCCTCCTTAGACCCCTCCTCAAGGCCCTCCCTAAACCCTTCCTCTAGTCACCCCAGACTACTTGGACTACCCTAGATCCCTCCCACAATCTTTTCTGTATATAAATCTCATCAGCCTTCCAAAAAGGGCTCAGATTCCTTAAGAGTCTAGCCTATGGTGTGACTTCTTGAGAATCTGGCCAATATGTCTAATACTTAATAAACTTTGTCTTTTTCCTTGGCTGAGAAGGCTTGAGTCGAATTCATTGGGCAGGACCCATCGTGTTGGTACTTTGGTGTCTCCAGCAGCCCGAGAAACATATGGTTCCCTACTATCATCATTTTTCTTTAACCTCATCAGAGGCATGGTAAGAAAGTCCAGAGTTAAGAGTAAAGCTTGGAGAGGAGTGAAGACCTGGGTATTTTCCTAAAATGGCTCTTCTAAGAGGAAACAGACAATTAAGGGAGGAGTCACAAGGGTGGAATGTACTTCTAGTGTGAGAAGTCCAAGGGTGGAGTGAAATTTCAGGATGAAGAGCCTTCTGTGGTGTGGCAGAGAGATCCACAGTGTCAGGAGTAGAACCTTGTGACCGATGAAGAAGACATTTATTTCAAAGGTGTAGCCAGAAGAAACACAAACATGTCCTCCTAATACCTCAGGGGCATTCTCTCCCTACTCCCTGAAGAAGTTTGGGGTTGAGGGGTGCTCGACACCCCAAAGTACCGACATGCTGGATCCTGCTGAAAGAATTCAACTCATGCCTTCTCAGCCAAGGGAAAAGACAAAGTTTATTAAGGGTTTGTCATAATGGGCTGTCTTAAGAAATCCCACCCTTTGTGACACCTGTTTTCACAAGTGGGCCAGATTCAATCAGAGATGAACTAGATTGAATCTGAGCACCTTCATGGAGGCAATATGGAGATTATATACACAGAGATTGTGGAGGGGATTGAGGGGTGGTCTGGGGTGACTAGAGGAGGGGTTTAGGGAGGGACTTGAGGAGGCTAAGAAGGAGATTGATGGGACTGGGATAAGGTCAGACTCCAGGAACCAAGAGACTGGGATCAAGGGTAGGAATAGCTGAAGGCATGGATATTGATAGTATCCAGGGTGGGAAGTAGCTGGACAATAAAGGTCAAGGCTAGGTAGGGATTTGGGCCTAATGATAATGTAAGGCTTATGGCCTTAGGAGACGGCCAGATCGAGTGGGAAGATTCAAGGAGAATTCAAGGGGGCTCCCAGAGACTGTATTCCAGATTCAAGGGTCTTCCCAAAGACTGTACCCTCATCATTCTCACATCACCAGTCTCTGGAGTCTAGGTTCACAGTTTAGCTCAGTTTCTACATAATGTTAGGTCCACCAAGTTCTAAGTCCAAAACCACCCCCAGGTTTGCCTTCTGGAATCCTGGTTACTAAAGTCCCTGCTGGACTGGTTACAACATCCAGCCTGGAATCCCAGGCTCCAAGGTCCCCATAGCTTAAGCTCCTAGATCCAGGACTCTACTCTCTATACCCAGAACAGGACAAATTTTAAAAAGACCCAAACCTTTATCTTGGGACCATCTGGCCTGGGTCAAGGGGAAAGTGGCTCTTAGGGCCTTCCTCTGCTTACTGCCTGGTATCTATGAAGTACCTGCTATTAGTGAATGAGACTTTCTCTCTGGATACTGTTGTAAAGAGAGAGACTGTGTCTCAGTCCAGCAGATTTAAAGATGCAGACAGTTCTGGCTCTGCAGTCAATGGGAAGAGAATACTCCCAAGAAAGCCATCCAGCAGACGCCTACATTTTAGGTGATATGGGCATGCACCAAATACTGGTTACAGAGTATATTGAGGAACAGTCCCTACAATACCACTTGTGGTCAGTGTAAACTGTGAAAATTAACTTTCATATTCCCAGACTTTTAACTCAGGAGTCTTATCACTTTACTTATGACAAAATTCAGATCTGACTTTCTGGTACCACACCATTTAATTCTGTACCTCTACTCTTCATTTCTTTAGGGGATGGGGTAAGATTGTTAAATTGTGAAGGACCTTTTGCTTCTGAAAGGATAAAAGGTCAGCAAACAGAATCACTTTCCTGACCCCAGAATAAACTGGCGTCTTTCACTCCTGCCAATATCTGGTAGCCATCCTATCTTGATGCATTGGTTTAAGGCTAAGATACTTAACTTTTTGTGTGGCATGAACCCCTTTGTCAGTCTGGTGAAGCCTATGGACCCCTTCTTGGAATAATCTTTTTAAATAATTGAAGAAATGCTCGATTTCAGTGGGAGGTTAGTGAAAATAAAGATGTATTTTTTTTTCTCATTCAAGTTCATGATACCCTGAAATCTATTTCAGGACCTCTTGGGAACCTGTGGATCCCAGTTTAAGAACACTTTATTTAGAGGACATTATTAAGTTTATTTTAAATGCCATTTTGGGGAGACAGTCTTGGCACTGGCTAATCAAAAGATGATTTCTACCTAAGTCTCCTTTTAGATTGGTCAACTGAGGAAGGTTTTCTGATCTAAGAAGGGGGCAGAGTCAGCAAAACCCTACATCAGGCAAACCCCAGAAGAGGAAGTGGACGCACATGCTTCCTGCCCCTGTCCTCCCCCTACTCCAAACAATGTAAAGCCATCCAGTGGCCACCTTAAGGTTATAGTGGTGGTTCCACTAGTTCCTGTCTGAATTTATCTTCAACAATTAGGTCAGCAGAGCACCTCAGGTGGTAATGAACAAAAACAGTCAGCCAGCCTGGCCACTTCCTGGAAAACTGAGTAGACTAAGGAATGTGCACGGTAGAGACCGCAGCCTGGGAAGGGGCACAAGCCCTTAACTTTTAGTGGCATTCATTTGTTAGACAAATAATTGATTTTTTTTTTTATTTTGGAGGTGGGGATGCTTCAGAAGGGGGGCCGCACATTGCAGTCTTAGTCCATAAAACAAACACTTGTGGAAGCTGAACCAGCAAAAGCAGTTATTGGCACAATAAGGGGGTAATAAAGAGATAAGATCCTTGCATTCCAATTAAAAGGAAAATAAATAGCAACACCATCAGCTGGTGTCACTGGAGGATCGGAGCAAGGCAGAAGCTTTCTTTCCGGCAGGAGACAGATAACACCTTTCCTCCCTCTGCTTCCCCAAGTAACAGCACACGAAGCTTCACTGTGGCGAATAAAAGGCAGCGAGCCGGCAGAAGAATTTTTTGTCGCAGATTAGAAGAATTTCCCATTTATCGCAGCAAACCCAAGAAAGATTGGACTAACCCATCACCAGAGAGGAGGGAAAACAAGCTATTAAGAGATTAGCATCAGGGAAAGCATCAGGCCCAGATGGCTTTTCTGATGGAGCTGTGTAAGAAATTAGTGCAGCAGCTGGCAGCCCCACCATTAGAAGAGGCCTATCACCATATACTGTGCAGCCCCCGTTGCTGCTTCCATGGCAAGGCTAGCTCAGATGACAAGCAAACCTGGAAGTTGGGGGGAGGGGGAGGGGAGGGGGAGAAGAGGGGGTGTTAGAGCATCAACTTCACAGATCTGTTCACTTCCTAGTCTGCTGCTAAACATATTAAAGCAATGATAATCACCCTGTCTTCTTAATGATCTCCTGAGCGTTAAATTTTCATATACCCAGAAGCCTCTTCCTTCCAAGTGATAGGAGAAAAGCACGAAAGCAAAAATTTAAATTAAGTTGCCATCATCAACTGTTCCACATAGCGTGGATAGGGTGGGAGGCTCTGGCCAGGCTAATTAAGTAACCGACTTTATTAAGTGGTGAGTGGTGATCTAAAAAATGAAAAAGAAAAAGCATAATGTCATGCAGTTCAACTAGGGCAAAGGAACACAAAATCACCAGAATGAGAAATGGAAGGGGCCTAATATGGCTTTCTGTCCAGCCCACAAAGCAGGCAAAGATAGTTCCCAAAGAATGGTGAAGAGTTTACTTAGACTCATTTTAAATGCCTCCCCTGGTATAAAATGCTTTAACTTTCTTTGTCCTGCTTAAGGTTCAGTCATCTAAAGTCCATTTATTTTTCTTGACCTATGACAGCTAGCCTTCACTGAGAATCAAGTGAAAATTAATTTTGTTTCACATCTAAATTATAGCCACCATATTTTTCAATAATTATCTCTGTTCCTTCTAAGGAAGATATTTCTCCTTACTTCGAAGTTCTAGGAAGACCTCAGGATGGGTTCTGTCACCTTATAGATTGCAGCTTCTCTACTTTGGTAGATAGTCTTTGGGAACTTTACTACAGGAAAAAAAAACCAAGTACCTTATGACCAATATTCTAGTGCTAAGCCTCTCTGAAATGAACTAGGTCAGTCTTTAGATAACAAACATACATTTAGTTCCCAGGTCTGTAAGTCAAAGTTTTCTGTCTAGGTAGGATTTACCAGAGATTGTATCCCCCCTGGGATAGTGAGTGGGATGGTGGAGCCCTTTCATGGAATTTGGATCTCAGCCTTTCTGTGAGTTGAGTGGGATGAATGGGGGTGGGGATTTTTCAGCATGGCTCAGGGCTTCTGATTGTCAGGTAGGCCTAAGTTTTGAATCACCTAACCTGTAGGAATCTGGAACTTAGAATAGCTGGACCCACTTCCTTTCCACTACCACCTCAGCATAAGCCTCACCAAATAAGGAAAAAAGATGTTTTTCACTTCCTTGTTCCTGGGTTAGATTTCTTGAGAGATTGTGAGCCTGAACTCCAACAATGATGGTGAAAGTCAGTGGTGGGAGGAGGATGGAACCGCTAAGGTATATAGTTCTGCTTCACTTCCTGTACCCTGCCTCTCCCTACCTATTGTCTATCGGTTCGGAGACTGCCCTTTCTCTCTAGATTGTAATAAAGAAGTTTTCTGTTTCTAAATTTGAGAGACCTCTGACTCTTTTAATTAATCGCTGGCAGGTGGTCTCACCCCACACATCTCCTGACCAGGATAAGACATTGGAATAGAATGCTGGGACTTACAGTTGCAAAAATACAGTCAACTCAATTATTCTATTGCTTTATTCATTCATTCATTCATTTATCTTTTTATCTGTGTGTTTGTCTGAGGGAAGAAGGGCCCCCTTACCAGAGAGAGGCTCTGGTCAGGAAGGTGGAGATAAAGATGACTCTTGACTGAGAGCGAGGAAGGGCTAGGTGGAGTGAAAATAATAGTAACTATGATAACAAAAATAAAGCTGGAATTTGTATACTGCTTTTATGGTTGCAAATATTGTGCAATGTGATCACGGACTTGGGATTAGAATATCTGGACTACTGACTTCAGGCAAGTTACCCTTTTTGAGTCTCAGTTTCCTCATCAGCAAAATGGGGATAATAATATTTATATTATCTGCTTACCAGAATTCTTGTGGGAAAAGTGATATGTAAATATGTGTTATTTTGCTAATATTATTGCTAGATTTTCTTTTATCTGCTTTATTCTTTGCTTAGACTCATAGACGTCCTTAGGATATAGGAAATGAGGGAGATACACTATACGGCTGACAGCTGGCCAGTGACTTAGGGAGGCAATCTACGGGGGGAGAATGTGGTGGTGAGGGGGAGTCCTCTTCAAAGAGAAGGAAGGAAAGAGGAAGGAGGAAAGAATGAAAGTAGAAGGGAGGAAGGAAGGAAAGAGGAAGGAAGAAAGAAAGAAAGAGAGAAAAAGACCTGAAACTCTTATACACACAGTAACTCCATACACCTCTACTCTTAATTATCCCCTTACCCAACCACCAAGGTACAAAGCTGGACTGCCTCTCTACACTTATACAATTCTGTAGGTTCTTTGCCTCTCCTTTTGCAAACTCTTTCCCCTTCAAGACTATCCTTTGATATTTCTATTAGGGTTAATTCACCTGTATTCAAATGGGAAGGAGGAAGTAACATTGTGTATGATTTGCCCTGCCTGCCTGTATTGTTAATGCAATGGGAAGATCTTTCTCATCCATTAATAGGCCCAGGTGACTTGCTTAAGTCACATGGAAGCCTAAGTCACATGAGTTTGAGTCAGGTGGAGCCTGTGGTGGGAGGAGCTTGCTAAAAGGGTATACCAGGAAGGGGTGGAGCAGAGCTGAGAAGAAGTGAGACAGAGCAGTCAGAGCTGGGAGATGGAGAGCAGGCAGGGGAACTAGCGTGAGTGGGAGCCAGGGGGTGTTCCTTTGTGGGAAGGCCCTAACAGAGGGCAGGCTTGGGGATGGCAGTGCCCCCTGCATTGCTAATGTGTATAGATTTCTTTGTTGCTGTGATGGATTCGGCTTTCTGGTGTTTGAATAGATGTTTGGTTCTCTCTTCCATGTGGAGAGTCTGTTACATTTTGCAATTCAGAACTACGCCGGCATATTCAGAGCCGCAGTAGGTGCTGTGAGCATGGCATTGGCCCTACGCTTCCCCATCTAGGAAAGGCCCTTAGCCTGAATAAAAAAGAGTGGTTTATCTCTCATTCTTGGTGCCTTTGGCCCCTCGGCTCGTGTCCAACCGTTCTGTTCTCTTATCTCAGTGTTTGTTAATACCTATGTGAAAGGACTTTGAGGAATATTAAAAGTTTTATTCAAATTACTATTGTCTTTGTTCTGCCACCCCTAGCTGGGTGCTCAATAAATGTTTGTTTCGTGAGTGATTAATATAAAGAACTCTAAAGTTTTTGAGGGCAGGGACCGTGTCTTACTCTTTTTTAGTCTGCCTCCCCTATAGCACTGGGCACAGGGCCTTTCTTGTGCATAGTAAGTGATCAATAAATATTTGTTGATTGACTTATGGATCTCTTTGGCAATTGTTTTCCTCTTTTCTGTAATCTTCACACATTTTTAATGTCTTTCTGGGACAAAAGCATCCAGAACAGAATGGGTTATTCCAAGTTTGTTTCACCTTGATGTTCCAAAGGGAAAGAGAAAAAAGAAATACTGTGTGAGAAACGGGCTCACTCTAAACAAAAAAGCAATAATCATTGTGAAGCCAGGAAAGTTCTCATTTTATTTTAGCCAATTTTTCTCTTACCAAGAATTCCACCTGGCTATGAGTGAACTTAGAAAAAAAAGATTTCTATGAGTGACTCAGCCTCTAAGTCAGGCACAAGCACACGTTAAGTTAAGTTAGTTACAAAAGCCCTTTTATAATTCATCCAGATTCGAATTTCCTGCCTGGACTCACATTGGTCAGCATTTCAAGGTTCACCAAACCCTACCCCTTTGATTACATCTTTTCATTTTCACCTTTCAATTTCCCCCTCCCTTCTCATCCTCATACACTTTATTCTTTATAAAAGGAAATGCCAAGCTGCAATATTTTTAGTCTCCTCACCATTTGTCTGCATCAGATAACATGAGAAAGGTTTCTCCTCAATGGCTGAGAGATTTGACAGAGGCATGAGTTTGAAGATTCGAACCCAGGGTATCAATGATTATGGACTTCCTCCTCATCCTTTGTGATGAGGAGGCCTGGCCTGGCAGTTCTTTTGAGACACAGGAAAAAGCCTTCTTCGAACAAAGAAAAAGAGTCTGCCTTTTAGATATGTTGATTTTCAGGGGGTCAATGTCTTGCACTGCTTTTAAAAGTATTTTTATCTCCTACAATAAGCCACCAGTAGGGGATCCAATCATATTTTCATATAATTTCTGTGAAAGCAAAATTCAATCATACCTTACATACTACAATTTTAATTGCACTAGGGTTTTTTCCTGCCACAATCAGTTTAATGTTTTCCTCACCCAATGCTACATGATTTGCTCAAGTTTCTTTAATAACCTGAAAGAGTTAATGCATTAATTAGGAATGGGAAGTTAACTTAGCCATTGGGGAGATAAGAGCATATTGTAAATTAATAATGTAATATTGTATCCCTAATTAATCAAAGGTTACTTTGATCATTCTGTTTGCTTCAAATCTTCCCACTATTGAATGCAGGTAAAATCCAATTTTAACCAACTTGATGGGACATTGAAATTGCTACTTTGTATTTAAATCTCATTAAAATAGAAACCTGCTCTACAAGACACCAAGGGAGAAGGGGCTACATTAGTAGTTTCAGGGGATTACTTTGCTAAAATAAAACAAATGTTCAGGGCACAATGTATTTGTAAGCGGTAACATTAACTGAGGAAAGGATGAGGAACACACCGCAATGTCCAAAAAGGAACGTTTTGAGTCTTCTAAAACCTGGGAAAGTCAATATTGTTATATTTGTATTCCTCCCCCACTTGTTATAATTGTATTTGAAGAAATACTGTAAGGCAGCATGGGGCAGTGGAAACAGCAAAGACTTCGAGACCTAGATTTGAGTCCTGGGGACAGTGTTTCCTTATACTCTGATTGAGGACAAGTCACCCTATCTTTCTGAGCCTCAGTTTCCTCATCTGTAAAGAAAGGCTAATCTAATTTGTGTTGTTATTTGGTCATTTCAGTCATGTCCTACTCTTCATGACCCCATTTGGGGTTTTCTTGGCAAAGATACTGGAGTTGTTTGCCATTTCCTTCTCCAGCTCATTTTACAGGTGAGGAACAGAAGTGGCAAACAGGGTTTAGTGACTTGCCCAGGGTCGCACAGCTAGAAAGGGTCTGAAATGGGATTTGAACTCAGGAAGATGAGTCTTCCTGATTTCCAGGTCAGTGCTCTAGCCACTGTGCCACCTAGCTGCCCCCAAATCTAACTGTACTTGTGAGGAAATATTTTGTAGATTTGCAGCATTGTGTTTTTGTTGTTTATTCAGTCATTTCAGGCATATCCAACTCTTTGTGACTCCATTTAGGGTTCTCTTGGTAAACATACTGGAGTAGTTTGCCATTTCTTTTTCCAGCTAATTTTACAGATGAGGAAACTGAGGCAAACAGGGTGAAGTGACTTGCCCAGGGTCATATAACTAGTGTCTGAAGTTAAATTTGAACTCAGGTCTTCCTGACCTGATAGAGGCCCTGCACTCTATCTACTACACCGCCTTACTATCCCAAAGCACTGTATACTTATGAGCTTTTATTATGTGACTCTTACTATACCTTGACATACTTTTCAAAATATTGTGGTGGAAGGTAGCAACGTAGAAGAGGGACATGTTCCTTTTTAAGCATATTCCTTGGAGAATTGGAGGCCTTGTGGCAGGATAATTGTTATAGACTTCCCATACTGAAGCCCAATTTCTCTGAAATTTGAGAGGATTGATCAAAGGCCTTCAAAGGTTCAAAATATATAAATGGAAATTAGATGGGTAGTGGAGAGATCAAGAAGAGGTGGTCAAATAGGGGTATTGCTTAGCTCGGGGTGAAGAGTAAGATTGTGTAATAGTAGAGCAAAGTGTTGTCAGAGACTGAAAACTGTCCAGGTAGAGAAGGTAGGGGATAGACATCCAGCCAAGATGGAATAAATGTCAAGTATCCAAGACTGACCAAAGAAACAATCCTTACACTCTGTCTTAATTGCTTTTTTTTTTTCCTGGATGGCTCCTCTATTGTTTATTGTGTGAGTACCCTTAAGAGAAATGCAACTTTTAAATTGCCAAACTCCTCTGTCCCTACTCATTGACCCCACTCATGAATCTCTTCAACCTACCTATTTATCCTGCACCACTCTATTCACATAGTGTGCACTCACAGTGTAGTTGAGGTCAAATTGGAGAACTAGAACTCAACCACAGCCAGTAGCCACTTTGCCAGGCATCCTAACCTTTTTCTGTGTCATTGACTACTTTGGCAGTCTCATGAAACCTAAGGATCCATTCTCAGAATATTTTTTTAATGCATCACATAAAATACACAGCACTACAATGTAAATCAATTGTATTGAAATATAGTTATCAAACTATTTTTAAAGCCAAATTCATGAACTCCAGGTTAAGAACTGTTTATACCAATGCCTGATTAATCTTTGTAAGAAACATTCTTTAAACTTTTTTTGCTATTTTATTCACATCACTTTTATTTCCAAATATATTCTTCCCTTACCTAGAAAGTTATCCCTTGTAACAGAGAACAAAAAAGGGGGTAAAAGCAGTTTAGCAAAACTAATCAATACTTCAACAGAACCTGATAGCATATGCAAATGTCCACACCCATAGTCCACCACCTCTGAAGGGAAGGGAGCAAAGTACATCTTTTCATCTCTTATTCAAGACCAAGTTTTGATATTATAGTTACATAGAATCCAGTCTTCCTCCCTCCCTCCCTACCTCCCTTCCTTCCTCCCTCCATTTCTTTTTTCTTCTCTTCCTCCCCTTCCCATCCTCATCTCCTTTTTTCCTTCCTTCCTTCCTTCCTTCCTTCCTTCCTTCCTTCCTTCCTTCCTTCCTTCCTTCCTTCCTTTCTTCCTTCCTTTCTTCCTTCCTTCCTTCTTTCCTTCCTCCTTCTCACCCTTCCTCCCTCCATTTCTTCCTTCTTGCCTCCCTCTCTCCCTTCCTTCCTCTCTCCTTCCCTACCTCTATTTCATTCTTCCTCCTTTCCTCCCTCCTTTCCTCCTTTCCTTCTTTCCTTCTTCCCTCCCTCCCTGCCTTCTTTCCTTCCATCTTTCCTTCCTTCCTTCCTTTCTTCCTTCCTTCCTTCCTTCCTTCCCTCCCTCCTCCCCTCCCTCCCTTCTTCTGTCCCTCCTTCCTTTCTTCCTTTATTCCTTCCTTCCTTTTTTCTTTCCTTCCTTCCTTTTTTCCTTCCTTCCTTCTTTTTTTTCTTCTTCTTTCTTTATACTCTTTCCATGAACATCATGCATATTGTTTTTCTGGTTCACAAATATAATTGGAAAGTGAATGAAAAAGACAAGGCAGATAAAGAGAAAGACAAATAGAGACAGAGACATAAAGAGATAGAGATAGAGAGTACTTAGGCTGTTTCTAAACCAGTACATTTTAAAAAAATCAAATTTTGATAAACTAGCTTAGCATTTTACAGACATTCAAATACAATATTTAAAGATGATATTAAAGGGCAAAAATCTTCATTAAATAGATTGATGGGAAAATTAGTAATCTGTAAAGTCATTTATTATATAGGACTTTTCATTTACTAGATTTTGTTGTATACACAGCAGTATTTGTCAACCAAAATTGAAAATATCCTTGTTATGCAGAGATGGAAATTCTAACAGTATTTATTAAAATGGGATGCAACCTATATCTGTGTCCTTGACTATTTTCCTTTACATACATTAGTTTATATTTTCTCCAGTGAATTCTCAATTTCTCTCTTTTATCTATACTTCTAATTAATTTGCAACTGATTTATTTTATTTGGCTGAGTTTCCTGATGTTTGCAATACTTTACAGACTCTTCTGTAGATTTCATTACCATGTCATTAATTTGCTATCTTGTATCATCATTAAGGGTGTAAAATAAAGATGAATGCCACTTTCATTTAGCTTCCCACCATATTACACACTACAAGGTCCATCAGCCCAATGAGATCCACTCCCATATTTCAGAAACAAGGAAGTATCTTGATTTAGAGTGATAAAAGTACCTTGATTTAGAGAGATATAAGAAAAGTATAAGTGTAAAATAACATCAGTAACTTTGGCCTAGTGTTGTTAAAGAAAGAGAAGCATGAGTATTACAGTGCCCCTACCTAAAATGTGTTGGTGTCATATGTGCGTGGGAGTGGGGTGGGGGGTGGTGTGTCTGTGAGTCTGTATATAGTGGACAGACTATTGCTATACAGTACAGGTCTGACTTTTTATGGGAAATTTTTCTCATTGCTACTTCTACTTTGGGTCATTTATTCACCACCTAGCAGTCCTTTCACACAATTTCATTGGGTTGGTGCTCATATTATCTATAACACCAAGTCTGCATTGGGAGATAAAGGCCCCAAGTGTGGGATGGGATCAGATTGGAGGAATCCTTGCCCAGTATATTTATTGTTAATAGCTGCTTGTTGAGCCCTTGCCAGAGACAGGAAGTTTTTCTAATGCCACTCTTTCTAATACCAATTTCTTATGTCCTCTCTTTGCCTCCTGTGTTCTATTTCTCTCAGCCCTAAACTCCTGAAGCAACCAAAATTAAATTTTAGACCCTCTATTTGGTTTGCATTCCCTTTTGTGAAAGATAGGATAAAATAGAATTCAGAAATGGCTATTACTTGTTTGCAAATGAGTATAAAAGTAGGAAAAGTATGTCTGGCCACCTAAGAAGTCTCTAATCAGAAATGATTACTATTTATCAATCTTATCCTTACAAAGTGTAGCATAATGAGGTAAGGTATGCTCAGTTCTCACATGCTAGTGAACCAAAATCTCAGTATGCTATATTCCATTTCCTAAGACCCATTATAAAAAAAAGGAAGTTCAGCATGAATGATTAAAGGGTTAGAGCCACTGATTTATGAGGGAAAGTTAAAAAAATTAAATATGTATGGCTTGACTATCCTAAGAGAGAGAGGTCATGTAATAACCATTTGCAGAACAAATATCCAAGGAGTGTTAATATCAAAGATGCAGGGAACTTATTTACCAGAGAACAAGACAAAGTAAGTAGGAGTAATGGAATGAAATCAAGAAAAGGAAAAATTAGGCTTATTTGATCAGGAAAAACATCCTGACTGTGAGACCAATTAGATAGAGAAATAATTTCCCAGGAGGACTGCAGAAATACAATTACTTAATACATTTATAACCAGACTGGCCAAAGCACTAGTAGCTATTTTGTGGAGAACCATCCTCAACTGGCAGGAATGCGTGAAATGACCCAATAGGTCTTCCCCATATCCAATTTTCATGAGGCTTTTAAGGGGTTGGTCAATCTCTCTACATTAAATGCACTAATTAGCACTTCATCTGCTTCACTGGCAAACAGGATGAATGCCAGTTGTGGGTAGAAGTTAGCATAGTATGTGAAGCTAAGGTACTGTTTAACATTCTAAGTAAGTGGATTGCTGATATGAACCTGAACATCCATAATCAGCATTTCCTGGGCAGATGAAAACAGGCATCTGATGTGGGAATGAACACCTCTTCTGATTTTCTCCTTAAATCAAACAGGAGCACCTCTTTCCTCTCAGCAGCAGAGTAAAGAAAATTTTGGGGATTGCTTGGGGGACATCACAGGTTTGTAGCAAAGGGTTCCTCCTGATTTGACCATCAGACTTGGAATCATGGGACCTGAATTTGAGTCCTGAATTTACCTGTGTGCTTTTGTACAAGTCATTTAAATTCTTATGAATTCAGTTTTCTCATTGGTAAAAGGAAGGAGATTGGACCAGACAGTCTATTAGATTCCTTGCAGCTCTTTATGTATAGCTCAGGTACACTTTGGCCATCTTCTGCTTCTCTAGTAAATTGTCCCTACCCAGGAAGAACTTGGGAATGTCGATATCTGGCACATCATCCTTTCCCTCCTTGCCTCCATCACAAGAGCAGCTGCCAACTTCCCTTACAGAGGTCAGGTTCACAAATGAAATACAGTCTTTATCAAAAAATAACTAAATAAATAAACAAACAAATAAATAAATGCAGAAAATACTTAACAGTTACACCCCTAGGGAAGTGGTTTCCAAAGTGGAGCTCTGTACATTAGGGATAACATCAGGGGGATACTAATTGGGAGAAGATGAGGTACATCTCATATTTCCCATTATAGGCAAATATGAGTGGGGCTTGATTCCAAAACAACTCCACCTTATCTCATCACCCATTATTACCCAATTCTCCCCTACTCCACTTCTTTCCAATGTTGGTCTTCCATCATTGTTCAAGCTCTCGATATCTTCCCTTCTGTTCCAGGCATCAGCTCCTGAGGACAGCTATAAACCATCTATGATCCACTTACCCATACCAGCAACTGAGTAGGCAAAAGTCTTTACACAGCCCCTCCTACCACCCAGAGCATCCATACCCTGGCCCTCAGATCATCTAGTGACTATAGCAAGCTCTGAGCTCCTGGGAAGTGGCTAGGGAATCCAACCTCCTTTCTCTTGGTTTTCACTGGGGTTGCAAAGAAAGACAAAAAGCTCTCAAGAAGCTTATAGTCTAATGGGGGAGACAACATGAAAATGACTATGTACAAAAAAACCACACATATAATATATGTATATACTACACACACACACACATATAGAACATATATAATAAATTGGAGATAACTAATAGAAGGGAGGCACTAGCACTAATGAGAATTGGGAAAGATTTCTTGCAGAAGGTGAGACTTTAGTTGAGACTTGAAGGTGACCAAGGAAATTAGGAGGTGGCCCTGGGGAGGGAGAACATTCTAGTAACGGAGCCAATGAAAATGCTCAAAAGTCCAGAGATGGAGAGTTTTGTTTAAGGATCAGAAAAGAAGCTAGTATCATCAAATCAAAGATTACATGAGGGTAGTGGTGGTAATTATAAGGTGTTAAGAAGACTGGAAAGGTAGGAAGGGGATAAGTAAAGGAGGGTTTTATAGGTCAGACAAAAGATTTTATGTTTGATCCTGGAGGAAAAAAGGAATCACTAGAATTGATTGAATAAGGGTGACATGGTCAGACTTGTGCTTCAGGAATGCCAGTTTGACAAATGCAGGGTGGATGGACTGGAGTGGGGAGAGACTAGGGGCAGGGAGACCAAACAGCAGGCTGTTTCAATAGTCTAGTTGTGAGGTGATGAGGGCCTACACAAAGATGGTGATGGTGTCAGAAGAGAGAAAGATGCATGTGTAAGAGATATTACAAAGGTAGAAATGATAGAATTTGGCTACTAATTGGATTTGGGGGGTGAGAGAGAGTGAAGAATTGAGGATGACAGCTAGGTTGTGAGCTTAGGTGACTGAGAGGATGATGATAAACTTGACAGTAATAAGGAAGTTAGGAAGAGAGAAGGGTTGGGGAGGGGATGGGGGGGCGAAGATAAATGAGTTCAGTTTTGGACATGTTGAGTTTAAGGTGTCTATGAGATACCAAGTTTGAGATGTCCAGTAGGGAACTGGAGATCTAGTTAGGAGACTGGAAATCAGGAGAAAAGTTAGGGCTGGACAAATAAATCTAAGAATCATCTGCATTGAAATGATAGTTGAATCCACTGGAGCTGAAAGAGTGAAATTGTATAGACAGAGAAGAGGACCCCAAATGAGCTCATATTTAATGGGTATGGCTTGGATGAAGATACAGCAAAGCAGACTGAGGAGTGGTCAGATAAGTAAGAGGAGAACCAGGGGAAATCAGTATTACAGAAACCTAGAGAGAAGAGAATATCAAGGAGAAGGGAGTGAATGACAATGTCAAAGCCTTGAGAAAAGGATTGGATTTGGCAGTTAAGAGACCATTAGTTACTTTGGAGATCACAGTTTCAGTTTAATGATGAGATCAGAACCTAGACTGTAGAGAGTCAAGAAGAGAATGAGAGGAAAGGAGTGGAGGTACCTGGTGCTGACAGCCTCTCAAAGATCTTAGCCTCCAAAGGGAGAAGAGGTACAGAATGATAACTAACAGGGATGGATGGATTCGGGGCAGGTGGGGGGGAGGTTAAGGATGGGGGAGATGGGGCATGTTTGTAAACAATAAAAAAGAAAGGAGTGGGCTCAAATTTAAAGAGCTAATGTGGCAGATAGGCAAACACATCTGATTATTGCAAATCCTTTCCCTCCTTCATGATTTCATGTAACTCCCTTAGGTGCAGCTCACTTCTGGACTGTGAGGGTTAGTTGCATTTTAGAATCCTGAAACTCTCTTTTCTCAGTGTGTCTAGTTTGTTCTCATAACATCTCTCAGCTCCTGATGCAAAAGCCGACATCAGCCACTGCTGTTACAGGATGCAACTTGCTCTGGTGGACATTACTACCCATACCTATGGGAACTCCAGATCTTCTGACTTTTTGAAGTTCACGAGGTCATTACCTGGTTAATGGTAGAGTGGGGAGAAAAGAGACTTGATCCCCAGGGACAATTCTCTCAAAAGACTACCACCTGACCTACTACTGATGGAATACCCTGCGGGAATTGACTTTCTGTAATTGTCATAGGCCCAGAGGTGTGCCTTATTTTTATAAGCAATCTTAACGCTTTTCTGTGTGGTATCACCTAATTTAATCCAATGACCCAAGTACTTCACTTCTCCCACATTTATTAAGGACTTCTTTGTATCCTGTTTGCCCCTTTTATTAATTGAATAAATCTAGTGGAATGGGCCTTCTGTGTTCTATAAGAATTGGAAACGTGGTTTCCATCCTCCACTTGCACATACGTATTTTCTTTTCCCAGCGTGGAGGCTTCTGCTGGCAGAACTAGGAAGTAACAGTCTATACTGAGTAGTTTCTATACATATCTACATATCTATCTATCTATCTATCTATCTATCTATCTATCTATCTACATAAACAGTCATGCATATTATATATTATATAATTACATATAATAGGTTTATATATACTGTTTTGCCTCATAGTAGCTGTTTAATATGCACTTGCTGAATTTAATTCCAATTAGAATGGCAAGTAGAGGACACAAATGAACATAGTTCTTATAGGATTTTCAGTTAGGGAAGAAGGAACAGGTAGAGAGAAGAAATAAGCCCATTGTAAAGGCATGTTAGATTTTTCCTCAGTTAATTCTCAGGTTTGAAGCTCCTCTTTTATTCTTACTCAATTCTCCTACAGTAGGAGAAAAGCATATATGTACTAGATAATCCCTAATATCATTTCTGGAACACTTTAACAATCAAGTCCTATAAACAAACCAATTGGAATAGCACAATCCCAAGGTGTTGGCCGTTTTCCCTTGACCTGGTACCAACACAGAAAGCACTTGTTTTACTCTTCATTAGACATGTCTTCTGTAGTAGACAGTATTGTCAGTGGCATTTGCCAGGTCTTGCCCAACTAACCCCAATTCCCAGCTGAATAGCAACCCCAAAATAACAGATATCAAGTGGATGCTCAGTCTATTCAATAACTATAGTGGGGAATAATAGTCATTAGAGTAAATGAGCACTCTTATTGTCTCATGCAGCTGTGACTCTAGCCCTGGTCTTGGACGGATGGCCTAGGGAAATGAGTTGAATTTTGCTTTTGTTGTCTGTGGATAGCAGTTGTTCTAAAAAACACTCAGAGTGTAGCTACCTGAAGTTGATGGCCCTGCCCCTCAAAAAAGATTCTACTCGTCCTCCTCTCCAAGACCTCCCCTTTTTGCCAGCTGATTTTTATAGAATCACCCTAATAAATAAAAATATGACATATCCAATTAGATGAAATATTAATGTACTCTCAAAGTACATGGGGTGGTGTGAGGTATAAGAAGACTGGAAAGGTAGGAATGGGTCATGTTATAGCCTTGCTTTGTGCCCAATATTTTTTGTCATTGCCCAGTTGTATTACAGACCCTACCACTGGTAGAGGCCATACTATTTCTAAGAGTATATAATAGCTACTGTTATTATTGTATGACAAACTGGGGCCACCAAATAACTAAGACTTTGGCTAAAGTTTTATTAGATCATTAACAATGTGATTTTATATTTCTATAGCATTTTCCTTCTACTCAAACTAAATCATTTGTCTTTACATTTTAAATGTAGGTAAACTGAGATGTTAAAGACCTTAATAAAATTACCAATTGTTTTTTGAGCCATTTGACTTTGGGGATTAGAAGTCAATATCTGCACTTCTAGGTCAACGTGTAGGAATTTTATACTGATTGGGCACCCCAAAGAATAATGTGTCACATAAGGATATATTAGTGGGAAGGATGGGGTCCAGGCACCTCTATATCCCAAGACATATCGATATGACTTTAGCTGTATCTGATTTCAGCTCAGTTGTCTTCCTATTAGTGTTTACTATTTCTCAAAGGTAGGGTGGTCTGGAATCTAGTGAAGACAGTTCAATTTTAACCATACATTTCCTGCATGGAATTATTATAATATACCACAATATTATATTAGATTGTAAGTAGTCATTAATTTAGCATTGCATGTAGAGATTTAGTATGTGATGCAGAATCCTATTAAAAAAGCATTCTCTCATTCAACAAATAGTTATTGAGTACTTCCTACTACTGATCGAGCCTCTGGACTTATTAACATACAGAAAAGATAGATCATAGAAGACATGGAGCCTAGTCCAGCAAAGTTAGCGCGTGGCCTTCAGTCTGTATCAACATCTAAGGCTTAATTCCCAGCTGAATAGCAGGGAATCAAGTGATCTGAACAAACCTCATCCCCCAACTCCAATTAATTTCCTACTAAACCATCATCTTCCCATTTTTTGAAGGAGTAGTAACAAGGTAATAGGTTAACAAATTCAAGAAATGGCATTTCAAGCAATGAACAGATTTTCTCTCTGAAGAGTTGACTGATATCCCAGCAGACCGGGTCTTAACATAAAGATGTCTAAATGAAGAGACCATTTTTTCCTTTTTTTCTTTGTTGGGGAGGGGAAGGCAGGGCAATTGGGGTTAAAAGTGACTTGCCTAAGGTCACACAGCTAGAAAGTATGTCAAGTGTCTGAGGCTGGATTTGAACTCAGGTCCTCCTGACTCCAAGGCTGGTGCTCTACTCACTGCACCACCTAGTTGCCCCAACATTTTTTTTTTCTTTACCTAAGCCTTTAATAAACACTAAACCTGGTTGTCTACAGTTTGAACTCTTCAACTATGCCTGGCCCCAATAGAATTAAAATATGAAATGATTTGCTTCCTACAGTTTTTATGTCAACCATAATCTGTGTTGCAACACTCCAGTACAATGAAAAGACTGATAACTAATACCATATTACTTTTCACTGAATGATAACTTCTTGAAACCTTCAAGCAATGATCTTAAGTGATTTGTTCATGTCAGTCAATCAATAAGCATTACTATGTACCTGTTAAGTGTCAGGCCCTGTGCTCAGTACTGGGGATACAAAGAAAGAAAGCTAGTCTCTGTTATAGGGGAGCTCACAGTCTAATGGAAGAAACAACATGCAAACGACCACATACAAACAAAATATATGCAGGATAAATGAGATATTCAGCAGAGAGAAGGCACTGACATTAAGGGGGATAGGGAAGGAATTTTTAAAGTGGGATGGAATTTAGCTGAGATGTTGGACTCCATTCTTCTGTACATATTTCCCTTCATGGTTTGGAGCTAGAGACTTTTTTTTTTAAAAGAAACTCAGTGGGCAAGGAAAAGAGAGGTGGAAAAGGAAGAGACATAAAGATGGTGGGAAGGGAGTGGGTTAAAGCCTTTCATTTCCTTCACTAGTTGTTCTTTAGAGCAAGTATGTATTAGCCTTTAAGATCCTTGTTAAGAAGAGGACAGAGACTCAGGATGGCAATTGTCTTGTTAATGGGCCTATTTGTTGAGTTTTCCTGGTCTCAGAACAAAGATGTGCTGAATCATAACGTCCTACAAGCTAGTCATGAAGATGAGGCTTTCTATGAAGTTGCAGTTATTTTTTCTTATGATTAAGTGAGAAACTTCCATATGATAAAAGCCACTGGATATTGGTCTTTTTCACCCACCTGCTTAATTGTGAGATTCCCTTGGATGCATTAAAGGTACAATGAAATTTACATGACCTAATGGAGTCTTAACCAACTTGAGACCTTGAGATAGAAGTTTCCTATCTGCAGCATTTGAACTTTCTGGTGTCTCACTGACTTATCAGTAAACACAACTTTACTGTTTATTGTCCCTCTGCTTCCTTGAAATTTTCTCCAGTATTCCCTTCTCTTTGACAATTCACTAATAGTTTAATTCCCTTTGCTTTCATTGGATAATCTGTCTTTGGAGTAGGTGTAAATCAGCCCACACCTTGCCTACCTCCCCCACTTTTCCTCCTTTTCCAGCACCAGACTGATTCATTCCATGGTTGTTACCTTTCAAACCCAGAAAAGAGAAGGCTAAAAGTGTCTCCAGCTCTTATTGGTCTCAGACTTGAATTAAAAAAAGGAAATAAATGACATCTGCTTATTTGTACGTTACAGAGGGATGTCTTAACTGGATTGTCACTGCATGTGTTGCCTAGCAAATAGATTGCCTTCACTAAATCCTCAAGGGTTCGGGTCTTTGCACAGCTGGATGGATTAATGTGTGGATCCACAGAGTGTGTCAAGTTGTTTACATCTAGAAGTGGTGAAGCAGGCTCCCAGTGCCCGCGGTGGTCATCTACGCTGCAATCTATCTGTTAGAAGCTCTTTAAACACAGTTGTTCTCCCTGAGACAGATTCCTAACGTGGGTGGAGTACCCTAGTGGTTTCCTGATCACTGTGGTCACAGAACGTGATGCTGTTATACTTAGCACTAAGATGACAGCTCCCTCCTTAAGGGGTGGGGGGGGGGGAGATCTACCCAGCGTGGGCATTGATAGGTACCAGCTGTTGAGTCTAAACTTCTGTCCTTGCCAAAGTAAGTATATTGGCCTAGATAATAATGATCTGCACTTTAGGTCCTATGCTTAGCTTTGATAAGTAGTTAAGGAAGGAAAATTGTAAGGGAAGAACAAACGGAGGAAGGAAACAATTCAATTCATAAACATTTATTAAATGCCTACTATGCGTCAGGCACTGTCTTAAGTTCTGGGGATACAAAAAGAGACAAAAGACTGTCCTCGTCTTCTAAGAGCTTATAATCTAATGGAGAGACAACATGCAAAAAAAGTACATTCAAAGCAAGCTATGGATAGAATAAATAAGAAGTAATTAAAATAGGGAAAGTACTGGAATTAAAGGGGTCAGGGAAGGCTTTCTGAAGAAGATGGGATTTTAGTTGAGATTTAAAGGAAATTAGAGCAGAAGAAGGAACATTATAGGCATGAGGGACATCCAGAGGAAATGCCTAAAACAAGAGTACGAATGTTATCTGATGTGATTCTCACAACAACCTTGGAAGGTAGGCGCTATTATTATCCCCATTTTAGAGCTGAGAAAACAGAGGCAGATAGAGGTCAAGTGGCCAGGGTCATACAGTCATAAATGTCTGAGGATGGATTTGAACCCAAGTGTTCCTGATCCAGACCTAGAGCTCTATCCACTGAACTACCTAGCTTCTTAAAACAAAAAAGTCATCCATTTACCATTTCCTAGATCTTGTAGAAGATATTTCTATCTTAAAACACTTTTAAGAAAAGACTTCTGGGAATCATCAGATATTAAATTAATTGAATTAAAAATGAAGTATTCTGGGTTCATATCGTTTATCAGTTGTGAATGTGGAGGAATGATTCATCTTTGCAAAGCTCAATTACATCAAACCAGTCAAGATGATCTCCCATCCCAAGCTGAGCCGTAAAGCAGCATGGTACAGTAAATAGAAAGTACGATGGATTCAGAGATAGATTACCCAGGTTCAGATCTCTTTTTGCCTTTCCTTTTGTCCTTGCTACAGTCATTCAACATTATTGGGCCTCAGTTACCTTATCTACATGCAGACAAGGTGGGACTGGATGATTTCTGAGGTCCCTTTCAGTTATAAATCTCTGATCCTCTGAACTAGGAAGTTTCATAATTTCAGGTAAGTACAAGTATCACAAATTGTTCGTGCAACAAGTAGAATAAAGCTAGATATAAAAGATAATAAATATAAATAAAATATATTTATTAAATTATTAAACATTTATTTTATATTAAAATATATTTTATATTATATAAATAAAACTATATAAATATTAAATATTAATTATATGTTGAATTATTTTTTGAGTATTTATTATTAAAACAAAATATAAATAAAGATAGTAAAATATATAAAAGCTAGAATAAAGATAGAAGCTTAGTCTGAGTCCATCATCTGGTAGCTTTTTCTACTTTAACCAATTCTTCTTACAAACCAAGTGCTAATCTCTAGAATTTCTATGCTGCTCAATTAGGCACCCTTAGGCAAAGTTCCAATTAACTGGTCTTTGCCTTGTTTCTGGTGCCGAAGAATTATTTTGGCAAAGTTCAACTCTTTCACCATAGGGTCACAGACTTGAAGCTGGGAAGGACTTTACTGATCATCTGATTCAGCCTTCTCCTTTTAGCCGTGAGGAAAATGAGGGTTGGCTAGGTGAGTGCCCTGCTCAAGATCATGAAGCAGAGAGTCCAGCCCACATTCTCCCATTTAAGAAGGAGCACCACATGGTACTGTCTCATAGGCAATGTGATTTGTCATTGCCTTAACACTTAAAAACAAATGCATCTGACGATGCAAACCTGCTTCTGCTTTTTCATCCCTGGCATGTAAATCAGGTTCAGTATAGGATTATATCAGGCCATTAAGGAGGTTAATGGTATAGGTCACTAAGGTATCCCTTTTTTACATTTGTATTTGATCAATCCCATCTCCACCAGTAACACATAGCCAGCTATGATTGCTTCCGACTGTTAAATTTTCAGTGAGTGTGCTGTTTCGCCTCTGAAACTGGCAAGGGTTACATATGAATTGGGGTCTGATTTATTGTTCTGTTGATTTTCTAGCCTTGAGAAAGTGATGGGGGAAATGTTAAGAATGTAAATTAAAGTTTAAGGTATGTTGTGAATACATTGTTTTCCAGAGAGCTGATTGTTAAATATTTGCCAGCACATTCCTGCCTGCCTCAGACACTCGTTAGATAATTGTTTGATCCTGGGCAAGTCACATAACCTTTATGTGCCTTATTTTCCTCATCTGTAAAATGAAAGGGCCAATAGCCTCACTGCTAGGGGTCCTGTGATTCTATAAGGAAGGGAAGAAAACAAATCCCTTCTCTAGTTCTCTACTCCTCCCTGTCCCAGAGTAAAAAGGTCGAGGTAGATGAGCCTCTTGGAGGGGACCTTGGTACTTTGCAAATGGGGTTAAGGATGTGGACAGACTGAGAGAACTCAGAGTGGAGTGGACCAAGTGGAGGAGGTTGCCTGAGAAGATGGGAAAGGAAAATACTCACAAGAAGAAGATTCCACAGGAGACTGAGACCATCAGCTCAGGTCCAAGGTCTTCAGCAAGGGCTTCATTCCATCTCAAAGACCATGTTCCTCTTGTTAATGAAACATCAAGCGAGTGAAATCAAAAGGCTTTCTGAAATTAAGGCCAATGACATCTATTGGTTCAGCTTTGTCTGAGTGGCCTGCTTCTTTAACATAATGAAAAAGTAGACCCATTTTATATACCTTTTTACTGCTTACAAAATATTTTTTCCACAAGTACTTTCTTTGTGAAGGCATTAGTATGCCCATTTTACAGATGAGAAAATGGGCCTACAGGGCTTGCTCCTAATCATACAGATAGCAGATTGCTAGGTCAGAGCTTGAACACAAGTCTGATGCCAAATTCAGGACTGTGCACCTACACCATGCTAACTCATATCATGTTGTCTAGTTTGGAAGAGTTATGGTTCATAAAGCCAGACTGATTACTACATAATATCTTATATATCCTTATTTAATTGCAAATTATTTGGTGTTTTCAACCTCTTTAGTATGCTTATCATGGATCATTTTATATTAAAGTGGCAGGATGCCAGGTATCATATCCCTAACTAGACTCTAAGTCCTTTGGGGGGTGTCTGATATGAGGGCTGCTGAGGCCTTTTCAGGGCTGCTTTCCATCTTTGGTATCCATCTGATTCACCCAACTCATACCTGTGGCTCCAGGTATGGTATTGGTACAGCTCCAATAAGCTGTAGTATATACAGTGGTCACACCCCAGTAAACCATCTCGGCAGAACAGCTAAACCAGATTGAGGGTTACTGAGGGTTCTCAAACCAGTCGATGAGTTAAGGTCGTGTCTACCCAAAGCATGTGAAGACTTCCCCTGGGGAATGGGCAGATGAGAACAATTTGTTCCAACAGCCGGAAAGGTAGCTGAAGCAGGTACTGTGGAGTGCTTAGAGCTTGGTTAGACACTGAAGATGCCAAGGTCATCCAATTCATTTTGGGCCATCACCTGTTGACATTTTTCTTTCCACTGGACACCAGTGACTCTGGAAGATAGAGTGAAGCCAATGACTTTGTGCAACACTACCTCACATAAATCCAATTTATGCACGAATCAAAAGACATCACCCAAGTCCTTTGAGGGCAGGGACTATGACATCTCAATCTTGACTCTCCCCTAGAGCCCAGTCCAATGTGTGGCAGCACACAGAAGAACCTAAGAAACATTTATGGAATTGAATCAGTTCTGGTATTGTATCAGATATTGCTAAACCGATGGTCTGTAAATGTTAAGGATTACTCTCCCCAATTCCCCCAACCCTGCCTTAATAAAAATGGACATGTTGCTTATCAGCAACCTGACTGGGGATTTCCCATCAGTTTGGATATTACAGAGGAGATTTTATGGTCCAGATATTCTTTTCTCCACCTCCTAAAATAGGTCCAATCAAAAAGGGTTAGGATGATGGCCATCAGGCTGCTGAAATGATTCCATGCTTCAAGTTTCTGGTCAGGGATTAAAGAAATACAAAACAACATGTATCATTGCAAAGTAAAATACTCTATTGATTGTGGGTAAACAAGATGATGCAATTAACTGAAATTGTAAATTTTATGTTGTAAAAATTGTAAAATTTTATATTGAAAATATTGTAAAAATCATAAATATTATTACTATTTTGCCCTGAGGCAAACCATTTAAAGGTAGGTTCCTCCATATAGAGACAGTAAAGTGGAGATAGGACATTGCTGCCTCTGGATGGAGCCAGAATTAGGAAGAAGAACGTACTGGAATCTCGCAGAGACATTTTCTTAAATAAACAATTCTGGTAACCATCTGACTTGTGGTTACCTGTAGTATGAATGCAGATAGAAATCAGCCCCGAGGTGGTCTCTGTAGGGAACAGTGATCCAATGGAAAGTCCAATGGTAGGTGATTTCTTGCTGTGAGAAGTCATGGGAAATTACTGACTGCAAAGCAAAGAGTCCACATAAGGGCCAGTCCTTGATGGCTCTCAATAGTGGGATGTGAGCTCATGTTCCTTGGGGGCAGGGATAATTTTTCTTTTTGTCATCATATTGCAGGGCCTAGTACTGAGCCGTACATATAATTAACATTTAATCAATTTTCATTGCACTGGATTGCAGTGGATTAGAGTGCATAGACCTAGTTATAGTTTGTTGTGTTATTTTAAAGGCTCAATTTAAGGCAGGGTGGTGGAGATGCTGCTAATTGCTGATTTCATGATATCATTAGAGTAATCAGCCCTTGGTCAGCATTTGTCAGTCGACCAATCAATCAACAAACTTCCATGAAGAGCTTGCTTACTATGTGCTAGACATTGGGCTAAGCTCTGGGACACAAAGTCAAAAGCTGAAATAGTCTCTGTTGTCAAAGTCTACTTTCTATTGTAGAAAACACATACACATATAATAACATTTATATATACAGAATAAATACAAAACATATATAAAGTAATGATGACCAAGGTAGGGTATTCCCTTAGGAAACGCTTCAGCCAAAAAACTAACATTTATTAAGGCAATTGCTTTCAAGTCTTGAATGAAGTTAGGGGATTGTATGTGGTAGAGGGGAAGAGGGGAAGAGGGGAAGAGGGGAAGAGTGCACTGGAATCACGGGAGACAGTTTAAGTGGCACATTGCTTCATATGTTTCCCAGAAACCTACATAGATTTTTAGGGTCCTTAATGAAAATACTCAAACTCTCCTAAGAACCTTGCAAATGTCATCTTTTTATTAATATTGACTACATCACATTAAACATCTGGATATTTTAAAACATCTGGATGGTTGGAATTGCACAGTTAAAATATTCTGATGACTGAGTTTTTCACCATTCATCTTTGGGTTTCGGGGTTGTGTAGGTGCAACCAGTGTCTTCCATGTGGCATTTTCAAGGCACACTCAAAAGGCCATAATGCCCCTGAAGTATTGTGTCCTCAACTTGGAGATAAAAAGAAACAAATAATTTATGTGCTGGCCAATGTCACATACTGAATCCATTTCAGCACTCTCTGTTCCAAAGAAAATCCAAGTGTCATGTTGTCAGTCTCATTGTTATAATTATTAGATGACACTTCCTGCCTCTGTGGTTTTCATCAGAGGAACAGAAAATGGAGATGGAAATCATCAACCAAGACCAAAAATGCATTCTTCCTGATGTGCACATTCTTTTTTAAAATTTATGAATTTGATGATATGTTCAATATTTTTTCATTTTTAAAATAGTATCCTTTATGAACATATTTCTCTATTAAGGAAATATTTATTTTTTAATCTTTTTCTTCTTTCCTCAATTTATTTCAACTTCTTAGACATGTACAGGCATTTATTTTTAAATGGTCACATATCAACTGTAAGTACTTAGGAACTTTGAGCTATATAAATATGTAAGTGGCACAAATATCATTCTGGAAAATTAATTACTAGCAAGAGTCCAGTCTTGATGAGTAAACAGGAAGGATAGGTCACTGCTGAGTGGTTCAAGAATGAGGTGTCCATTCAGAGACATTTGGGCCTCATGTACTCTGCACATGTGAACATTTCCATAAGAATATGGGAAGGAGAAACTTCCGAATTTTTTTTCAAAAGAGGAAGTTTGGATCAATCATGGTTATTTTCAGTTAGGGCAAAGTTTATTGTTTCTCCTTTTCCCCAGAAATAGTTTTGTGTTGATGAAACATGATGGTGATATATGTTGTACAGTCAGACTTGGAAAGTCCCTCTTCAGTTCTAAACAATTTTTTTAATGTCCCACAGTTTTGTTTTTTCTTACAAGCATCTCAGTAAGCACATAATAATAATGATAATTTCCTTCTCAACTTTGTCAAAAATAATATAATGAGATAATAATGTCTTACACTTGATAAATGTAAAAGTCTTAATATACACCAAGGAAAGATAAAGACTGAAGGCTTTGAGCATCTACACATGGAGGAAGGTGGTACAATCTGTCTATAATCAGTCTATGAACACTTATTAAGCATCTACTATCAAGCACTGTGCTAAGTGCTGGGTGGGAAATGAGACTGGGGAAGAAGGGACTCAGAGCTGGGGCATTGTGGAGTCCAGTCCCAGAAGTAAAACTCGGTGGAACTGAAGAGTTGATGGTCTGTGAGTCCTCTTTAAGTGGAGGCTTTGGAAGGAACTCTTTGTTCTGCCCTCCAGCCCTCTAATCAGAAAGGCTGAGGGTACAGAGGGTACTAAGGAGGTGGGAGTACCAAAGCTTATGTAACCTCAAAGGATGATGAGTTTATTGGTAAAGTGGTTTCCTGGGAGCATGGTAACCTTAGGTTAGCTTTGAGAGAAACGGATTTAGAAACTAATTAGGAGAGAAATCTCTCTAATTTTTCTACCTTTCATTTCATATAGAACCATATATTAAATGAGCAAATCCAAGGAGTGCAACTAGAGGAAAATGATAGCTCCAAATAATTTCATGTCCTCTAGGTCAGCTAGTCAGTCAACAAACATTCATTGAATGCCTACTATGTGCCAGGTACTGTGCTAAGCCCTAGATAAGACATATCGAACAAAAAGATAGCAAGGAGAAGGCTATGTCTGTCCTGACATCAACAATTCCAGCCATCCAGATATTTTAAAATATTCAGATGCTTATTGTGATATAGTCAATATTAATAGAAAGATGATACTTGCAATTCCTTAGGAAAGTTTGGATATTTTCATTTAATGGGAAGTTGTAGTAACATTGCAGTACCATTTTTAATGTAAAATTTTAGAACTTTAGGATGGACCATAACAAATTCTAACTCTATAAAGCAGAGTGGGGTGTAAAGAGGATGATACCTATTAAGTGGCATGGTGGCTGTTGAGAAGATGGCAAGGGAGTAAAGGGAAGCATGGGTGGACATGCCAATCTAAAATAGTGGGCTACGTAGGAGGAACTTAACCAACAAGGACCTTGAAATCCCCTGGTGGGAGTTTCAGAAATGATGGGGTTAAGCCCTCTAATTAGGATCTCTGGTCAGGGGCAAGGCAGCTGGGGAAGAGATGATGGGGGGTGGGAGGAATAATTTCTAAATTGTAGGGAGAAAAGTTTTCAAAATAGAGAGACCTAGCAGAGGAGATCAAAATCACATGGAAATAAGATGGAGAACCTATCTTCACTGTTCTCCTTTCTGTTCCTGCAGTTATTCTAGGGATGCTATCAGTGAGCAACAGAGGGCGTGCTTACATTGTAATATCTTCCTTGTTGTTGAGTCATTTCAGTTGTGTCTGTCTCTTTGTGACCTCATTTGGGGTTTTCTTGGCAAAGATCCTGGAGTGGTTTGCCATTTCCTTCTTCAACTCATTTTACAAATGAGCAAACTGAGGCAAATTGGGTTAAATGACTTGCCCAGGGTCACATAGGTAATAAGTATCTGAGGCCAGATTTGAACTCATGTCTTTCTGATTCCAGGTGTGGTGCTCTGTCTACTGTACCAGCTACTTGTCCTCTAATATTGTTATTCAACTACAAACCCCAATTATTTTATTCACCTGGGCAACATTCCATAGAACATTAAGTGTAAAAGAACAATAACAGGATAGCAACTTCTCCCAGAATGGATGAACCCCATTAAAAATGAGAATGAGATAACACTAACAATTTACATTTATTTAATACTTTAAGGTTTAAAAGCCCTTTACAAATGTGATTTCACATGATCATCAATTAAGATATTTAAGACTGGTTGGCAATGGCAAACCACTGAATTCATTTTCCAAATCCTTTAAATATTAATTTGCTAACAACCTTGCCCCAGGATTTGATCCTCTTAATCTATAGAAGACAGTGGGAAAGTGCCACTAGTTAAAATCCAGTAGCTTAGGACTGAATTTGCAGTTCTACTTAAGAAGCATGTATTTCTTCTAGAATATAAGCTCATAAGGGGCAAGAACTGCACAATTTAAATTTTATATCCTAAGCACCTGGTCCATTGCCTTGCATACAGGAGGCACTTAATAAATGCTACCTGAATGGAATTTAAGTGAGAAAGGATTAACTGCTGACAGATTAGCAAGTCTTAACTATACAAGGCAGACCTTCTCATAACGTATGCTTTCTTGCTTTCCTCCATCCCCTTCCCAGTAAAGATGCTGCTTCTTAGTAATAAGATAATATGCTGATGCTATAATTTATGATCTATACCAACCCAATTTTTATGTGAATCATAGAATCTTAGAACTGAAAGGGACGTCACTTAGAGCCACTTGAAATATGTACAATATTGAGATTGGCTATATGCCTTTTCAATAGTTTGAATCATTAGGAATCCCCCCCATATCAAGCTGAAATGTGCCTCTCTATAACTTATGCTTTTTAGCCCTAGCACACTCTGAACCCCCAAAGATCTTGGTGGTCAAGCAGACTTGGTCTAGTTCTTCTGAATAATAACTGAAAAAATCTTAAGACAGCGAACACCTCCCTATGATTTTTCTGCAACCTATCTCCAATTCTTTTTTTTCTTTTGGAATATTAGAATGGAATTTATTTTATGGGTCTAGATCCCCAACAATGAGATACTTGCTATAATTTTAGATTTTATAGCTTATTTCTATTTTATTTTACCATTTAGAGGAAAACAAATCCTTATTATTGGCCAATTATGAAATTTTGTTAAAATTTCTTAACCAATATATGACACATACAAGTTAATTAGATTTTTACTTACAAGATAATACATGATCAAAACATAAACTCAAAGGGCAGAAACTTTTTCTTCCCTTAAGATACAGACAGAATATCTTTTTAAAACATGCATCCTTATTTATTTCCATTTCTTTTTTTATTGTTTGCCGTTTTGCGGTTTCTGACATGGGCTTCTATGAGTGGAAATTGATAACTGTAATAGAATACTTTTTTTTCAAGACATTGTCCTCTTAGTAACACAGTGTTCTGCTCTACCTGTGTGGATTTTATCCTTTGGAATAGGATAATACTGATTCTAATCTAATCTCAAAAGTTTTGGTATCATCTCTCCCAAAAATAATAATTCTACCTGATTAGTACTTTCCATTACTAAACAGAAATAGAACAATGATGAAAAGTTATGGGAAGTCTGATGGTACTGGAAATTAAACCTGAGCTTTTAACAGTTAAATGTTGGAGATATCTGAAAAATAAAAAAATAAAATCCATAAACCATCTAAATTTTGTAAAAACAACCAAAACTTTAAGAAACAATTACACAAACCCTTACATTAGCTTAGAGAGAAACTGATTTAGAAAGTAATTAGGAGATAAATCTCTCTAAATTTTCTACCTTTCATTTTATATAGAACCTTATATTAAAGTGATTTCATATACAATTTAACAGTTGTCATTTTTGAAGGTCTTTATTGTGAAGACAACCTTTCTTTGCCTGAGAATCAAAAATAATAAGCTTGTCAGTGATTGCTCTGGAGTTCCACATTGAATAAATTCAGTCTCTTTTGAAGACATGAGTTTCCTCCTGTATTTCTAAAGTAATGGGTTTTTTTTGTTTTGTTTTTTACTATTTCAGCAGTGTTTGGTAGACCATGATTCATTGGCAAACTTGGTGATTTGCCCCCCATTGAACAGTGAGATGGAAGCCTTGATGATTATGAAGATTATGGAATATTCATCATGGGGTTGCCTTTTCTTTCTGGGAACCTTACAGTGAAGTATGCAGCTTAACTACCTGAATGACTTTGGTGGCTGCTGCCATCTTCCTGCCCATGATAAGCCATAGAGATGCCACTATCTCGACCATGTTATTCTTCTTTGAATGTACTTCAGTTCATTACCATCCTTCCTAAAATGTGGCACCCTAAATCCCCTCTATGTGAAACGTTGACCGCAGTCCTTCCTTTGGAAAGGAAGTCCTTTGGGACCTAATTTTATTACCTTTTGTAGCTAGGTAGTATTTCTAACCATACGCTTATAAAACTTAGAAGTACCAGAAATTGTCCTAATCTATTTGACCAATTCTTAAATGCTTGCTTTTTGGTGGAATTCCCATTTGGCCACCAGAAAGTTAGATCCAACCATGGAATTTTTACTTTCCATTCTGTAAAGATGTCTAAACAACTAAAGAACATGAGTGGTAACCATATGAAGAGGGTGCTGGAATCTGGTACTGTATTTTATTGGCTGGCAATATAATATGCCAATTAATTAATAAGCCTTTAAGCCAAAGAACTGCAAATCTCATTAATTTGGCTCTATTTAGGCAATATAGACAAGCCCAGCCAGCTCTTCACTAATTACCAGGATTCTATGACATTGAATTAGATCTCAAAATCTCTTCCATATAGGAAAGCAGCCATAAAAAAATCTGTCCACTTTTATGTATTTCCCTTTCAAACTAGAGAGGGCAGCAGAGAGCACCTCTCTCAAACTGTATGGTGATGAAGAATTGGCTGAAGTTTTTATTCAGCCAGTGAGGAACTAGCCCCTAAAAACCATCTTATCCCCTGACTGTTCCTGCTTCTGGTTTCTTCAGTCAGCTCTGAGAGATCTCCATTTTTCTACCCTCTGCTATATTTTCTTTTTTTATGCTCCAGACCAGCCAGCCTTTTTCAACCTCTGTTTTAACTCAACTATTTGCGGTGGTGTAAATCAGAATTTCCTGGTACCAAGAGACTCACCTTTCACTTAGGAAGCAAAAACTCTCCAAATCTCCTCCTATGGAGTCAACAGTTGACAATCCTTATTTAATCATCCTTTAGTCTTCAATTATATGATGTTTCATTTTGTGAATTTTTCCCTTTTTAGTCTTAAAACAGTTAACATGCATAAAACTAACAATAATAATGGCTTCTTGCCACTCCAGTTGTTCCAAAGCCTTCAAGGAGCCACAGTCTCTGTATTTCTGACAGCTTTGTGTCTTTATACACATATTTTGTCAGTTTTTTTTAATAAATAAAAGTTTTCTCTTTCTCTTCAAACCACAAATCTGTTCACATATGAAAGAGGTCTCACCTTTATCCCTTACAAGATGATTTAAGCACTTATATTTATGCCACAGTTCATTTTCTGCCCCCAACTTTTCCTATCCCATCTGAAACTGCTTATTTCCTCATGGATTTATAATAGTTTTTATTAAACCAAGGTTCTTTTTCTATTCTTTTCAGTCACCAACCCATTCATCTAGGAGAGAGGCAGTACCTTATATGCTCTACCAGTTAACTAAATTCTTTTTCTTTATGCAAAAGTACCTTTCTGACCTTCTAATAACCAGTGGATAATATCTTATATATTAGATATTATTATTTTGGATTATGGTTATTTAGTGTCTGTTGTGTCTTCCTGATACACTGTAGACTCCATGAGGATAGGGATCTCATATCTCATCTAGGTTTTATATCTCCTACAGTGACTAGCACAGAGCTTTACACACAGTAGACCTCTAATAAATGCTGGTTGCATTGAATTGATTTGAATAGAGAAAACAAACAAAATAGGAGTTCTGAAGTTCTGCCTTCTGGCCTTCATTCACCAACATAGTCCTGTTTCCTCAGATGCAGTGGCCTTATTTTTCACTCCTCTTCTTGTCCCTGATCTGGGATTTTTTAAAAAAAGGTTTTGTTGTGGTTGTTATTGTCATTAGCATTATCGCAAAACTAAGCTTGTTCTGAACTTCTCAACACTAGGCTTCTCAACACTGTTACTGACACATGTGCCCAGGGTTTCCTGCTGAGTACCAATTGATGGATGAAGTGGGTCACTAAAGTCAATGTCTGTAGGTGGCTGTGTAAATGCCCCCACTAACAGCAACCAGTGGAACCATCTGAGGCAAAGACAAGAGGGATGGGGGAATAAGCATTTTTATGTAGTGACTGCCAGGCACTGTGATAAACACTTAAAAACACCCCAACCAACCTAAATATCTTGTGATCCTCCCAACAACCCTGCAAGGTTCTATTATTATCATCCCCATTTTTTGGTTAAGGAAACTGAGGCAAATAGAAGTTATGACTTGCTCAGGATCACATAGCTAGAAAATGTATGAGTCTAGATTTGAGCTCAGGACTTCCTGGTTTCTCCCCACTGTACCATCTAGGTGTCTCAAGTGTCTAGTCATTGCTAAACTTTCTCATTTGAGAGACCTGATTCCAGATGGTGACAGCTGGCTGCCTCTACTCTATTTTCTCCCACTAGGAGAGCATATGTTAAATCTGAAGCTTATTTGTTCTTTAAAGTTGCTTTACATTTCTGTTTAACAATTTCTGATATATATGTGTTTCACTCTTGGCAATGAGTGAATTACTTGGTGAGTTCCCTGTATAGCCACTGTGCGGATCTGAGCATTCTCAGGTTAGAGGCTGGCTCAGTAAAAATCCTGTTAATACCACATTGATCAGTTTTAGAAATCTTCCTCTTTTCTTCTTCATTGGAATCTCTGTTTATCTTTGGGTGAAGTAATCTGGCAACCAAAAGAATGCCATAAATTAAGCTATCTTAGTGGAACTATGATGGTATGGAAAAAAAAGGTACACCAGTATCACAACCTTGTTATGGCTTAAAGTAGGGGTCCTTAAGCTGGGATATGTGATCTTAAAACAGTTTTTGATAAGTGTATTTTAATATGTTTTCCCCTTTTTAACCCTATGTGTTTTTATTAATGCATTTAAATACATGATTCTGAGAAGGGTCCATAGGCTTCACCAGCCTTGCAAAGGGGTCCAGGACATGAAAAAGTTGAAAAATTCTTAGCCTCAAGGCAGAAATTTAGTTGACTAAAATGTTAATAAGAAGGCCTTTTTTTTTTTTCTTTTCTGAACCCTCAGGGAGAGGCTTTGAGATTGCAGAAGGGATTATTTTGCATGGTGAGTAAACTGCCTCAACTGATTACCCAGTGGTTAGATAACTATTATAATTTGACACCTCCAAACAAAGCTATAACTAAGATGGGGGAAATTGGGACTTTGACTCAGGATGTTGAAATTTAGAGGGGGTACTGACAGCTTTTTGACTCTCCTAGTAGGTACCAATAACTGAGCTTAGTGCTTTGTAAGTTTTTCCTTTACGTGGTCATAGCCTACTCTCTCTCCTGATGATAGTGATCTTGGTGTTCTGGGGTCTCTGCTCAAGGAAGCCTAAGAAATCTACCACTACACTTGTGCCCTTGGGAAATGTCCCACAGTCTCTCCATTCATTCAGTCATATTTCTCAAGGACTTGACTCTGTCCTGTGACTGAATTTGTTTTGAAAAATCTGACCCAAGGGTAATTTTGGATTTGTTTTCCTTGAGTATATTGATGTAGTACTCATCCTGATGTCAGAAGTACCAGTAAAGTCTTCAGCTCTTGAAAGGATAGAATTGGTTTGCTGACAGAGGCAGATGGCTTGGCTTGGTTTCACTGCTTCTTAGCTTACTGCTAAGGCCTACCCCACCCCTCATGTTCTCTTGCCCCAAGGGCAATGTTATGAATGAAAAGTGTGAGAGACTCAGTTTCTGGATAATTAATAATTTTAGTAATACTTGCTAGTTAATAATAAATAAAGGGATGGTCATTTGGCTCTCTCTCATACACCAAAGACCAAACATGGATACCTCTCAATGCATATAGGCCTTTGGAAAAGTAGGTATTCCCAACAAGAGACAATCAACTCTGATTGATTAACAACTAATGAGATAATGAATATTATTAATGAGAGGTGGAGCTATTCTAATGAGGGGCTGGGAGGACATTACTTTGATGATATTGCTCTTACTCCCAGACCACTCCCAGCCTGGGCAGTCTAGACAAAGGCTCTTGCCACCCCCCACCCTCCACCCCAAACCTGAGTGGACCACAATGGGCTGGAATTCACCTAAATTAGAATTTCTTAAAAAGGTTTTTCTATTTGAGTGGAGTATTGTGTGTTTTGTCCTTCATTCTCAAAGAGGGCCATGACATCACAAAGATGACGTCATGACTTGTAAATGAATTGGATTTAAGTGAGGTAGGACTATGCAAAGTCATCAGTCTCACTTTCTCCTCCAGAACTATCTGGGTCTAGTGGCCAGATATAGACTAGGACAACTGGAGATGACCCAGGATACAGTGGGAGACCTTGACCTTTTTAAGGTAAGGTCTTTCCAAGTTCTCACTTTGAGGCAATGCCCATTCAGTGATTAGGATTGTTTAATAAGTGAGCCAAGGGAAGGCCACTTTAATAAAAAAACAAAATCAAACTGGGAGGGGACGACCCTCAGGGTTTCTGACCAAAAGAGAAATAATTACTATTTATCATTCACTCTGATCAATCAAACCCCCCAAAATAGCCATTAGGTGGTGCTTGTGCAGGGACCTATTGTTGTCCAATCAACGAGAGCCAGAGTGAATTGGGTTTAAGGCATGGTCTTTAAGAAAAAAATGTAGTCAGTAAAACCCAAGATATCAAGGTAGGTTTCAGCCATCCAGATTTACCTTCCTTTGGGCAGAGTACCCTCAGGTAAGGGCATGATATCCCATGCGGAGAGAGGACAGGAGAACATTCCAACTAGATAACATGGTCAAGGAGGGGTAAAGTTTTGGGCAAGGTCAGTAATGTCTCTCAAAGCCTGGGTATATTAACACTACAGAGGTTTATTTCTGAATGAAGAAATAGAAATAAAATCTTTATCTCAATTCATAATTGGTTAGTAATATGAGAGAAATTTCAGCATGTTAGGCTTTGAGAGGGAGTGATGAATCAAATCTAAGTCCAGCCTCTATAGACATCAACCCTAGTTAAATGTCTATTATTATGGAATGTAGCAGAGGAAACATTTCCAATATTCCTCTGGTAAATGCACATTTGCATCAAAATGTCTTGTGAAGGAGAGCAGTGGTCATGGCCAGTTGAGTGTTCAGCTCTCTGCTTCCTATTGACAGCCACTCATCTGGATGTCGGGTGATTCCTCTTTCAGGACCGTAATCCTGAGCTCTCATGGTACTTTACCATCCCTAGCACTTATCCCCCATTCCAGCAGCTGGGCTAGGACCATTTTAAGATGTTTCCAGTCGGACAGCTCTAGGACCAGAATAAGACTTTGCATCCATTTTGAAAATCCTCAGTATTCTGACTACATTTATCACATAGACTTAGCTCCTGGCTCTCCCTGTCCGTATTTAAGGACATGGGTGGAATATTGGGGAAGGCATAGACATCCCATCATAAAAACTCCCAAGGATAAAGAGAACCTCAGCAAATGTGAAAATGTCAAGTGTGATGGCTCACTGAGCACAGTGACAAATCTGCTGGAAAATGGGTCAATGGAAGCTGGAATGAACTCAAATACATTGAGACATTTAATAGACACCCAGCTCCTTTGGCTGGCTAGCTCTGTGGCAGCTAAGCAAAGACAAGCCGAGTTCTGTGTCATCAGCAAGGCTTTTAGCATTTCTTTCTTGGTTACGCTGTGCTGGATTTTAAAGAATGAGAATGGAAATGTTTGTACCTGGATGGCATTTCCATACATATGCTTATAAAACTTAAATGCACCAGAGCTTGTCCTGATCTATTTGACCGAGTTCCTTTACAATGTTCCTAGGTGATTGCTTCATGGTGGAATTTTTAATGGGCCTGCCAGAAAGTTAGATTCAGCCTTGGAATTTCTACTTTCTGTGGCTATTATAAAGATGGTTGTACAACTAACCAGCTTAATTAGTCATTATGCTGGAGTTTGCAAAATAACAGACCCAAGTTTGGGGCAGGTATTAGCTTAACTTTACATGGGGAAGGGGAAAGGAAGGGAACAAACATTTATATAGTGCTTCCCATATGCTGAGTTCTTCTTACAGATATCTCATTTAATCCTCACAACAACCCTGTGAGGTGCTGTTATTAATCCTCATTTTATGGTTGAGGAAATCGAGGCAGAGATTGAGTGACTTGCTCAGACTCACACAGCTATAGGATATTTGTAGCAGTGGCTAACATTTACATGGTGCCTACTATGGGACAAACACTGTGCTAAGCACTTCACAAATATCTCGTTTGATTCTCACAATAACCCTGGGAGGTGGGTGCTATTATTATTATTCCCATTTTATAGGTGAGGAAACTGAGGCAAAACAGAATTTAAGTGACTTACTTTAGGTAACACAGCTAGTAAGTGTCTGAGGCTGGATTTGAACTCAATCTTCCTGATCCAAGTCCTGTGCTCTATCCACCTGACTGTTTCTGGGAACCAGCCTAGAACGGTGACTTAATTGGTATAGGAACTCCCAGATGAGGGAACTCCCTCCCACTTTGTAGATTGGTACTCTTTGTAATTTATTGTTTCAGACATTTGCCTGGAGCACTGAGGCTAAATGACTTGCCCAGGGTCACCTGTATGACAGGGGAGAGACTTGGATGATCAGGTCTTCCTGGTTCTGAGACTAGATCTCTATTTATGGTGCCATGCTGCATCCTGGTCTGAGATAACATTTCATCAGAATGTAGGTTTATGTTCTATTAAAGGTGATTTTCCCTACAGCTAATCTATGCTGCAACCCGTGGGTCACAGAAAGGATTGAAATATACCCCTGGCCAGTCACTTGGGTGCATTAGGGCAAAGCATTTCACCTCCGTGGACCCCAATTTTCCCACCTTTAAAATAAAAGAGCAAAATAGATGGTCTCAAAGATCTCTAACTGCTGTGATTCTCTGATCCTTGGCCAGATATGGTTCAGCTATTCTGCCCTGGAGACAGACATTAGACTTGTTTTAGGGCAGAGTCTGGGAAGAGGCCAAGAAGTCTCTTCTTTCCACTGTATTCAGGTTATGTGTGTTTGCTCACCCTCTGGCTCATCATTAGTCAAAGTCTGAATGGAATTTCTGATGGATGCTCCATAAAATTAGGTTCAGTGGAAAAGAGCTGTCCATAGAAGATTCTTTGAGAAGATGCCTTCAGTGTACTAAGGCAAATAGTGTCTAGCTTGTCTTATCAGAATCATGAATAACATTTTGGCATTAAAAAATAAAAGAAAAAAGGTTTTTTTTCTTTCTTTCTTTTTTAATCTTTAGATATAGGGCCAGTCCTCTCTGAAGGAAGATTTTAGAGGAGACAAAAAAAAAAAAAAAACAACAACCTAGGAGAGAGGCAATACCTTATATCCTCTACCAAATTCTTTCTCTTTTGCAAAAGTAAATGTTCCCACTCATCTATTACATAGCATTTGAAATTTCCACTATAACTGTTTCTTTGAATTGAAGCACCGCATTCAGAAAGCCTCAGTTTAATTATGATAGCAACAACAACGATAGCTTAACATTTATTGGTTTGTTGGCTTTCTGTCATGTCAGACTCTTCACAAACCTATTTGGTTTTTTCCTTGGCAAAGATATTGGAGTGGTTTGCCATTTCCTTCTCTAGCTCATTTTATAGAAGACAGAACTGAAGCAAATAAGGTTAAGTGACTTGCCCAGGGTCATATAGCTAGTAAGTGTCTGAGATTGGATTTGAACTCATAAAGATGTATCTTCCTGATTCCAGGCCCAGCAGTCTATCCACTATGTCACCTAGCTGCCCCATTTATATACTGCCTTCTATATGTCAAGTACTTTGCTAATCACTTTACAAATAGCTCATTTGATCCTCACAACAACTCTAGGAGATAGCTGTTATTATTGTTCCCATCTTGTAGATTAGGAAACTGAGGCAAACAGAGGTTAAGTGACTTGCCCAGGGTCATACAGCTAACACATGTCTGAGGCTAAAATGAACATATTTCTCTAATGAATACTCTAAAGCTCTCTCCTGTGTAGCATGACTTGATGAGAATAACTACCTGTTGCCTAGAAGAACAGAAACAAGGGGAGTACTCTAGTCAGGGCCATCACATCCTAGTATTGGAGTGATAAATACCCAATGGTAGAATATATAGGTATAAAGATAAACCTTTCTTACTCCATAGTTTTACCTGGCATACAATAACATACATTACTCACTTGAAATCTTAGGGATGGATGACTGAAATGGAAATTGGATGATACTGTATATATATATTTTAGATGCTCGAGTTTTCCGACTCATTACATGATAGTCCCCGGAGTCTGTGAATAAGGTATGTTGAATCAATCAGTTGGTGTACCTTCCTCACCTCTTAAGCCTCTGATCAAAGTTGATATTAGCATGGGGTGAATGGAGTTTGTACCCAAAGAACTGACATGCTGACATCTGAGGAGGGAGGGAGGGAGCCCTTGCTTCCCCAAGCAACCACTCTTCCTGTAGCATACGTCACTATCCTTTGTTGGATTGCTCTATCAAGTGGTGCAACTATCCTATCTCTAGAATATTTCTCTCTGGGATATGTCTCCTTTCCTTCTTCCCCAACCTCTGGTGATAGCAAATTCTGTGTTCTCTTGGAGGATGAGTCACCCTCTCTTCTCTCACAACTGCACCTGCTGTTGGTCTCTCTTGTGTACCACCATCATGCCCAAACCCTCAGTACCAGCTGAGTTTGCATCTAGCACAAGAAATTCTACTTAGGTTTCTACTCTTAACTGCTATTTTAAAGAGCTGCTAGCTCTCTTTGGTATAACAATAATTAAGACATTCAAACTTCATCCTTGGTGTAGATTTCATTTATTGGGCTCTATAGCTGACCTCAGCTTGGTATCAAGCTTCAAAATGGACAATTTAAGTGGTCCAAAGGAATCTTTTTTTTTTTACAACATGGTTTTCACTTATTTAGATGTTTCTTTTTTCTTCGTTGAAGTCAATGTGACCTGTTCCTGCCAAGAAACATAAGAATCATTTCCTGGCATCTTGGGCCTATGCAATGGTCATACAGGTACTAATTCCCTAGAAGTACCTGTGTCCCTCTCAGAGGGATATATAAAATTGAGACATAGTCACTTGGGGAGGGATTTAAAGAAGGAGGGGACCTTAGAGATCTAGTCTTAACCTCCTTATTTTACAGAGGAGATGAGACCCAGAATGTGCTTTAAAAACTCCTTGAGAGTAGGGGTGGTTTAAGTTTTTTTTTGTATCTGTATTCCCTAGGTGCCTAACACAGTACCTGGCACTTGGTAGGTGCTTAATAAATGCTTGTTGATTTGGTTGATTGAGAAGGACAAAGAAAAGAGAATGAGAAAGAAAAAGAGGCAGTCCTACTACCATGATAGAAGCTTTCCAATCAAAATGAGAGATATGTATTCCTAGGATAGTTCTAAAGCAGTGGGCAAAAAAGTAAGGAATGAGTCATTTCAAGGCAAATCTAATGTGTCTACATTTCACCCTGTCAGGGATCTGTTTTTCTCATTTATCTTGACTGTAGCTTGAGACTGTAAACTCTTGGTGAACAGAGATTGGACCTGTTGAATTGAATTTTGGTTCTGGAAGTAGTATAGTGAAAAATAGTCGCTATGAGGCTTAGGATAGATGAGGAAGGCGCAAAAGTGAAGTGGGAATAGTAGAGACCACTGTTGCCGGCTGAGAACATGCTGTGCTAAGAACACTAGCTCAAAATTACCCATTCTGGCTTTACCACAAGTTAATTTGTTGGGCAAACCACTCCCCTAACCTGAGTTTTATGATCCTCCTCTTCAAAAGGAGGTGATTGGACTTAGGGAATATTCCATGATTCTGTAATTCATACTATACAGGAATAAGTTTGTTTGTAAAAAAAAAAACCAAAAACTTTTTTTTTCTGATTAAAGGTGGGTTTTGTCTTAGCTTTTTTTTTTGTCTCTATTGTCTAAAAGAATGCCTGACACATAGTAGGTGCTTTTAAAAAGCTGTTGATCGAATATGAGGAGAGTTTTAAAGAATGAAGGAGTATGCAATGCATATTAAAGTTGGGAAATGTAATGTTGAAATTGTATATATATATACATATATTATTTATGATTTTTCATGAAGTTGCTGTGGAACTTTTTATTTAAAAAATCTATGAGGATCCATGAATGCATTTTGAATTCTTTGGAAAAAAGGCTGGACATAAATCTAGGAGAGTAATGGCATTATTATTAATAAACTCCATAGGTTACCATGGAGTTGCTCTGGCTCTAAAATTTATGAACAGGATGCCCCCAGGACCCAGAGGGACCACAGAGCACATTCCTAAGAGACCCTATGGAGCTCTGGATATGTGAAGCAGAAATTCTTGGCCACTATTGTTCTAGCATCTATAGGTGACCCTGAGATCTCCATCCAGAGAGAGTTGTATATATTCTGGGCACATAAAGGCTATTAGAGATCTGTATGGAATGAGTATTTTAGCATTGTAACAAATCAGAGGCACAAGTCCAGTTTAGACAGAGTTTATTAAAAGTCTTTGTATTGTTTATAGACTCTATCAAGGAAATCTACCCCACCCCACCCCTTTCTACTCTCAGTGGACATGGTAATTTGTTATGGATTTTCTTTGATGCACCAAATTGTCCCCTACAATTAAAATAAAAGGTGTCTTTTAGATGCCATAAAGACCAAGGAACAATACATATGGTGAAGATATCACATTCAGACTGAGAAGTACTTTCACAATTCAGTTATTTTGAATATACATTTCTTCAAGACACACATTCATTTACTTCACCCTAACTCTCTAGATGTAGCTGGCCACAAGAAAGGATAAGAAGAAAGTGAATGTGATTTTTAGAAGTTGGATTGGATGAGTTGAAATTGCAAGAACTATTCCCTATGCAGGCTTGTACAATTTCCCTTTGTGATAACTCTGCTAGTCAACTTGTAGATGGAATGAACCAACCAAAATCATTGCAGATGCTTCACTGGTCTTTGAATTGACAAGAAGAGAAAGGATTAGGTGTTCACAGCTGGTCAGGATTGATGGATTATTGCATACCAGCTTTGGAAATACTGAATATTGTTTGTTATGTCCCTTAGATGACTTCATGCCAATTTATCTTGGGAGCCTTACAACTTGCAGCCTCCTGAGGTATAGCTAAAATACATGGTATGTATAAAAATGATTTTAAAAACAGAGATCTCTGGTCCAACTGGACTCTCAAACACACCCATTACTTAGGACAGGGCCTATTAAATCAAAAAAGAAGTGTTTTATCTTTAGAATACTCCAAGGACCATGGAAAGCACCATGCCAGAATATCCCAATGGTCCATCTATTCCAATATCTTTCTGCCTCTGACACTGACCAATTCCAGATGCTTCAGAGGCAGGCATTAAACCTCCATGAGATAGCTGGCCAATTGTGTAATAGTATGCTATGGGAGGGAAATGTCCATCTGACCCCAGCTCATGATCAACTTAGGGAACTAAAGAATAAAAATGGACGGCCTTCTAATTTTTTAGCTTAGCAAATATGATTGTTATGGGTTTAAATAGATAAAAAAACAAAAGTCAGAATAGTGATCATTAGATTTTAAAATTTATACTAAACAGTAACCATTAGCAAAACCTAACATTCAAATATATAAGCAAGAATTAAAAAAAATGATTGTACATCAATTCATATGTATAAGTTTAGTATAAATTTTAAAATCTAAGTGATCATAATCATTATCCTGTTTGTTCTCTCATGACCTCTTCTGAATTCTTTAAAAAACTAAGTTTTATTGATGCCTTTCCTTTTTACATCAGTCATTTCTGGATATATTTACCTCTCATGAAAGGAATTGAACACTCTCATAATAAGGAAAAACAATTAAGCAAAACCAACCAGTCCAGTTTTGATGTTTCACTATGTATGCACATGTACTCCCTTGTCTTAAGAAGAGACCAATATTGCTTATTATGATTACTCAAAGTTTGCCTTCTTTTCAGTGTTATTTCCATGTCCATTATTATAGTCATTGGCTATATTGTTCTGGTTCTACTTTTTTCACATTGCATCAGTTCATACAACTCTTCTCACACTTCTCTGGATTCTTCAATATTCAGTGCTGTTTGTGTACCACATTTTGTTCGGTTAGTCCTCAAATAATGAGGTCTCACTTTGTTTCTAGTTCTTTGCTACTATTAAATGAATATTTCTGCTATGGGTATATATATGCATTATACACACACACACACACATACACACATGTATGTACATATACATATACACACATTATATACATATATACAATACACACACACACACACATACACCACACACACACACACACACACACACATATATACATACATACATACATACATACATACATAAGATGTGTCCCTTCTTTCTGCCTTTTACCTTCTTGGGAATTATGCCTTACAAGTGAGATCTCTGGGTCAAAGAGTATCAACAGGTTAGTCACTTTTCTTTTGTACCTTTACATGCTTATCTAGACTGTGCTAATTCACAACTCCTCTAGTAGAGTCTTTGTGTCTTTGTCTTCCCATAATTCTTCTAACACAATTGCTCCCTTTTAGAATCTTTGCTCAATTTGCTGGGTATGAGATGAAACCTCAGCATTATTTTGATTTGTACTTCTCTCATTAATAGCAATTTGAAGCATGTTTTCATATTCTTGTTCAATCAATAAACATCTATGTGCCCACTAGGTGCCAGGCACTATGTTAAGGGCTAGAAATACAAAAAGAGGCAAAAGACAGGCCCTACCCTCAAGGAGCTCACAGTCTAACGGGGGAGACAACGAACACCAAATATAAACAGAGTAAATGGTAAATAATTAAAGAATGGAAGGTACTAGAATCCAGAGGAATCGGGAGAGGCTTCCTGTAGAAGATAGGATTTTAACTGGGACTTAAAGGAAGCTAAGGATGCCACTAGGTGGGGGTGAAGAGGAAGAGCATTCCAGATAGAGGGGAATGACAGAGAAAATGTCAAGTGATGGAATGGCTTGTTCATGGAACAGCAAGGAGGCCTTTGTCACTGCATTGAAAAAAATATTGAGGAAGAATAAGGTGTAAGAAATCTGGAAAAGTAGGAGGATAGTTGTTGATGGTTTGTGATTCTTTTGGAAGCTGTTTATATCCTTTGATCTCATATAATTGTTTTAATTTCCCAATTTGGTATATCAGATTTTTTTCAGAGATATTTGACATGAAGATTTTACTTCCATTTAATGGTTTCTCTTCTTTTTATATCTGCATTGATTTTGTTCCTGTGAAAGTGTTTTAATTTTCCTACTTGAAATTAATTATTCTATCTTTTACAGTTGTCTTGATCTATTATTTGGCTAAAGAGTTGGTTAAAGATTCTTCTTCAGCTACAATTCTGAAAGAAAGCTACCTCCTTCTGTTCTCTAATTTTTTCACAATGAAACTTTTCATTCTCAGGTTATACATACATTTGGAACTGATTGTGGTATTGAAACAGTAAAGCAATAATAACAATGTAGATAATAATTGTCAAAATGCCCATGTAGTTCTGTATCGCAAAGTATATGAGACTCTCCATGTAGAAGGTAGAAGTAAACCATTTATTTAGACACCAGAGAACCGTATCCCATATCCAAATGCTTGGTTCCCACAGCCAGTCAGTCTACTTCATCATTACAGCAAGGAACCCAAAACATTCAAAACAGAATATCACAACATGGAGCCTCAACATCCCCAAACCTCTCCAACCCCCTGCTGGGGTCTTCCCCAAAACAAACTCACAGTATAGCTAAGTCAGTCTGTTCAGTTCTAATTACAAGGGTGGCCATTAGCAGCCACCAACTCCTATAGCATCTTTCTCTCAGCATTTTCTGTGACATAACTTCCTTTTTCTGTCAGGAAGCTCCTCCCACCACATGTCTTAGGTTTCCTATGATGTAAGCAGGTCACATGGTCTATTAGTGGGTGGGAAAGATCTTCAAATCTAATTGCTACTACAGGTATATAGTATGAGATGCTAGTCTGAACCTAATTTCTACTAAAAACTGTTTTCCACTTTGCCCAATAGTTCTTATCAAACAAGAAGTCTTCCCCTTTGTAATTTAGGTCCTTGGGTTTACCAAATTCCGGGTTACCATTTTGTATTGCGTATCTAGTCTATTCCATCAACTATTTCTCTCTTTTAACCACTACAAAATAATTTTGATGATTACTGCTTTACAATACAGTTTGAAGTCTAACAATGCTATGTCTCCTCAATGACTTATTTTCTATTATTTCTTTTGAGATTTTAGGCCTTTTGTTCATCCAAATGAATTTTGTTATTATTTTGTCTAGCACAAGAAAATATAAACTTCATAGCTTGATTGGTATAGCTCTTAATCTGTAAATTCATGTAGTGTTATTATTTTTATTATATTGTCATGACTCGACCATGAGCACTTCATCTTTCTTTAATTATTTGTGTTCTTTCATTTCTGCAAAGAATGTTTTGTGGTTGTTATTTATGTAAGCCCTGAATATGATTTAGTAGATAAAATTCCACATATTCTATGTATTTTATAGTTATTTTGAGAGCAATTCTTTTCCTTTCATACTTTTTTCTTTGTTCATTTTTCTGGGTTTTGTTGCTGTTTATCATTTTTTAATAGTTTTAAACATATATATTGTTACATTGTTTTACTTTTCTCAGTCTTTAATATGTCATATCATTTTCATATATTTTATTGTTTTCTTGTCATTTCTTATGTCATAATAATATGCCATTAGATTCTCAAACTATAAATTCCCTGGGGGTATTTCTTAAAAGTCTGTTATTTTTGAGACTACATGTCTTTGAGTAAGTCATTTCAGTCCTCTAGCTCTGAGTTTTGACAAAATGAGATATCATCTCTAGGGTAGTTTTTACTCTCTGAATCTTATGATTCTGTAATATTGCATGACATACATAGAAGGTAAAGAGGCAGCATGGTGTATAGGATAGATTAGTCTTAGAGCCAGGTAGACCTCAGTTCACATCCTGACTCTGACATATATTATCTATGTGACCAACTCTCTGTAAGTCACTTAAACCCACGGTACTCTAGGCAATTCTCTAATATTCGGTATTGTAGACGATGTGTGTATCTGTGTTGGTGGCTCTACCAGGCCTTCCCTTCACGGATAAAATCATAGGTCTAAACAAATGAACAAACAAACAAACAAAAAAAAACAAGGGCTTAATGGTTGAGAGTTAAATGTGCTAAAGATAAAGACTGGAAATAACCAATAAGGAGACAACACCAGTTTATCTCATAAAACAGTCAAGGGAAAACCTGATTACAAGGGTTGATGATGAATATCTATATCGAATCAACTGGACATGAGGAACAATCATCGAGAATCTGCTCTGGAACAGACTGGTGGAAAAAAAAGGAGGTTAAAGCCAATGAATGCTTAAGTCCAGTAATAATTCATTGTGTTCTTCTGGGCACTAGAAATGGCCAAATGTTCAAGCATCTGTGTGACTCATGTACAGTAAATGAATTGTGTAATTGACCCCAGCTTGGTGCTGGGAATTAGGAATTGAGCATGCCAGGCAGTAATGGAAAATGTACTGGTGCAGGTTAGGGTAGGGGAATCCTGTCTGGTAAGTGGCAGGATATTTCCTAGCCATTTTTTGGGCCTATGGAAGGAAGAAGTTGATGGTGTTAATTGGGATCACATTTCCTGCCAGGAGATGCTCTGAAAGCTCCTTTCTTGTTGATATATGCTCTAATTGAGAGCTTTCAGGCTTGACTAGATTAGATATGACCATTAATTGTCCCCTTTATCCCTCCCACTGCCAGGATCCTAATTCAGACTCATACCACCTTTTGCCTAGACTATTGCAATAGTCTCTTAACTGGTCTTTCTTCCTTCTATGTATCTTCACTCTGTAATCCATACTTTACATGCCAAAATAATCTTTCTAATCTGAACTTTTTCCCCCCAACTAAAAATCCTTCAGTGATTTTCCATTGCTTTTAGGATAAAATATAAACTTCTTCCCTTGACATTTAAAGGTCTATGAAATTTGGTTCCAATGTACCCTTCCAGTTCTGTGTCACTCTGCTTCCTTTCACACATATCCCAGCAGCTAGGTAGTGCATTGAATAGAGCTCTGGACCTAGAATCAGGAGGACCCAAGTTCAAATCTGGGTTCAGACACTTACTAACTGTGCGACCCTGGGCAAGTCACTGAATTGCTCTCTGCCCAAGTTTCCTCATCCGTAAAATGAGGGTAATAATAGCATCTACCTCCCAGGATAAAAAGAGATGATATTTATAAAGCTCTTTGCAAACCTTAAAGCACTATATAAGAATGACAAATGTTAGAGAGGATATGGGAAAATAGGGATACTAATGCATTGTTGGTAGAGCTGTGAACTAGTGCAACCGTTGTGGAGAGCAATTTGGAACTAAGCCCTCCAAAGCTATGAAATAGTTTGTATCCTTTGACCCTGCAATACTACTACCAGGCCTATACCTGAAAAAGATCAAAGGTGAAAAAAAGGACCCATCGTACAAAATATTCATAGCAGCTCTTTTTGTGGTGACAAAGAATTGGAAACTGAGAGGATCAATTGAGGAATGACCAAACAAAATATGATATTTAAATAAGATGGAATACTATCACGTTGTTGTTGTTTGTCCTTCATTCTCGAAGAAGACTGCCATGCTGTAAGAAATGATGAAGGGGATGGTTTCTGAAAAATCTGGGAAGATCTATGTGAACTGATGCAAAGTGAAGTAAATAGAACTAGTAGAACAATTTACACAGTAACAGCAATATTCTAAAGATAACCGATAGTGAAAGACTTTGTAACTGACTAACACAATGATCCATGACAATCCTAAAGGATTCATGATAAAAAATGCTATCCACCTGTAGATAGAGAACTGATGGACTCACAGTGGAGATCGAACCACATTTTTTCTCTTTCTTTTTCTTGTTGCCCTTCCCCCCTCCACAGAAAATGGCTAATGCAGAAATATGTTTTGCATGACTTCATGTGTATAATGGGTATTGTTTTTCTTGCTTTCTCAATATGCAGAGGAAAAAGTAGAGGGAGGGCGAGAATTTGAAATGGAAAATAAAATAAAACTAAAAAAAGTATTATTTTGAAAGTCAACAACAAAAAGAAAGCACTATATAAATGCTACCTATTGCTAGCTATTATTCACCCTAATGTCCAGTCAATCTGAACTAATATGCTATTTCCTGACTTTGTTTGATATTCTCCTCCCACTGCAATACAGTGGAAAGAGTGCTGGTTCTAGAGTCAGCAGACAGCTTCAAATTCTCCTTCTGCTGTTTACTCCATCTATGATCCTAGACAAGTCACTTAACTTTTCTTGGCCTTAGTTTACTCAACTGTATCATTGGACTGGATGATCTCTAAGGTCCTTCTAGTCATATATTTATATCTATCTATATCTATATATCTATATCATCTTTATCTATCTATCTATCTATCTATCTATCTATCTATCTAATCCTATGGTCCTGTGTCTGGAACCTACTCTATCCTGATGAAATTTCTCTTCCTTGAATGTCCAGCTCAGTTGCCATCTCCTCCATGAAGAATTTCTTGATCCCTGCTCCCTGATCCTTAGAGCAGAAGCCGACCTTTCTTTATCTTTTCTCAGGCCACTTTGAATCTTTCCTCTTTCACCTTCTACCTTGTATCATGCACAATTATTTGTGTTCATTATATCACTCCATTAGACTATTAATATTTTTGAGGACAGGCACTATTTTTCATCATTATATCCCAAAGATCTAGCTATATGATACTTTACATATATAAGACATTGAATAAATGCATATTCAACTGAATTGCATTTCCAACTCTCTCACGGTAGATGCAGGTAAAGTGCTCAGGACTTTTGGGGAATTAAAAACAGGCAACTGTGATTTTTTTTCCCCTCAATGTGGGGATATATATATTTTTTTCCTTCCCCCTTACTGTCTTCTACCTCAATAAAAAAAAATCTCAGCGATAGGAGAGAATCAAAGATTAATGCTTCAATGTTCTTGTGGCTACAAAAGGAGTGAGAATGAAACCCTGTTTTTTGTTGACTTTTGTTTACATGTTCCCAAATAGCTCCCTAGGTCTTCCACAACAATAACACCGAACTTTAGGCAGGCAAACAAAGTCCAAAGGCTGTTTTAAGATAGGTTTCCTCACAGATATTCCACACAGACATCTCTTAGGTCTTATGGATCAAGGTCAGCTGAAACCCTGTCCATAGTATATGGCAATTCAGCTGATTTTCTATTGTATTCTCTTTCATTTTTCATGACTCGAGATGGGAAAGTATCATTCCTCTGTGTCTTCCTGACTATATCGTTCCTTCCAAAATATTGTTTTTTCTTTTGTTTTTCATGTTTCTTTCCTCCTTTACTTTATTCTACTGTCTCCATTCTACTCCAGACTGTCAACTATTATCAAATGGCAGTTCACTGGATTCTCCCTTCTGAGTTTGCCAAATCCCAAACTTTGCAAAATAATCTTAAATAATTTATATTTAATGGTTGGTTCTTAAAAAGAACAAAAAAAAGAGAATGTGAGACAAAACAGAGGCTGATCCATTCCACTAAAAAGTGGTGTTTTCTATCAATGCAAAATAGTCATGAAGAAAGAAACAAGAAGAAATGGGAAAATCCAGCTAACTATTGCTAAAGCTTGGTATAACAGATAACATATGTATACTTCTTAATGACACTTTAGAATCTCACTGGGCTTGAAAAGCATGTATAAAAACTCAGACAATTTAACATTCCCTTAAGAACTACCCTCTTGGATATCATTGGCTCTCTTCAGTGTACTCCTTTGATATCGCAAAAGTGAGAGATTTTGAGTTTTCCTATTTTAATAATAAAACGAAGAAATAATGAAAAGAAAAGCTTAAAAGAGAGGGTTGTACTTTAATTTTGCTTAAAATCATTGTATTCATTGTTTTTGGGGAAAAATGAATGTAAATTGAATTTTTGTAAAATGAATCCTGGTGTTTGCAAGCCTTGGAGGAACTTTCTGGTAAAAGTAGCCCTGTGGTGAATTTCCTTGTAAAGGCAAAGGTCCTGTGAAATGCAATTAATCTGTCTCTGATTTGTGTCTTCCATGAGGTTGGATTTTTGGATGTGGTCTTTTCTTAAATTTAAGTGCCTTAATGTTATAAAATTAAGGTGAAATAGTGATTAAGGTTAGCATTTGTTCATAATTTTTCTGGCCTGTAATTAGTTTTATATCTCCTAGTATTTGTAAGGTAAGCATTGGATTGAGAAAACCCTTAAGCCTTATATGTGGGGTTTGTATTTTCTTATACCCAGACAAGTTTATTAAAAAGCAAACTTCTTTTTGCCTTACGCACCATTGCTAAATATGATGGCATCTGCACAATTTAACCTAATGCATTTCCCAGGGTTAGAGCACAGCATTGACATATTTTTAAAAATAAGTAGGCTCATCATCCAAACAGGTCCTGTCAGTTGCTATACCATCAAAAAAAAACATCTTGACAGCAGTTATTTGGCCAGGGCTGATGCCCATCATACTTTGCAATATTGATCTAAATTAGATTTTCCACATTAGGTACAACTGATACAAAATGCGTGTCAGGCAGCCAGCTTCCTCTCCATTACAGATGGTAATGGGGGCAGAGTGCTAATCACTGGCCTTCCCCCACCCTGCTCTTTACTTTTTGATGCTAAGTCCTTCACAATTATCATCCCAACAGAGGATAGCCTTCTCAAAACTGCATCATTTGACCCTTTCTTTAAGGTGGTAGGTTGGCAGGATGCGACAATTACATGGAATCAAAGGCATCTTCAGGACTCATATGATGAGTTCATCCTGTTATTTCCAGACAGCACAGCACATACTTAAGCTGTGATATGGTGAGAGTCATGGTACAGAGAGCATAGTACAAGCCTCAGAAAACTTGGAGACCTGTTTTCCTGGTATGGTTGTTGTTTTGTAGCTGTGAATTATTGTATGACTTGTTTTACCTTATGTCTTCCTTATAATTACATAATCTAGATGTTACTTTAAAAAAAACTCCACCCTTACTTGATTCTCCTTTCCCTGCAGCTATCATTCTATATCCTTTCTTCCCTTTGTGGCTGAACTCCTTGAAAGACCCCTATACTTCTACTTCTTCTCCTCATGGTGTAATAGAATGCTGAGTCTGGAGTCAGGAAGATCTGAGTTCAAATCTAGCCTCAGACATTTACTAGTTGGATGACCTTGGGCAAGTCACTGAACTGCTGCTTTCCTCAGTCTTCTCATCTGCAAAATGGTGATAATGATTCCTACCTCTCTGTTGTGAGGATCAAATGAGATAATATTTGTAAAGCACTTAGCATAGTTCCTGGCATTTAGTAGGTGCTATATAAATGCTTATTCTCTTCCCACCACTTTCCATTCCCCCTCCCCCTCCCTCATCATTCAGTTGAAACTGACCTCTCCAAGTGAACAGTGCTTTCTTAGTTGTCAAAGTGAATTATTTTTTTCTTTATTTTGATTGTCCTTTAACTTTCTGCAGCATTTGCCTCTATTGACTAACTTCTTCTGGAGAAGCTCTGCTCTCTTGGTTTTTGTGATACTATTCTGTCCTGGTTTTCTTCCTATCTGTCTGATCCCTCCTTTGCTGATTTTTCATCCATCATTCCATTTAACTAAAGGTATGCTCCAAGGTTTTGTCCTCCTGGGTCCTCTTTTCTTTTTGTTTTGTAGTATCCCACTTAGTGATTTCATCAGTTCCCATGGGGATCCAATTGTCTCCCTGTAGATGACTCTCAGGTACACACACACACACACACACACACACACACACACACATACACACACGCGTTCAGTTTCTCTTCTGAGTTCTAGTTCCATGCCTGAATGGTTCAGAATCTGAAAGTATAAGAAATTCTCTAGGTAGAAGGCAGAGGAAGTATAACATTTATTTAGACGTGAGAGATTCCAATCCCAGGACCAGTAATTGCAATTCCATATAGTAGCAATAATATTCCAAAGCCAGTAAGGCCACCTCAATGTAGCAACAAGGAAATTGTAACACAATATTATAGCAAAGAGTCAAGTCATCCTGTAACCTTCCCCCCTGCTAGGGCCTTCCTGTAAATAAGCACTCATGAATCCTAACTCTCGACTCAGCACTCTTTTCTGCAGCTCTGTACACTCTGAGTTCCTGCTCCTTCTCCTTGGGCTGAATTCTGATTCCTGTAGCTCTCGATGCTTCAGTGACCTCTTGATGTCTGCTTCTGAATCCTGCTGCTCTCAGTTCTGGGCTCTCTTTTTATACAGTCTTAGCTGGCATCTGACTGACTAGAACTCAGTGCACATACCTTGGCTCTGGTCTTAGCAACTCCCTTTAGGGTCCTCAGGGCTTCATGCACACATCAGCTTAACTAGCAAAAGGGTGTGGGCCTGGGGCCTCATACCTAGTTAGTGAAAGGGTGTGGGCCTGCCTCTAATCAGACCTCCCTTTGTTGGCCCCACCTGAGGCCTATTCAATGGTGGTGGTGGGGGGAACCTTTCACTTACTGACTGGCCTTACAACCACCAACTGCCTCTTGGACTTCTCAAATTGGATGTCCTCAAGGTACCTCAAACTCATTGTGCATGAGACAGAAACCATCTTTCCTCTGAAACTGGTGAGGACATCACCATCCTGCTAGTCAACCAGGCTCACAATCTCTTCACTCTCACTCTCCCCATATATTCAATCCATAGACAAATCTTGTTGTTTCTACTTTCTCAGTATCTTTCCTATACTTCCCCTTCTCTCCATTCACACAGACCTTAAACCTCTCACCTGGACTTTGGCAATAGTCTAAGGACTGGTCTCGCTGTCTCAAGTGTCTCCTTACTCCAATCACCCTCCACTCAGCTGCCAAGGTGACTTTTCTGAAGCATAGATGTGACCATGTCACTTCCTTGCTCAGTGATCTTGAGTCCTTCCCTATTACCTCCAGAACCAAATATAAAGTGTTCTGTTTAGCCTTTAGACCTCTTCATAACCTAGCCCATTCCTACTTTTCTAGCCTTCTTATATCTCCCCCCCCCCCACTAATACCAAGATCCAGCTATATGGCTTACTGCCAATTTCTCAAACACTGTACTCCATCTCTCATCTCTGTATCTTTGTTCTGGTTGTCCCCCATTCTTGGAATGCTCTGACCCTTCACCCCAGCCTCTTAGATTCCCTGGCTTCCTTAAGACTCAGCTCAAATAATATCTTCAGTAGGAGCCCTTTACTAGTCCACCAGTTACTAATGCCTTCACTAATCAGATTACCTTCCATTTACTCTGTGTATGTGTGTGTGTGTGTGTGTGTGTGTATGTGTGTGTGTATATCTATATATCTATACATATGTATGTATATATGTACTTAGTCATTTACCTGCTATCTCCTCTATTAAAATATATGCTACTTCAAGGCAGGGATTATTTTTGCTTTTTTCTGTAACTCTAGTACTTAACACAGTTCCAGGTACACAGCAACTACTTAATAAACATTTGTTGACTGACTGATTCCCTTGTCATAGGTGGTCAAACCTGGATATTTACCTACTTGATTCCTGTTAAGCAAGTTTCTGGTTCTGACGACTGATATTTTTGAGTGAGTGGGTGGGATGGAGTGGGGTCTGGATCTGCTAGAAGCCATAGAAAACAAGGCACTGCACTCAGAGTCAGTAAGACTTGAGTTCAAATCTTACCTTAGACATTTCCTAGTAGGGTGAACCTGGGCGAGCCATTTACCTCCATCTCCTCATGTATAAAGTAAGTATGATAGCACCTATCTCACAAAGTTACTATGAGGAACAGGTAGATGTAAAGCGCTTTGCAAAGCTTAAGATACTGCATTAATGCTAGCTCTTTTTAATAGAAAACTGCCCGTTTGGAACTGCTCATCACTGATGCAGACTCATCCCTTATCTGTGACCTGAGAGTTTTTTGGGAGGTGGAGGAGGTATTCAGGAGGACCAGCGTCTCTGGTGTGAGGGCTTGCTGAGCTCTTTTCCTGGCTGCTCCTCCACCTTTGGTGTTCACTTTTCACCCAACTCTCACCTGTGACTCCAAGAAGCTACAGCATGTGTAGCAGCCACAGCTTGGTAAAACTATCTCAGCAGGGTTGAGAGTAACCAATAGGCCTCAGAGCTGTCCGTGAGTCCCAAGCATGGGAAGACTTCCCCCAGTGCAATGGGTAGATGAGAACAATTTGTTCCAATGGTCATGAAAACAGCTGAAGCAGGTGCTGTAGAGTGCTTAGAGATTGGTTAGACATCAAAGATGCCGAGGTCATCACTTCATCCCAAGCCATTATGGTCATCTTGACTTTTGTCTTACCACTGCACACTGATGACTGGAAAAAAGAGTGAGGCTGATGACTGTGTGCACCTCTGCCTCACTTAAATCCAATTGACACATAAATGAAGCCATTACCTATAGTATCATTGGTCCTCTTCAAAAATGAAGAACAAACAACAGGAGTTTTTGAGTTGTCTAGGGTACTGAGATAGTAGGTGACTTGTCCATGGTCAAGCAGCTCATATATAAAAGAGGCAGCTTGAACTCTGATTCCAGGGCCAACCTTTTTTTTTTTTTCTCTACTATCCCAGATCTTGTAAAGTTAATAAATTACACCAAAAAACCATCTCATCCAACTCCTAGGCATCTCTCTATTAATAAAATTTTTAGACATCTGGGCTGCCACATATCTTAGAATTCAGAAGTCCTAGGACCTTATGATAGTGTAATGAGTTATTAATGTTCTGCTTATGTCTTTTGCTTCAATAAATAACCCTAGGTGAGCCATTAGATAAGTGTAATCTGTATATTCATTTGCTCAGTTTTGAGCCCTGCATGCTTATTGGCTTGGTTGACTCACGTGGAATCTCATATATTTTTATTTTATGAATGAGTCCCTTGTGGGTTTTTACTTCCCATTTTCTCCTAAACTACCCTTGTACCCCAAGGAAAAAAAATCACCACCTACTAGATTTCCTTATGTTGAAGAAGGAGGTTCAAAAGTAAAATTTGACCTTCTTTTGACCTATTTAAAAATTCGTTTATTTATTCAACAAACATTTATGAAACCCCTTATGTGTAAGAAGCTGCCATGGTAGTAAGTACTGGTAGGAAGGTGGGAGATACTGACTTAAAACTGAATATAAGAGAGTCTGTATCCTCAGCTTACAATTGAGAAGTGAGGAGTTAAGATAAGAACACAAATGATTAAATACAAGTAGAATGTATAGGCCATGCGAGGAAAAGCAAGTCCTGTGAGAATTCAGAAGCTTTTCCCCCTTCCCCCTGAGAAGAATTATGGAAAGTTTAATAGAAAAGTTAGCATTGGAATAGAAATTTACAGAATAGGTAGGTTAGGGTGGTGTTAATGAACAAAGGATACAGAGGCAGGAAGTAGGCTGGATATTTTCTAGTTTGGATAGAGAGTAGGGGAATAATTAGATGACTCTGAAGATAGGTTAAAGCTAGATCACAAAGGTATTAAGTGCCAGGCTCAGTGGTTTTCATTTCATTCTGTAGGCAATCAAGATGCATCAGAGGCTTATGAGTAGTCTTAAGATTGAAGATCGGAAAACTAATCTGGCAGCAGTGTGTAGAAACTGAGTGGTGGAGCCTGTTAGGAAGCTCTTACAACTTGAAGCAAGATGGTTGCAGTGAAAGTGGAAATTTATCTGATACTTTGATGGATATGTAATCTTATTGGTGTGGATACGCCCTCCAACAATGTGTATTGCAATGTTTCCATGTCAACTCATCCTTTCTGTTTCTTGTCCAAGTCATTTTGTAAATCCTTTGCAGAGAGCCTGCTCATCATGCTAGTGAGGGGTGGGGGGAGGGAGGGAAAAGTGCCTTCCTCTCAATCATTTGATATTGAACTGCTACCAGGGGTGCATGTGGGCTCCCCAGTAATCTCCTGCTCTTGCTGTACCACTTAGTCCCCCTTCTACACATCTCAGATATATATATGTATATGTATATCTATCTATCTATCTATCTATCTATCTATCTATCTATCTATCTATATATCATAGAGATTCTCCTGAGTAATGCTTCAAAGTCTTTTCATGTCTGCCATGTGCCTTTCCATTGACCTTTGGGTGAATTGCCACTCTAATGTTTCATAAGCTCCATTTAATAGTTCACAGCCATGCAGCATCATTTAAAGAGTACTGATGTTTAAAATATGGGCTTTTGATTCAGGGAGAAAAGCACTGTGCAATTTGCAAAATGCAATCCAGCCTACTGTTATCTTCCATTTCAATCCTGGCCCCAGTTCATTTTCTAGCCACAATGTCAATAGAAGACATGTGTGCTGATGGACTAGCTCTATAGGTTTTTCATCTGATGGAATATCGTATTTTTGGACAATAGGTATTCTTTATCCACTTGTTTTTTTCTCTTTGCTGTTGGGAACTCTTACATTTTGAGTGACTATGGAAGCTCTTTAGAAGACATTTGGGTGTTCTAGGGCTCAATGCACTCATCTCAATGTCACCTTCAAATGGAGGAGCAGGAGGACTTCACCATTTCTGGAGAATCTCTTTCCATTTGTCTCTATCCTGAACATTCTCAATGACAAGAGCCAAAACTTTTGTAGTGCATATAACTCTTGATATGAATAATCAGAAGGTTGTAGAATAAAATTAAGTCTATTTGCTATGTTTTTCAAGGAACCTCATAAGATTTTAACATATGAAAATATAAAGTTTATGGAAAAGCCTTTAGGAAGGTATTTTGATCTAGCAAATGAAATGACTTCTTAAACCAACAAATATTTTTTATGGTCAAAAGCCCATTGAAATCAGCCCTCCAAAAAATCTAAGGTTTACATCAGAATATAATCTCTCCTTTATTGTCACAAATTTTAGGATAGAATGATCATTTCTCCCTCAGAAGCTTGTTTCTCGTTGTTAGTGTGAATCAGATCAGATATAGACATTTTCCTTGTTAGTTCCTCTGCATTTAAAAAGAATAATAATTGATGCAAGCCAACAAATTATTAGCTTCTCTGTTAAGGGCAGCAGATTTTTAGGCAATTGAAGTCACTCATGACTACTATATCACCTTTACGCCAGGTTTTGTGATCCATTTTTGGAATTCTCCTTCTGTTTCCCCTTTCTGTCTGGGTGGTCTGTACTATATTCTGATGATATCACTTCTGTTTCCTCTGTTAATCTTCACTCAAATGCTCTCAACCACACTTCCCTTCTTCATTCCTGGTTTTCCTCAGAAGTGTATCTTGTAATCTGGCTTCTGACACCATCACTCAACTGAAACTGTTTTTCCTCTCTAACAGGTAAATCCGATGGTTCCTTCTCAGTCCTTGCTCTCCTTAACTTCTCTGCAGTTTTTGATATCATTGGCCACCTTTCTTCTCGGATCTCTCTCTTCCCATGTCTTCTGTGACATTGACTCTCTCCTATTTCTCCTCAGTCTTGTCTTATGACTCCCTTTCAGGTTCCTTTGCTGGATCTTTGTCTATTTTCTGTCCCTACACTGTGGGTGCTTCCCAGGGCTCTGTACCAATAGGACACTTCTTTCTCTACACGGAGGCCATGCATTTTATTGCTAGCTCCTGTCTTGGATTTTGTGAATTCCTGGGCATCTCTACTTGTTTTCTTCTCCCTACACTATAGCTGCTCTCTATATTGGAAATTTCTTCCTTCTCCTTTCCATTTGAGCTTAAAACTTTTGATCAGATTTGTAAGACTCCTGAAAGATTTTTAGTTCTTGTTAGTTACATCCTATTCAATAATAATAATAGCTAGTCTTTATACAAGCCCACTATGTGCCAGACACTGTTCTAAGCACTTTACAAATACCCCACAAAACTCTGGGAGGTAGGTGCTATAATTATTCCCATTTTACAGATTAGGAAACTGAAGCAAACAGTGGTTAAGTGACTTGAACAGGGTCACACAACTAGTAAGTGTCTGAGGTCTAATTTGAACTCAGACCTTCTGGACTCCAGGTCCAGCTCTCTATCCACTGTGTACACAGATGCCAAAGACACAACCCTGTCATTTGCATATTTTAAACTGTGGTATCCAAATCCAAATACCATTCTCAGAAACAATCTATTTGTTTTTTAAGCTTGCCTTTCTCTTCTGAAGTCCTTGTCTTTGAGGTTCTGCAATGATGAAAATACTACTTGTACCCCTAAGTTTTTACTCAAGAGTCCATGGTCTTCATTAAAAAAAGATTGCTTTTTGCTATTTTTTTAATTACTCTACAGCTACTTCTCAATAGCTACTGCCCATCAAACATTCCATCATAACAAAACTCACTAAACAAAACCCAATAGATATACAGACATTATAACTGATGGTACATGCAACAAGCCTCACCCATAACTCACCATCTCTTTATTGTCAAGCAAATGTGTTTATTATCAGTTCTCTAGAACCAAGATTAGACATTATATACAATCAGAATTCAGATGTATTTAAGTGTGTTGTTTTAGTTTACCTTATTGTAGTCATCATGTGTATTGTTTTCCTGGTTCTGTTCATTAAATGTCACATCAGTTCATAAAAATCTTTCAATGTTTATCTAAATTCCTCGTTTTTTATTTCTTACAGCACTATAATATCCCATTATATTCACATATTCCAATTTGTTCAACAGTTGATGGGATCCCACTTTGTTTCCATTTTTTTTTTTGCTAATAAAAATAGTAATACTCAATATTTTGGCATCTTCCTGTCATTTACCTCTTTGGTCAGCGGACAAGTACTGGTATTGTTAGGTCAAGCTATGAACAATTTACTGTTCACTTTTCTCACATAATGCTAAACATTTCCAGAATGTATAAATTCACAGTCACACACACACACACACACACACACACACACACACACACACACACACACATGTAATTATGTCTGATTTCCCACAGTCCCTCCAAAATTGTTTCTTTCTAGTGGAATGATGGTAAATGTTTAACAACTGGCTTTCCAAAAAAAAAAAATGTTCCCATGGTACACTTTTAAATTTAATCTACATTATCGACATTTACTCTATCACTTTCTTAGGTCTAGACAAAACAATATATCAAGCCCTGATTTGTAGCATTTGCCAGTTTCTGAGATGTAAATGCTCACATTGACTCTGGGAAGCCAGTATAAGCTGGCTCCAAGCACACTCTTGGCTGTTTCTGCCTTATGTCAACTTTGCCAATTTGATGAGTGTGAGGTAAAACTCAACTTCATAATCTTCAGCTCTGCTTTCTAGATTATTTTATGGAAATTTTTGCTCCATGAATCATCAGAAATAGGTGGTAAGTAGTCAAACAGTTTGATATCTTGGGACTTTCCCTGTTTCATCCTGTAATACATGCTCTGGGAAACAAATAGAACATTTTAATATTATCAGTTTGACAGAGAGCTGACTCAGTTCCCCTCACCAGGGAGCTATTAATGACCACTACTCACCTCTTCGTCCCTCTGGATCCTCATCTTCATTGCTTGGAAGGCAAATAGCTGCTTCCTCCCCAGAGGATCCAGCTTCTTCTGCATTGGCAAGAGACTAATAACTGTTACCTATCACCAAGTGCCCAGTGGCCTTTTTCACACTTTCTCTTCTGTGTGATCTTTTCTACCATCCATCCTCCTATCATAGGTCAGCCTCTGAAGGTATATTTTTCTTTGTATTCACATTGCCTCCCTTTTCCTCCTTCCTTCCTTCCTTTCTTCTTTCCTTCCTTCCTTCCTTTCTTTCTTTCTCTCTCTTCCTTCCTTCTTTCCTTCTTTTCTTCCTTCGTTCCTTAATTTTTCTCCTTCTTTCTTTCTCTCTCTCTTTCTTCTTTCCTTCCTTCCTTTCTCTCCGTCCCTCTCTCTCTCCTTCTCTCTTTCTTTCTTTCTTTCTTCCTCCCTCCTTACTTCCCTCCCTTTTTCCTTTCCTCCCTCCCTCCTTCCCTCCCTCCCTTCTTTCCTTCCTTCCTTCCTTCCTTCCTTCCTTTCTTTCTTTCTTTCTTTCTTTCTTTCTTTCTTTCTTTCTTTCTTTCTTTCTTTCTTTCTTTCTTTCTTTCTTTCTTTCTTTCTTCCTTTCTTTCTTTCTTTCCTTCTTTCTTTCTTTCCACTGATAGTCTAGAGAGTTGAGAGGCATTTCCATTTACCTTCTCCTTGAAGAGAAAGGATGAGCATACATGATAGTTACTTGACCACATACAAACAGCTAGTACTTTATGCCTGCCTCCACAAAGTTATCTCTAATCTTCATCCTTGCTGGACATGAGATCCTCAGCTTTTGTCATTTCTCCTAGTGCAAAAGAGTCACATCACACCTGTATTTAACTTACAGATGTTCAACAACAAGAAGAACAACACACACACTCACTCACATACACAACATCGAAGCAGACATAGAACTAGCTAGACACAGACAGAAACAGGACAATTGTGTGGATGATTATGCATATGCCACACAGCAGGAGATGAGGGAAATGTGCTATTACTTGAGCAGGACTCAATTCCTGTTCGCCTTCCATATGGCAAGTGGTTCTAGGCTCTCCTCTTCATTATACTCACAGACAGTCTAGCCTTTGTTTATGTTGATAGAGATAATGAGAGGAAGAGACTTAGCTGGCCTTCCTAGCATTTCTAGTCAGCTAAAAGGCCCTTGTTTCTCTTTTATCATGGTGAAAGAGGACTAAGAAAGAATTATGAGGTGGTATCACCCTCGAGTATAATCACATTTATTTGTGATTCATTCATTCATGTACTCATCTATTTATTTCAAAAATATTTTCCCCATAATTTTCATTTTTTCCTGACAACTAAGTCTTGACCTGCCTTTGTTTTTTTCTATTTGAGGACAGTTATCTCTTCTGCCTGTCTTCTGATAAATAATTTACTTCTGTTCAATGAAGAATAAAATTTACATTCAGTTGTTTCCATAATAACCATCTCAATTCCAAATGGTCTCTAATACAAAAAGTATCCCTTTAAAGAAACCCTGACTCTTTTATAGCTACAACTGCTCAAAAATATTACATTGCACTTTATAGACAACTTAAGGGATTTTCAAAGATAATTTTAACTATATGGGATTTTTGCTATAGACATTGACTCTAGAACCTAACCCCAGATATGCCTCTGTTGTAATTCTGAAGAATTTCTAAGACAAACACTGCTAAGTGGGGGTCTTCAGTTCTCAGTTTCAGACTTGTCACTTTCCTTTTCATGTTGATCTTGGCAGTCTTACCCATCTTCCTTTTCTTTGCTTCACTAACTTTACATCTCGTCTTAGTCTGTATGACCAACTTCCTTCTCTTTATTTGGACTCTTCACTTCCTTCTCCTTTTCTTCTGCTTCCTCTTCCTCCTCTGGCTTGAGTCCTCTTCCTCCTTTCTTTGTCTCCTTCAGCTTCAGTTCTTCTCTGGTTCTTCTGCTTAGGTCTTTCTCCCCAAATTCTTTCAACTCCTATCACATTTCTCTTCCACAAATTCAGCCTCTAGCCTTCTTCATAATCCCCAGACTCCTGTATAATTCCTTCTTCTCCAGCTTGAATTCTTCTCTTGCTTTTTTCCAACCCAACCTTTTCCTACCAAAGCCTGAAGTAGCTTTCTGGTTTAGCAGGAGTCTGATTAAGGGAGAGGTAGAAGTTGTGGTCAGAGAGGAGAATTTCAAAGTTCTAAGTCTTGGGTATAAACTAATTCTGAGCAATGAGAGGTCTAGGGTGTGGTCATCCTTGTGGGTAACTGGAATAGAGTGCAGATGAAGGTCATTAGAGATCAAGGAATTGCAAGGGCAGGGTGCTGGAAGGAATTAAGCTTTCATTAACACAATAAAATTTATTTCCATTTTTAAAAATTGAGCTCCTATTGTACATAGTATAAAGTTCATTTGAAAAGATAGTTAGCACATACAATTTGGTTGTGGACAACTCAGATGGGTAAATTCTTTAGGGTTTTATCTTTGGTGCGCTGCTTTCTGTTTGTGCTTGAGGACAGGGTTTTGGGTTACTTTGCTTTTGTTTGTTTGGTATTTCTTCTTTAGGATTTTTTTCAAGTTTAGCTCGAAGCAGGACAGAATAAGTAGCTAGGGAGGAGGTCAGAGAAGGAATCATGGGAAATTCAACTGTATTAGGAGGAGACCATATGACTAGGTTGGATGGAATGATAACAGGGTTGGGCATAGAGAAGGAAGGAAGGAAGGGGGACAGTACTGATAAGTATAGACACAGTAGGGGGCAGGGAGGGTGTTGTGTTAAGAACCACACCCAGCCCTGTTCTTTCCTGTGACCTCTTAGAATCCTCTTGTGACTTTATTCAGGGTCATGAAAAACTATGCAACACCATCTAATAAGGGTGAGGACACAATGTGATCTAGTGGAAAGAGCACTAGCCTTGGAGCCAGAAGATCTGGGTGCAAGTCCCAGTTACCTCACTTATTAACTTTGTGACTCTCAGCAAGTTGTTTAATTTCTTTGGGCTTTCAAGTTGCTCTTCTGCAAAATGAGCAGCTGGGAATAAATAAATTCCAGAATCTCTTTAAGCCCCAAAGCCACCAAAGGGGTGGCTGATATCTAGAACTATAGACTCAACTGCCCTTGCTCACTCATTACACCTTGTCAGGATGTTCTTCTTTGGATCTTTCTTTCTTCTTGCAACCCAGAAAGCCCATTTCCTCTTATTCAGTTCTTCCGTGACAAAAGCACCAGACATGTCTGCCTCTATGTTTCTATGAGGTTTGACAAAAGGTTAAAAGGGCTAGTGAAAATTTTGTTGAAAAGGAGATATTTTTAACTGTGGTTCAAGACTTCTCCATTTGGACATACATTTCAGTAAAACTTTTAAATTTATTTCTATATTTATAAAAAAGATTAAGCTGCAAAACTCCTTTTCTACTTGATAATTATGTGATAATCAACATTTATTAAGCACCTGTTGTATACCAGGTACTATGAAAGTAATTTAAGCTTGTATTATAGCACTTTAAGATTGACACAATGCTCTGGGCACATTATCTCATCTCATGCTCCCCCAAACCCTAAGAGGTTTCTAAAAGCTTTTTTTACCCTCCTTTTGTTGAATCTGAGGAAACAGAGGATAAGGGAAGGTAAGTGCTTACTCAGTGCTACTCAGAGGACTTTCCAGGCCTCTTTCTATTATTCATCTTTTTGGATGTTATTGTTCAGTTGTTTCAGACTTTTCATGACCCCATTTGGGATTTTCTTGACAAAGATACTGGAGTGGTTTGCTATTTCCTTCTCCAGTTTATTTTACAGATGAGAAAACTGAGGCAAACAGGATTAAGTGACTTGCCCAGGGTCACACAGCTGGTAAGTGTCTGAGGCTGAATTTGAACTCAGGAAGAGGAGTCTTCCCGACTCCAGGCCCATCATTCTATCCACTGTGTCACCTAGCAGCCAGCATACTAGATAAGATAGGTTACCAACCCATTCTATATGTATGTAACTATGTGAGCATTCTCCCTATGAATGTGCAGCTTATGATATCTGTTCAAAGAGGACCAAAAGAGAAATCATGTTTTGCTGTTTTATTATTTAGTCACTTTTCTTCAAAGTCAAGATTAACTGGAAAAAAACTGTAATGTTGTAATTGAAAAACAACTATAATGCTGTAAATTAAAGAATCTTAGGATCATAGATTTAGAGTTAAAAGGAACATCAGTGGTCATCTAGCCCTCCCTTCCCCCATTTTGCGTATAGGGCAATTGAGGTTCCTAGATTTACTCTCTTGTCCAAGGTCATGCAAGTCCTCAGTGTCAGGGCCAAGGACTGAACCCCAGTCTTCTAACTCCATATGTAGGACATTTTTTCCATGGCACTGTCCTTTGAAGGTGTGTTTAGGTCATCTTAGAAATGTCAATATGTTTAACATCAGAAACATTTTTTCAAAAAGATCCAGGTCCAGAAATAAATAAGCATCTCAGTTACTTCCTGAAGGCAAGGGTCTGGACAAGATGATTCCCGCCCCGTCCCCCCCTCCCCCCTCCCCCCTCCCCCCTCCCCCCCCCCCCCCCCCCCCCCGCCCAATACCTTTGCAATTCTGAGATCTAGGCTCATTATTAGCTAGATCTACTCTAAAATTAAACTGTGACCGACCACTTTATTTCCATCAGATGACCACTAGGGGCCCTGCTCGCACTTTAGCAGGGCTTTGCTTAGTGCCAACAGATAAGAGATCATTTACTGTAGTTGGAGTCCAGTTTACAAGCAGGACGACACAGAGATGTTTGACTTTTTGTAAAAAGCAGTCTCTTTTCTGCATAAAATACAAGCCTTGGCTCATCAACTCTCTCCCTTTCTGTAACCTTTTCCTCCTTACTTGTCGAGGACCAGGGAGCCAGTTTCTCTTTTAATGGCACTTTTTGCAGATCTGGTCAGTGACCCATTTTCTTGACAACAAAGGACAGGCTTTACCAGACAGAAAAACAATAAAATTACAGGAGATAGGTAGGGCAATCTATGCACCCAAGATAAGTGTCAGCAATAAACACCCTGCTGCATCAAAGTAAAATAAGGGTAATACAGAAACAGAATAGAAGAAGGTCTTGTTGATCAGCTAAACATGTCAAAAGCTCCCCTTTCAGTGGCTGAGCCCTGATGAAAATAAACACTTTGGGAAAGGTTTTCCTTGTGCCAAATGTCATTTTCCAAGATTATTATTATTTTTTCCCCAGCAGTATTGGGAGCTTTTAGCTCCACAGTTTCCCCTAGAAGTTATATTATGAGACTGAGGTTGAATGGAAGAGAATGAAGTCATCTCACCTTTTGTGCTAAGATTTAACTCCCCAGCTGATAAGATAGAATTGTAGCCTGTTAAAATAAAATAAGTGTGCAGTCACAGAGGGCCAAACTAGCAGCAACTAGTAGAAATCATAAAGGGAGGGGATTTCTGCTCAACAGAAGTTGGGCATGGTGGAATTGATCTATGGGTGACATCTTAGGAAATATATGCAGAGTTTTTCCACCTACAGTCAGTTCTATGATAAAGCATTTTAAAAATGTGTATTTGTTTTAATGTGATTGATATATTAGGGAAATTTTTTTCCAACATAACTAGAATTTTGAGGTTTCTTTTGTGAGATTCCTTCCCCAAGAAAAATCAAGAATTTAGAAAATTAAACCACTTCACAATAATTCACAAGCTGCAACCATTCTGATGCTCATTTCCATGAGCGATTTCAGGTATCATATTTATGGTATATGGTCTTAGAGGTACTATTTGGTAAACATTATCTTAGAGAATTTAGCAGTAGGAGCTGTGACTAGAGAAGATCTAGCCTGTACCAACTCTACCCTTGCTCTTCTCCTTCTATCATGGAGGCCTGAGGTCAGGGGTTGCTGGCCTGCCCAACCTTCTCTTGCAGCTGAGCACAGGCCAAATAGCAGCAGCCTGAGGCTACAGAGTTGGCCTTTATTTATTGTAGCATTTATGTATTTCTTAACTATTTAACATGTATAAAAACTGCTACAGTTTTCATTAGGTTTCTATCTGTCTATCCATCTATCTGATGAAGTTTTTGAGCCCTATCTTCATTTTCACTATAAGCTCTGTGGTATTCATTGTGTAATTTTGCATGTCATAGTGCTTTTGGGGAATGAATATTATAGCAGAATTGACTTTACTTCTGGTGGACCAGGTGGGAGCTTCAAACCCACTTCTTCCTGTCACCCCATGCTGAAGGGCTTAAGTTTGAGATTATTGGCTTATGAATAGGAAGACCTGGTAAGTCAGTACACATGTAAAAGGGCTCTTTTCTCTCTCTCCCCAACCCTCGGGGCTCTCTTCCTTTAAAGATCTGTATCAGCTTGCTCCACAGAAGAAAAGCGATGATAAGTCTGGACAGCACACTAAAAAGCAGGGACATCACCTTGCTGACAAAGGTCTATATAGTCAAAGCTATGGTTTTTCCGGTAGCAATGTGATGTGTGATATAAGGAAAGCTGTGATACAATGAAAGCTGAGCACTGCAGAATTGAAGCCTTTGAACTGTGGTGCTGGAGAGAAGACTTTTGACAGTCCCTTGGATAGCAAGGAAGTCAAATCAGTCAATACTTAAAGAAATTAATTCAGACTATGCACTGGAAGGGCAAATACTAAGTTTAAATATTTTGGCCACATAATGAGAAGACTGGACTCATTGGAAAAGATTCTCATGTTGGGAAAGATTGAAGGCAAAAGGAAAAGTGAATGGCAGAGAGTGACACGGATACATACTGTCATGGAAACAACAAACTTGAGCTTGGGTGGACTTCAGGAATAGTGGAGGGGAGAAAGGCCTGGCATGCTATGGTCCGTGGGGTCATGAAGAGTCAGACAGGAATGACAAACAACAACAATCCTCCCAGGACTATTGAGCCCTTCCCATGAGAGGTGGAGGAATGGCTTGCCCTATCTCCTCTGCCCCTTCCCCTTAACCCTGAGATTTAAGTGGTCAAGCTTGGAGGTGACTTCATGAGTTGAAGAGGTCCTGAGTCTTTTCTGGTGAAGCTGACTGGAGGAGGAGTCCCTAAAAACTATTTCAGTTCTCATGGAAAAGATAGCCACAAACCTTATACAGACAAGAACAAGAAGGTGGGCTAAAGCCTGGTCTGTTTTGCCAGAAGACATGAATGGTCAGTTAATTAAGGAACATTCATCAAATAAGTGTTCACTATGGGACAGGCACTATGCTAAGTGTTAGGGATACAAAGAAAGGCCAGAAAATATGTCCCTGCCCTCAAGAAGCATACATTCTATTGGGAAAGACAACACATAAGTAACTAGGCACATAAAAGTACAGTGAATGGCTCTGGTTGGCTATAATTCCCTCTTAGGATTCTGGGGGTATCCCGAGGGGTTGGGGTATCTCTGATGTGGTTGGTTTGAGCTTCCATTCCCGTGTGGTTGACTGGCAGCAATTAACTCCACAGTTCCATTCAATCAATTAACATTGATTTTTTTTCCAAAGGAATAATTATTTTGATGATATAGAACATTTACCCCAACTACTGGAAACCCACTCAGATCTTGAGAGCATGAACTTGAGAGCAGGAACTATTTCTCCTGTACCCTTTTTTTTTTTATATCCCTAACATTTAGTCCAGCTTCTGGCACATAGCAAGCTTAACAAATGCTTCTTGACTTGGCTTGGGTCTCAGCTAATGTTGGGCTGGGTTGCAAAGATTTTTCCTCAGTATTGGACTGGGTGGCTGGAAAACCAGGCATGGACTCAACTCTCAGGGAGTGAACTGAACTATCAAAGGCCATATCCATCTCTAGTCTCTCTCCTAGAAATATCCCGAGCCATCAACAATTTAACTTTATCTTGCCACTGTACTTTGATGACTCTGGAGGAGAGAGAACTATGTGTATATGGGTGGGGGGAGGGATATGGGGGGGAAGGTGAATGGATAGAACAAATAACAGAAGTGACAGCAAGGCCATGCACTTGCCTAGATCAAGTTAGAAAGGGCCAGAGGCCCTCCCTCTCATGTTGCCCCCTCCCTCTCAAAAAAGTTCATTCTCCTTTTCCAAGACCAGAAAGTTTTTGGGAAAAAAATCTTCATTATGAGCTTACTGCTTTTTTGAAAGCCAGCTCCATAGTCAATCAAAGGGGCTTCCTCTGTGATGGCTACCAGATTGGAACTAGTTACAGAACATCTGCCCATGTTCCTATTCTCTCCAAGGCAATTCCATTATATGTCATCATGCCTTTTGGGAAACAGGCTTCCCAGACTCTTCCATAGGAGTGATTGCATCAGCCATGCACACTGGTGCCTGTGCCCTCTCATTAGGCTCCCATTTCATAGGATATTTACAGAATTCCTTAAGGTAATCTGAAAGAGGAAGTCATTAGCAGCTGGGGGGAGGGGAGGACCAGGAGAGGCCTTCTGCAGAAGATGGAATTTGAACTGAGTCTTGAAGGAAGTAAGGGAAACTAAAAGGCAGAGATGAGAGGGCAGAACAAGAGAATAAAGAGGGGAACAAGAGAATAAAGGCATATATATATATATATATATATATATATATATATATATATAGGATGTAGTATTGAGGAACTATATATATATAGGAGATGTAGTATTTGAGGAACTACCAGTAGGTCAATGTATTTGGATTGTACTGAGAGTGAGGGGAGTAAGATATAGGTAGGCTGAAGAGATAAGAAGGGGCCCAGTTATAAAGGGCTTTAAATGCCAGAGGACTTTATCTTTGATCCTGGAGGTTATAGGGAACCACTGGAGCTCATTGAGCGGGGGAGATAACACCTTGGCAACTCTGTGGGGGATATATTGGAGAGAGGATATACTTGAGGCAAGGAGACCAATCAGTAGTCCATGTGACAGGACATGGTATCTGAGTTAGGGTTGTGGCTTGTGAATGGAGAGAAGGAAATCTATATATGAGAGATAGTGTGAAGGTAGAAACAAGATTTGGCTGTGGATTATGGGGTGAGTGAGACTGACAAGTCAAGGATGTCATTAAAGTTATGTGTCTGTGTAACACTGAGGTTATGGGCCTTGGTGATTGGAAGGATGGTGGAGTTCTTGACAGTAAGAGGGAAATTAAGAAGAGTGAAATGAATTGGAGGTGGGGGTGGGGGGCAACATGTGTTTGAAAGGTCTAGAGGGAATTTAGTTCATTGGAGATGCAGTTTGAAAGGCACAAATGAGCTTGGCACAGAGCCTAGCAAGGGATATTTAGATCTAAGAATCACTACAATAGATCCTACAGTTAGTCAGTCAACAAGCATTTATTAAGCATGGTGCTAAATGAAAGATAAAAAAGAAAGAGAAAAGAGCATTCACACTCTTAAGGAGTTCACAGTCTAATGGGGGAAGACAACATGCAAACACTATGTATAAGCAAGCTATAAACAGGATAAATTGGAGATAATCAATAGAAGGAAATCACTAGAATTAAAGGAAATTGTAAAAAGTCTTCTTTTTAGAAGGTAGTTTTTAGCAGGGACTTGAAGGAAGACAAGGAAGATAGCCAGGAGATAGAGATGAGGGAGAGAATTCTTGATATGAGGGACAGCCAGTGATAAGGTTTGGAACTGGGCAAATGTCTTGTGTGAGAGGAACCATAAGGAGGCCAGTGTCTCTGGATCATAGACTGTATGGAGAGAAGTAAAGTGTAAGCTTGTACTGGCTATATACTTTCATTCCCTTCTAACTTCAGTCCCTTTGTGAACTAACTCAAACCTACACTTATCTTCACTCTCAATTCCCTTCTTCTTGTCATGTCACCAATTAAACCTTGCCAAGCCCCAACCTTGGGTTACTCCCACCATATGCTTCCTGAGTTCCTATTCAAAAAAGCATCCTGAATAGGCCTGCTACAACTGTGTTATCTAATCTTGCCTAGTCCCTCACTACATCAAGGCAAACAGTCTATGCTTCTCTAATTGATTCATGATCCCACTTTCCCACAATGGCTGTTCTAAATATTCTTGTCTTTTTTTAATCTTCCCATGGTACCAGAACCTCCCCACAACCTTCTCAGCTGAGGGCCTCATTTTATGTTGCACCAAAAAATTTCAGACTATTTGATATCCTGATCTATCAGACTTCTTCCTTCACTCTCTCCTCTTTCGCTTTCATTGCAGATCAAGAAGTAGCTTTTCTCCTTACCACAGCAAACCCCTCTACATGCACCTTTGATCTCCTTCCCTCCCAACTTATCTAGCAAATTGCCGCCCCCCCCCCAACCCTTACTCTTTCTCTCTTTTATCATCAGTCTCTCCTTATCTATTGGTTCCTTCCCTGCTGCATGTCTATTTCTCCCCCATTCCAAAAAACAAACAAAAAAACTCCCTTCATTTGATCTGACTATCCCTGCTACCTATTAGCCTAGATCTTTCTTTCCTTTTTTGGCTGAATTCTTTGAGAAAGCCAACTATAATTGATGTATCCGCTTCCTTTCTTCTCTTTTCTAAACCATCTGCAATCTGGCTTCTGACCTCATTATTCAACTGAAATTGCAAATAAAACGTTCTCTTTATCAAATGAAATAATATTTGTAAAAATGTTTAGCACAATGCCTGGCACAGAGTAGTACTTGTTGTTTGTCCTTTATTTTTGAAAAGAACCAATGACATGGGATGATGTCTTGATTTGTGCATGAAATGGATTTAAGTAAGGGAAAATTGAGCAAAGTCGGTGGCTTCGCCATCTCTTCCAGAATCATTGAAGTTCAGTGGCAGGACAAAAGTCTAGATGACTGGTGATGGCCTGGGATGCTGTGGATGACCTTGGCATCTTTGATACCTGCACAAGCTCTTAGCAATTCACGGTGCCTGCTTCAGCTGTTGCAATAAATTGTTCTCATCTGCCCATTCCATTGAGGGAAATCTTTACATGCTCAGGGTAGACATTCCCCTAACTTGATGATGATTTTGAAGCCTGTTGGTTACCCTCAACCTTGATGAGATGGTTTTATCCACATGTATGCTACAGCTTCTTGGAACCATGGGTAAGAGTTGGGTGATAGGTGGACACCAAGCAGTCCTGAAAAGGGCTCAGCAAGCTGTCACACCAGAGGTGCTAGTCTTCCCTGAATACCCCATAGACTCCCTGAGACATAATTGGTACCTGGATCAATGCTTATTCCTTTCCTTCTTCTCCATGCTGATCCTTCTTGACCTCTGTGCAGCATTTTACACTGCTAGACATCTTCTCTTCCTAGGATCTCTCTTCTTTCTAAGTTTTCGTTGACACTTCTCTCTCCTGGTTGTCCTCCTATGTGACCATTTTTTCCTCATTCTCCTCTGCTAGCTCTCTGTCTATGTCATGCCTACTTGGCCTAGGAAAGAGCTGAGGGATGGGGGAAGGGTGCATATGAAGAAAACAAAGAACATGATCAGGGGTCATAAGGCATAGTGAAAGGTAGAAATTCGGCAGGGATGTGAGCCCTAAGGATGGGGGTACTATCTTTAAGTAACTACTGAGTCATCAACTCTTCCTTATTAGCAAGTAATAGGGCATCATCTCAAAGTGCACTGAGTAACATGTGGGTGGAAGCTGACCCCCAGACTCCCACATGTTTTACTGGAAGCAGGTAGAGAAGATCTGAGCAGTTGACATCTTGACTCCTATAGTCCAATTAGACCCCTGCTACAAAAGAATGAACTTTCTTTTCAGAGCTGTCCAGGAGTAGATTGAGCTGCCTAGGAAGGTAGTGAGCTTTACGTCAATGGAAGTCTTCAAGTATTGGCAGAATGGTCATTTATTAGAGATTTTGAGGAGGATATTTATATTTCAGACAAGGGCTGGATTTAATGACCTCTGAGATCCCTTTCAATTCTATGATTCTCTAATTCTATGAATAATAATCCATTTCTGCTATTTTGCTATACGTATGACTTTAGGGAATCCAATTATTCTACCTAGACCCCAGTTCCCTCTATAAAATGAAGGGATTGGATTAGATAATCTCAAATAATGTTAACTATTCTAGATAGATCCTATGATCCTAATAGATTTCTTCCTTTGGTATCATGTTATTTTATTTTCCACCTAGCAGGCAACATACATCTGAAGAATTATATAATTTAGATGAACAAAGTGAAGAGAATAATTTTTAAAATGACAATAATTTAACATTAGATAACTGGATTTTTTTTTTGATGTTGTAAGTGGGACCTATGAAGAGTACCTTTGTCTCCCTCTTATCACTCTGTGGAGTTCTCAGGAAAGGGAGAAATCTAATCCCCTAGTTTCTAAACAAAACTTTGCAAAACTACTATCATAGCCAATTTATTTTTTTAATAAATTTTTTAAAGGCTGTTTAGGGAGGGGAAGATTTATTTTAGGGGGATTTCTTTCATAGGTTCCTTTATATTACTGTGATTAATTTGGATAGCAGATGCACCTATGATTCCCTAGGTTTATAGATTAGCACCAGAGCTCAATTATTCTACTATTTTTGGATGTGTAAATCCCCACCTATAAAGATTTGCCTAAGCCCAAACTAGAAGCATTGCCTCTCTATAGCTTTCACATCACCATAAACTGGGCTTAGTGGCAGGCTTGGCTGATGGTGGTTGCTCATTAAATTTGGTTGACAAATTAAACACCCAAGATTATGTGAAGTCAAATAATAGAAGAACCTTTCCTCCCCCTCTCATCTCTTTCTTGTCCTATGATGAGGCGTCAAAGCCCAGAGTATAATCAAACCAGAGAATTTGGAGATGCCTGGAGATACATCTGGAAAACCCCTCTTCTTACTTTCATTTTCTTATATATCCCATAACTATTTCTGGATCTCTATTGGCGTGAGATAAAGGATCTACTGCCCTAGGATGACATCATTTTTATCAAAACTAAAACACTATAATGATAATCTTTTTTTTTAAAGAGAAATTTAAGTGTAATATTATATGGTCAACTCATTCTTTTCCCCTCCTCCATCCTTGAATTTGGTTGGATGGTTCTTCCCTCTGTGTGCTTTGGTGGGTATAACCCCTGGAGTGATACAGTGATAAGAGACTTCCTGCTCTAGAGAGGGGACAGGCATAGCCATGAAGTCTACAGTGGATTCCTCTTTACCAACACCAGTCACATAGGCCTATTTTAGAGTTTCTCAAACTCTACAATTCATTTCCCATTTCCATGCTTTCCAACTGGCTGTCCCTCATTCCTGAAATGCACTTCTTCCTTACTTCTAACTCTTGGAATTCTGAATTTTCTTCAAAGCTCAGCTCAAGTCTTACCTTCTACACAAAGACTTTCCTAACCCACTCCCCACCCCTCACCCAACCCTTTCTTTCTGCCAAAGTTACCTTTGCATTTATTTTGAAAGGTAACACCAGCATCAATAACCTCCCCACAAACTGTGGATACTGTTTCTATATCTTTAAGAGGCAGTGGAATCTTTGAGTTACCATTTAGCTATATTATATTTCTTTGAGGACTCTGTGAGGAGGCTGAGAATTCAACTGTTGTTTTGGAGGGACTATTAACTTATTTCCTGAAAGCACTAGGTTTAATCTTTATCATGGGAAGAAACATAACAGAATTCTTGAGAAAAGACGTTAGTATTCTAAGAGAACAGAATAGTGAGATTGTATTTATAGAATTGAGAAGTTAGCAGTTTTAGTGATACTTAAAGGTGAATTTGGCTACAATCTTTTTTATAGTTGATATGTTGTAAAGAAATATTTATGTCTTTATTTTATTGTTAGTTACATGGTTATAATCTTTCTTATAGCTGATATGTTGTAAAGAAATATTTATGTCTTTGTTTTATTGTTTGTTACACTGTGACTCAGCCATTCAACAAAGATGTATTAAGCTCCTACCATGTGCCAGGCATTGTACTAAGCCCTGCAGATGCAAAGAAAGGCAAAAGACAATCTCTGTTCTCAAGGAGCTCACAGACTGATGGGGGAGACAATATGCAAACAACTGTGTACAAGCAAGCTATATACAGGATATATTGGAGAAAAAACTGTTAATTAATAATGTAATTAGTAACCTAAATGCTTACTTAAACCTACAAGATTAGTGGGTTTGATTTAGAGAGGGGTGAGCTTATGGGAAAACATAAACTGGGGCAAAGGCTCAGGGCCAATTGCTTAATTAAATGAGAGAGATGATGTAATTTTAGCAATTAACAGAAAATATCAAAACATGTTCCTTGCTTGCCTTATAGGCTAGAATGAGAAAGAATAAGAAAAATGAGTTAGTAGCAGGTAGGAAGAGGGGTAATCACCCCCACTTAGGCTACATGTGAGGGTATCATCCTCTAAAATCCTTACTACCTATGTAGAAATCGAGGCAACTAGATGGTACAGTGAATAGAGTGCCTGGCCTAGAGTCAAGAAGAGCTGAGTTAAAATCTAGCCTCAAATACTTACTAGTTGGGTGATCCTTGCCAAGTCATTTAGTATTTAACCTCTATTTGCCTCAGTTTCCTCATCTGTAAAATGGGGGGATAATAGTAGTAGCTACCTCCCAGAGATGTTGTAGAGATCAAATGAGATAATAATTGTAGAGCAGTTAGCTTAGTGTTGGCACATAGTAAGCACTATGAAATGTTGCCTATCACATATGTTGTTGGATATATGTACACACATATACATATATTTATACATACATGATTTAGGTGGCTCAGTGGATAAAGCACTGCACCTGGAGCTCAGGGAGACTGGGTTCAAATTTGGCCTCAGACACTTAATAGCTGTATGACCCTGGTCTAGTCAAGTAACCCAGTTTGCCTCAGTTTCCTCATCGGTAACATGAGCTAGAGAAGGAAATGGCAAACTACTCTAGTATGTTTGCCAAGAAAACCCCAAATGGGGTTATGAATAGTCAGACATGACTGAGAAAACAAGTGAACAACAAATAGATACATAGATAGACAGATATGTATATATTCATATCTATATACACACACATTTATAGTTGTTCTACATATCTATCATATCAATCTGTCTATCTGTCTATCTATCTATCTATCTATCTATCTATCTATTTATCTATCTAAACTTGTCTCCCTTGGTAGCATGCAAGCTCCTTGAGGGGCAGGGATCATTTCAGTTTTGTCTTTGTTTCCCTAAAGCCTAGCACAGTGCCTGGCACATAGCAGGGCTTTAATAAATCCTTGCTGATTGATTGATTGACTAAGCTAATCTTGCTCCAGAGGACTGCCTGTACACTCTACCTGGGAGCTTCCACAGCACTTTGGAAGAAGGCTTGGGCTTAAGTTTGGAGAGATTGGTTTGTACATAACAGGTACTTAATGAACTGAATTGAAGTAAATGAAGTTGCTGAATTGAAGAGACACAGCAGGACTCTGAGTCTGTTTTAAAAATGAGGCAACATAGTGTAATAGAATGGGCATGTGACTGGGGGTTGGGAGGCTCAATTAGATAAGACAATCTAGTACAGTACCTTTCACGTAGTAGATGCTTCATAAATTGGTGTTGAATCAAATATTTTCAAATGTTCTTTACATCACTAGGATGGTTTTTCATATATTGTTTGTGGTCTACTATTCAGAAATTATTCTGATACTATATTTGTGTTGAACTCTATACTGTATAGGGAGAAAGAGGCATTGACTTAGAGCTGATAAAAAATTAGTTCCTGAGCCATGAAGACCTGACACATACTGGCTTTGTGACCATGGGGCAAATCATTTAACCCTTCAATGCTCAGCCAATTCTCTGAGACTATAAATTACAGAATGATTGCCAACATATGTTGGTAGAGATCATTTCCTCACCTGGAACTCCCTATATGATGGAAATTCCAGGTCTAATCCATCTCTCTCTCTCTCTCTCTCTCTCTCTCTGTACTTTCTCTCTCTCTATATCTCTCTCTATTTCTCTCTCTCTGTCTCTCTCTCTCTCTCTCTCTCTCTCTCTCTCTCTCTCTCTCTCTCTCTGTGTTAATCTGTGCTTTAACAATGCACCTCTTTTACACTTTATCTCTCCTTGGGTTTACTTTAGGGGTCTCTGGGACCCCTAAAGAACAGTGTTCAGTTCTTCCACAAGAATTTTCTACCAAATATAAAAAAACATGAGTTCTTATGAATAACTGGATCACATACTGAAAAGTTTTCATTTTATTACAGTAACTTATTGCCTAGTTGTTTAGTACACTGTCTTTAGGCTTGGCCCCAACCTCAGCCTGTTCCTGATATTTTAAAAGTTATCCCATCCACCCCCACCCCAGAACACCTGGCTGGTTATGCAATAGCACACACAGGGAAAAATCCCTTTTATGGTCTCTGTATTGGTAATTCAAAATATTTTATTTGGCATAATATTTCAGAAACATTCTAGCATCACTCGCTTAAATGGCTCCATTTACCATTTAAGTAAGGTACATGCAGGCACTCAGGACCATGGCTCCTGAGTATACTGAACAAACTCCATTTGCCTCATGTTTTATTATATACCCAAGGAGAACATCAACTAGCAATTAGCACATGAAACCTGGCACTGAACTTTGTTACCTAAACCAAGCAAAGCAAAAAGAGCTTTAGGGATTTTCATCAATAAGCTTAATAGGCAGCCTAAAGCATGCTAGATGGGAGAAGTTTATTATAGCATCCTTGAAATGAGAGATGGAAGGGTGTTGGGTCTTAAATCAGAAAGGCCATCTTCCTGGAATCTAGAATGCCTTTATATTTGCTTACAATAGTGTTTTGAGCAAGCCTAATCGATGATGTGGTCCTTTGTATACATTACTGCACTTCTTAAAGGTAAAAATGAATGAGATTTGTTAATTAACATAGAGGCGGCAAACAAATTTTATTTCATAACAAATAAAATAGGGAGCTGATAAGTATTTAGTTCCTGCCTTCATATATCTAATAGTTTTATAGGGATAACACAGATAGCATAGATACCTATAGATACCACAGATAACACACAAAATAAGTACGATATGAGAAAGGTATGGAACAAATCAGTATAGTGGAAGGATCACTGGATTTGGCATCAGACGACTTGGCTTCAAGTCTCAACTTTGTGAACTGGTGAACAATGCTTAAACTCCCTGGGCCTCAGTTTCCTGGTCTGTAAAAGATTGAGGTTGGATTAGATGATCTCTAAGGTCATTTCAAACTCTAATTCCTATGAATTTACTATATGAAGTCCTGAGGGAAGGTCACTACCAGCAGAAAAAAACTCTGAAAAAAAGGGTGACACATAAACCAAGAATGTTGATTAAACAACAACCCATCATACAGGGTTTCATTATAGATGACTTGAAATATCTTCTTTGCTTATGAAAAGCATTGGGGTAGCAAGGTGTTGCAGGGGATAGAACTCCTGTCCTGACCAAAAGAAGACTTGAATTAAATTTTACCATAAACACTTAGTAGCTATATGATCCTGGCCAAGTCACTTAATTGGTTTGTCTCAGTTTCTTCAATTGTAAAATGGGGCTGTTATGAGGATTGAATGAGATAATACTTGTAGAGTGTTCAGCATAGTGTCTGGAATTGTATAAATGTTAGCTATTTATTATGATCATTATTATTTTTGTTATCTGAGACAGTGCCAATCTCAGTGGAACTGCTACATAGAGAAAATGACCTCCATGATGTCAAGACGATGGCTAGCTATCTAAATAAGCATTACATCTCTTCTACTACCAATATGGTGCCTTGCCCACAGTTAACAATTACAAAATGTATGCTTAATGGAATTGAATCTCACTGGCTTAGGACTAACTTTACTTGATCTCTCTTTCCTTCCTGTCCCACCCCCATCTTTCTCTGCACAAAGGTTTACAAAGCCCTTTCCTCAGAAATTCCCATCTCAATTCCAGAAGCATTTATTAAGCACCTTCTGTGTGTAAGGCACTGCCAAACGACAACAACTAACCAGTTCCTTTCCCTCAGGAAGTATGAAAATAATATAACATGTTAACAGATAAATGAATACCATATGAAGGGGGTGGATAATGAAGTGCAAGAATTATTATTCCAATATAACAGATGAGGAAACTGAGGTCCAGAGCAGTTATGTGACTTGCCAGTGACCACACAGAGAAATATGTTGGGGCTGGGCCTTAAACCTCAGTCTGGATATATATCCAGTTATTTAGTACAACACAAACCACCTCTATATGAATGTTTATATAGAAGTGTATATTTACAAACATGTGTATACATATACAAACACATACATATAAGAGGCAGTGTGGTGTGGTGATTAGAAAACCTGTCTTAGAGCCAGGGAGACCTGTCTTTAAGTCTTGTCTCTGTTACCTACTATCTTACTTATCCAGACAACTCTTGTAAGTTGCAGAGAAAGAGCCAGCAAGGAGTTCTCTATACCAGTGAAACCACTGGCCCTGGTCCATTCCTATCTTATTGTAAAAGGCTCCATGAGTCTTAGCATCCTATACTTCTCCCTGCTGTGGAAGTGGAAGGAGGCTGTCCAGGCTTGAGGTCATTTTGTGTTTTTCTTTGCTTCATGGGTTGCCTTGGCCAAAGAATTCATCACTTAGTGGCGAACCTATGTATATTTGGTTCCAGTACTGCATATGGTTGATGAGTTGGACCCAAGGGGAAAGAGAGCAAGCTAGAGTCTATTTGGGAAATTTCACAATATTTTTATTGATCCCACACTGTTCTTTTGTGAAAAGAGTGATCTTTTCAACATAGATATGGGTGTTCTCCTGGAAATGTTGCAGAGCTGTGAACATTGGAACCCTTTGATATTTCAGGGATCAAAGTTGTGGATGATCCAAAGAGCAGCAGAGAGAGGCACAATAAGGGTCATAAAGCTAGAACATATTTTCAGTGATGGTCTGTGCTCTAGAAGTGGATAAATGACTAAGGGATGTAGAGGATACGTATGGCTAGAAAAGAGCCTATTTTGCTTTTCTATTTGTATCTTCAGACTTGATTGTAGTGCTTTGAAAATGGTAATCACTTAAGAAATGTCTACATTCATTCTGTTCTGGATATGTGTGCTGACCACCTGGTTCTTTGAGATGTTCATCCATCTATATACTATAGTCCAGAAATTAGACATTTCTGATACACTTGATTTTTCCTGAGTTTAGAATTTAATTAGGAGCCTCTGTAATGATTTGGCCTTGATGGAATGAGTTCATTGTTACTTGCAAGTAGGACCTTGCCATTTAAAGTGAATCCTTTAATTTGAACTCTGACATTCTTCATAACAGCAGTAAACACTTTTGAAAAGTGATGTTTCTTGGTTTTATACTTTGCTTGATGTTATTAATTATAGGCCTTTCAAATAAAGTTTTCTCAAGAAATCTTATATGATTTTAACATATATTTAAAATATTTTATATGTAACATTTTAAAATATGGGAGACATTTTGTTGAAGGAGAGTATTTAAAGTGGAATTTTGCCCTCCCAGATCAAATGCTTTTTAAATAGTCATGATGAAGTCTGATCTCTCCTCAAAATTTTTGTCAGTTATAGACTGAACTGTATGATTATAAAGAGGTGATCTGCTGTGGAATGTCATTTGTGAAACCCTGATTCTTCCCTTCAAATTTTGGTCAAGTGTACCATATATATACATATTATATATGTACAAATACAAAGTTCTCCTAAATATCTTTTTAAAGTCAATTAATTTTTATCTTATTTTTTCTCAATTACATGTAAACAAAAACTTTAACATTTGTTTTTTTTTAAATTTTGAATTCCAATATCTTTCTTTCCTTTCTTCTTCTCTCCTCTCATTGAGAAGGAAAGCAACTTCATACAGATTATATATGTGCAGCCATGCAATACATTTCCAGATTAGTCAAGTTGCAAAAGAAAATACAGACTAAAAAAACCCCCAAGAATAATAAAGAAAAAATTTAAAAAATGTATGCTTCAATCTGCATTCTGACTCCATCAATTCTTTCTCTGGAGGTAAATAGCATTTTTCATTATTGAAATTGTCTTAGATCATTTTATTGCTGAGAATAGCTAAGTCATTCACAGTTAATCACTGTATAATATTGCTATTACTGTGTACAGTGTTCTCCTGGCCCTGTTCACTTCACTTTGTATCAGTTCGTGCAATTCTTTTCAGCTTTTCCTTAAACCATTCTGCTCATCAGTTCTTATAGCACAATAGTATCCTATTGCAACCACATGCCACAACTTGTTCAGCCATTCCCTAGTTGATAGACATCCCCTCAACTTCCAATTCCTTGCCACCACAAAAAGAGCTGCTACAAATATTGTTTTGCACTCATAGATCCTTTTCCTTTTCCTTTGATCCCCACAGAGCTAGCAGTGGTATTGCTGGGTCAAAGGGTATGCACAATTTTATAGTCCTTTGGGCATAGTTCCAAATTGCTCTCCAGAATGCTTGGTTCAGTTCACAACTCCTCCGACAATGCCTTAGTACCCGAATTTTCCCACATCTCCTCCAACATTTATCATTTTCCTTTTCTGTCATAATAGCCAATCTGATAAGTGTGATGTGGTACCTCAGAACTGTTTAATTTGCATTTCTCTAATCAATAATGATTTAGTGCATGTTTTCATATGACTATAGATAGCTTTAGTTTCTTCATCTGAAAACTTCCTGTTCATATCAATGACTTTAGTATTATAAATTTGACTCAATTCTCTATGACAGATGAGGCTTTTATCAGAGAAACTTGCTGTAAAAAACAAAAACAAAAACCCTCCCCCCACTTTTCTGCTTTTCTTCTAATCTTCTCTGCACTGGTTTTCTTTGTGCAAAACCTTTTAATTTAATGTAATCAAAACTATCCATTTTACATCCTGTCATGTTCTTTATCTCTTATTTGATCATAAATTTTTCCCTTATCCATAAATATGACAGGTAAAATATTCCATGCTTCCCTAATTTGCTTTTGATATCACCTATGTCTAAATCATGTACCCCTTTTGACCTTATCCAGGTGTACAGTGTGAGATGTTGGTCTATACCCAGTTTCTGCCAAACTGTTTCCAGTTTTCCTAGCTATTTTTGTGAAATGGTGATTTCTTGTCTCAAAGTCTTGGATTTTTGTCAAACACTAGATTATTAATTATTATTATTAGGATCAAACACTAGATTATTTTCTACTGTACATTGTGTATTTAATCTAGCGCACTTACCCACTAATCTTTTCTTGGCCAGTACCAGGTTGTTTTGATGATTACTACTTTGTAATGCAGTTTGAGATCTGATACTGCTAAGCTACCTTCGTTCACATTTTTCATTGATTCCCTTGACAATTCTTGACCTTTCGTTTTTCCAGATAAATTTTATTATTTTTCTACCTCTATAAATTTTTTTGGATAGTTTGGTATGACATCAAATAAGTAAATTAATTTAGGTAGAATTGTCATTTTTATTATATTGGCTTGGCTTATCCATGAGCAATTACTATTTCTCCAATTGTTTAAATTGGACTTTATTTGTGTGAAAAGTGTTTTGTATTTGTGTTCGTATCGTCCCTCACTTTATCTTGGCAGGTAGACCCCCAAATATTTTATATTGTCTGCAGTTATTTTAAATGGAATTTCTTCTTCTATCTCTTCCTACTGGACTTTGTTGGTAATATATAGGCATACTGATGATTTATGTGAGTTTATTTTATATCTTGCAACTTTCCTGAAGTTGTTAATTATTTCAACGAGATTTTTAGTTGATTCTCTAGGATTCTTTAAGTATACCATCATATCATCTGCAAAGAGTGATAGTTTTGTTTCCTCATTTCTTATTCTAATTTCTTCAATTTCTTTTTCTTTTATCACTAACATTAACATTTCTAGTACAATATTGAACAATAGCAGGTCATGTGGGCATCCTTGTTCCACCCCTGATCTTATTGGGAAGAGTTTTAGCTTATCCCCATTACAGATAATGCTTTCTGGTGGTTTAACATAGATGCTACTTATCATTTTAAGGATAGCTCCATTTATTCCTATGCCTTCTAGCGTTTTTCATAGGAATGAGTGTTGTGTTTTGCCAAAAGCTTTTTCTGGATCGACTAAGATAATCATATAATTTGTGTTGGTTTTGTTATTGATATGGTAAGTTGTGCTGTTAGTTTTCCTAGTACTGAACCAGCCCTTCATTTATAAATCCCACCTGGTCATGGTATTTGATCTTTGTGATATCTTGCTGTAATCTCCTTGCTAGATTTAAAAATTTTGCATCGATATTCATTAGGGAAATTGGTCTATATTTTTATTTCTCTGTTTTTGCTTTCCCTGGTTTAAGTATCAGCACCATATAGTATCTTAAACAATATCTTTTTTTACTTAATTTATTTAATATATTTAGTTTTCTGCATTGATTTTCACAAGAGTTTGAATTACAAATTTTCCCCCCATTTCTACCCTCTCCCCCACTCCAAGATGGCATATATTCTGGTTGCCGCATTCCCCAGTCAGCCCTCGCTTCTGTCACCCCACTCCCCTCCCATCCCCTTTTCCCCTTCCTTTCTCATAGGGCAAGATAAATTTCTACACCCCATTGCCTGTGTATCTTATTTCCTAGTTGCATGCAAAAACTTTTATTTTTTGTTTTTGAACATCTGCTTTTAAAACTTTGAGTTCCAAATTCTCTCCCCTCTTCCCTCCCCACCCATCCTCCCTCAGAAGGCAAGCAATTCAACATAGGCCACATGGGTATCATTATGCAAAACCCTTCCACAATACTCATGTTGTGAAAGACTAACTATATTTTGCTCCTTCCTAACCTATCCCCCTTTATCCAATTTTCTCCCTTGACCCTGGCCCTTTTCAAAAGTGTTTGTTTTTGATTGCCTCCTCCTCCTATCTGCCCTCCCTTCTATCATCCCCCCTTTTTTATCTTCTTCCTCCTTCTTTCCTGTGGGGTAAGATACCCAATTGAGTGTGTATGGTATTCCCTCCTCAGGTCAAATCCAATGAGAGCAAGATTTACTCATTCCTCCTCACCTGCCCCCTCTTCCCTTCCTAGAGAACCACTGTTTCTTGCCACTTTTATGAGAGATGATTTACCCCATTCTATCTCTCCCTTTCTCCCTCTCTCAATATATTCCTTTCTCATATCTTATTTTGATTTTATTTTTTTAGATATCATCCCTTCATATTCAACTCACCCTGTGCCCTCTATCTATCTATCTATCTATCTATCTATCTATCTATCTACACATACATATATACATACATACACACACATACACATATGTATACACACACATACACACACACATATATATGTGTGTGTGTATATATATATATATATATATATATATATATATATGCATATTCCCTTCAGCTACCCTAATACTGAAGTCTCATATATTATACACATCATCTTTCCATGTAGGAATGTAAAACAAAACAGTTCAACTTTAGTAAGTCCCTTATGATTTCTCTTTCTTGTTTACCTTTTCATGCTTCTCTTGATTCTTGTGTTTGAAAGTCAAATTTTCTATTCAGCTCTGGTCTTTTCACTGAGAAAGCTTGAAAATCCTCTATTTTATTGAAAATCCATATTTTGCCTTGGAGCATGATACTCATTTTTGCTGGGTAGGTGATTCTTGGTTTTAATCCTAGCTCCATTGACCTCTGGAATATCATATTCCAAGCCCTTCAATCCCTTAATGTAGAAGCTGTTAGATCTTGTGTTATTATGATTGGGTTTCCGCAATATTCAAATTGTTTCTTTCTGGCTGCTTGTAGTATTTTCTCCTTGATCTGGGAACTCTGGAATTTGGCAACAATATTCCTAGGAGTTTTCTTTTTGGGATCTTTTTGAGGAAGCAATCTGTAGATTCTTTCAATTTCCATTTTACCCTCTGGCTCTAGAATATCAGAGCAGTTCTCCTTGATAATTTCTTGAAAGATGATGTCTAGGCTCTTTTTTTGATCATGGCTTTCAGGTAGTCCAATAATTTTTAAATTATCTCTCCTGAATCTATTTTCCAAGTCAGTGGTTTTTCCAATGAGATATTTCACATTGTCTTCCACTTTTTCATTCCTTTGGTTCTGTTTTATAATATCTTGATTTCTCATCAAGTCACTAGCTTCCACTTGCTCCAATCTCATTTTTAAGGTAGTATTTTCTTCAGTGGTCTTTTGGACCTCCTTTTCCATTTGGCTAATTCTGCCTTTCAAGGCATTCTTCTCCTCATTGGCTTTTTGGAGCTCTTTTGCCATTTGAGTTAGTCTATTTTTTAAGGTGTTGTTTTCTTCAGTATATTTTTCAGTATTTTTTTGGGTCTCCTTTAGCAAGTCATTGACTTGTTTTTCACGGTTTTCTCGCATCCTTCTCATTTCTCTTCCCAATTTTTCCTCTACTTCTCTAACTTGCTTTTCCAAATCCTTTTTGAGCTCTTCCATGGCCTGAGACCAGTTCATGTTTTTCTTGGAGGCTTTTGATGTAGGCTCTTTGACTTTGTTGACTTCTTCTGTCTGTATGTTTTGGTCTTCTTTGTCACCAAAGAAAGATTCCAAAGTCTGAGACTGAATCCGAGTCTGTTTTCGCTGCCTGGCCATGTTCCCAGCCAACTTACTTGACTTGAGTTTTTTGTTGTGGTATGACTGCTTGTAGAGTAAAGAGTAGTACTTTGTTCCAGGCTTGAGGGGATGCGCTATTGTTTTCAGAGCTGTTTTTATACAGCCAGCTCTGCCACACCAGCACTCCTCCTTCCCCAAGAACCACCAACCTGGACCTGACTCAGATCTTAAGCAGGCTCTGCACTCCTGCTCTGATCTGCCACTTAATTCCTCCCACCAGGTGGGCCTGGGGCCAGAAGCAACTGCAGCTGTAGTTCTGTAGCTGCCCCCGGGGCTGTGGCCAAACCAGGAACTCCTATCACTCTGTCTCCACAGCTTTTCCCACTAACCTTCTCTGTTGTCTTTGGTGTTTGTGGGTTCAGAAGTCTGGTAACTGCTGCAGCTCACTGATTCAGGGCGCTAGGGCCTGTTCTGCCCAGCTCCTGGTCTGGTTGGTCCTGCCACCACCCGCACTGGGCTCCCCTCCCCTCTGCTCCCAGCTCTGTGTGCAATAGACCTTACCCAGAGACCATCCAGGCTGTCCTGGGCTGGAGCCCTGCTTCCCTCTTCTATTTTGTGGGTTCTGCAGTTCTAGAATTTGTTCAGAGCCTTTTTTAATAGGATTTTGGAGGGACCTGGCGGGGAGCTCATGCAAGTCCCTGCTTTCCAGCCACCATCTTGGCTCTACCCTTTCTTAAACAATATCTTAAAGAGATCAGAAAGTAGGTACAAATTATTGAAAATTATTAATATTCTATCAATATCCATCTGTGGCTAGTAGTAATAATATGGTTATGATTTTTTCTAAGCATTTGTTATTCTCTCTTTTTTTAGATATGTTGAAAACCAATCCCTTATTACTCACAAAATTGTGTTACTTTCAACATGGACTTCCTCTGTAATTAAAAGAAATTAGTCCAGTTGCTCTTCATATCATTGTTTCCTTTGGTGCCATTTCTGCTTCCTTATGTAGTACTTCAGGAATTGTGATGTTAGAGTCCAAATATGTTGGCTCCACTGTTACTGATGGAGAAAAGAATTTGTTATAGAAATTTTACAGATTTTTTCCATTTTTATCTGTTCATTGAACTCCTTCCAATTCCATCCTTAAATACCCCCAGGTTGATTTAGCTGGTTGGATGTCTTGCCAAACTTTCTGTAAACTAGATTTTCCTTCTACTGTTTCTGCACATTTTATGAGGCTATACAGCTTAAAATCATCCACCATCCTTCTCTGTAAGACTTTGCAAATTAACCCTATTGAAATAACTGATAGCAATGCTTATGTCAGTTCTAGCAAAGAGATTGCCATATTTTGCAGCTTTCTGGTGTATTCTAGAACTCACCTAATTAGCATTTTGGATTTTCTATATTCAGATGATAGTAAACCTGCTTTTGCAATCTTTAAATTGGTTCAGTCCATCTGTATACCAGTGGTGCTTTCCTATAGCAACTGCAGTCTCTTTGTGGGCAACTTAATCATGGTGATATTTGACTTCTTTGGAACTATTTCCCTCTTTATTGGGGCAAATCACTGATATTATAGCCCAGGGCTCAGAATAAAGAAGTTTGATCACATACATGAGCATAATTGTTTTTTAAAACTTGATAAAGTGGGAGAGAAGTTCAGAGATGCAGAAGCTTTTATGAAGGAGCCACTGTCAATTTAAATATTATCATGTTGTATGTTTGTCCTTCAATTTTGAAGAGGACCATGGCATCAGAGAAATGAGGACATGACTAGCAGTTGACTTTGATTTGAGTGAGGGAGGGCTGTGCAGGGTCACAGGCTTCACTTTCTCCTGCAGAGTCATCTGTATCCAGCGACCAGATATTCATCAGGATGACTGGAGATGAGACAGGATGCAATGGGAGACCCTGGCCCTTTTAGGCTAAGGCTTTTCAGGTATTCACTTAGAGTGAGGTAATGCCCATTCAGTGAATAGGCCTCTTTAAGAAGTGAGTCGAGGGATGGCTCCTTTAATTAGAAAAAAATCAAGCTGGGAGAGGAACCCTCAGAGTTGCAGTTCCAAAAAGAAAAAGTTACCATTGACACTCACTCTAAACTAGGTGCCCAAAATACAGCTATTAAGTGGAGCTTGGGCAGGGATCTATTGTGGTCTGATCTATGAGCCTCAGAGAGAAGTGGGTTTAAGGTTTTGTGAAAGAAGAGCCAGAGCGAGAGCAAGAGAGAGAGAGAGAGAGAGAGAGAGAGAGAGAGAGAGAGAGAGAGAGAGAGAGAGAGAGAGAGAGAGAGAAAGAAAGAGAGAAAGAAAGAAAGAAAGAAAGAAAGAAAGAAAGAAAGAAAGATCTAGCCAGTAAACCCCAAGTTAAGTGAGCAGCTTCTGCCCATCAAAATTTACTTTCCTTTGGAGAGGAGAAGGAGAGGGAGAGGGAGAGGGAGAGGGAGAAGATGAGCTAAGTTATCCAACTACCTGGGTCCCCATTCAGGCAGCTTGGTCTACTTTCAGGTTGTGTTTGTCTCTCATTTTTGAAGAGGACCATGGCATCAGGGAAATGATGACATGACTTGCAGCTGACTTTGATTTGAGTGAAGGAGGGCTGTGCAAGGTCACCAGCCTCACTTTCTCCTCCAGAGCCATCTGGACCCAGTGACCAGATATTCATCAGGATGACTGGAAATGACTGTATGGCATCAGCCAATACGGAAAAATTTTAGTTAAAAGTCTTAGCCAAAATTAATCAAGTTTACAGACATTGGCTATTCAAAGAAAAGAAAATAAAAAGAGATATTCTTTTAACAGTTTTAGTTATATTATATTTCTTTCTATTTCAGTCTTATAATTGTGTTATAAAATGTTAATATTTTTCCTCTCACTCCTATTCTTATTTTAAGATCCAACTGGAATATGTATCATTTAAAGATTTCTATCATGCATGCAGTATTTTTTATTATGCAGTATAGAAAAATAGCTATAACTATACATGACTATATGTTTGTAAGAATTGAATTTTAATTTTTAGGACAGGATCGAATAGAAATTTTGACTTTCAACAGTTTATACTTATCAAAAGTTTACACAGACTAAAAAATGGACATCCTTGGCAAGGAGATCTTAGGATAATAGAACAATAGGTCTAGAATTGCAAGGGACCTCAGAGTCTATCTTTTTAGAGACAAGGAAATTGAGTCCATAAAAGTTAAGTGATTTGACAAAGATCATGTTGTTATGTAGGAAACTGAACCCAGGTCCTCTAACTATAGAACCAATGTTCTAGTCTTTTTTGTGGCAATTAATTTATTTCACTTATGTTTGCTTAGGAAATGACCATAGGCTATGATGATGCTTGTTCTTTTATCCATTTCCAATTTTTAACAGTTTAAACATACTGATGTTTAAGTAGATCATGTGTTAGATTTGCCTCAATTATAAGCCATATACTTGGGATCACAGGATCATAGATTTAGAGATAGAAGAGACCTTTAAAGCCATTAAGTTGAACCCCCTCATCTTGCATATGAGAGAAATGAGGGCCAGAGAAGTTTAGTGACTTTCCCAAGGTTGCAACATGTAAATGGTGTTGCCAGGATTTGCACTCAGTGCCTCTGATTTCCAATCCATCTTGCTTTCCATTGTACTACAATTGATTTTTATTTTTGCTCTCTCAAGTCAGTCTCACTGTACAGAGAGGTGACACAAAAATAAGTTCCATGTCTGTAACCAATCATTTCTTGTCTTTTAGAATATAATTAGCTTTATCTTTTGTGATTGTATTTGGTCTTCCTGACTTCTCAATGTTTATCATTTATAGGTACAAGGTTTCTGTGTAGTCTATAAACCTCAGGATTCTTTTATTTCTTAATCATGAGGCATTTTTGTTATTGCATTTTTACCATTCTACTTTTGGAGGCAGTAGAAACACCAATATCTCCGGAGTTGGAGGACCTGGGTTCAAATCCTGCCTCTGATTCATATGACCTCTGTGACCTAAAGCAAATCAATTGAATTGTATGAAACTCATTTTCCTCATCTGTAAAATGAGGAAATTGGACTAGATAGCTTCTGAGGTCCCTCTCAGCTCTAGATGTATGATGCTCTGAATTTCTGAATCTTTTTATTGAAGTCACTGAATATTAAAGTATATATGTTGATTTAATTTGGAAGAACTTATTGACTTCATAGAATTTTTTCTGCCTCCTAATCCTCTGAAACAGATGTTGGCACATAAGTTACAATTATTTTCATGATGATCTTTTTGTAAATACTTACAATGAGCATTGTGGTGTCTCATCTTTAGGCATTCTCTCTGGCTATCCCCATGCTCTTCCTCCTCTGCCCTAACTACTGACTGCCCTGCCTTCCTTTAAGTCTCAACTAAAATCCTACCTTCTCCAGGAAGCTTTCCCCAACCCTTTCTTAATTCTAGTGCTTTCCCTCTATTAATTATTTCCTATTGATCCTCTGTATAGCTCATTTTGCATATTTTTGTTTGCATGTTTTCTCCTTGTTAGATTGTAAGCTCCTTATGGGCAAGGACTGTCTTTTGCCTCTTTTTTACATTCCTAATGCTTAGCACAGTGCCTGGCACATAGTAAGTGCTTAATAAATATTGCTTGACAGCTCTTTTTGTGGTATCCAAGAAGTGGAAATTGAACAGATGCCCATCAATTGGGGAATGGCTGAACAAGTTGTGGTATGTGAATGTAATGGAATATCATTGTGTTCTAAGAAATGATGAACAGGTGGACTTCAGAAAAATCTGGAAAGACTTACATGAACTGATGCTGAGTGAAGCAAGCAGAACCAGGAGAACATTGTACACAGTAACAGCCACAGTGTGCAAGGATTGATTTTTGATAGACTTGGCCCCTCTCAGCAACGCAAGGACCAAAAACTTTTCCAAACGATTCATGATAGGAAATTCCATCCACATCCAAAAAAATAACTATAGAGGCAGAATGCAGAGCAAAGCAGACTATTTTCTCTTTTGTTTTGTTTTGTTTTCTTTCTCGTGGTTTCTCCCATTCGTTATAATTCTTCTGTGCAACATAACTAATGTGAAAATGTATTTAGTAGGAATGTATATGTACAGCCCATATCAGATTGCATGCATGCATGAGGGGGAAGGGAAGGGGAGAAAAATTTAAAACTTATGGAAGTGAATGTTGAAAACTGAAAATAAATTAATAAGTTGGGGGAAAAAGAAAAAAAATCACAGTTTTTTCTAGAAGAATAAAACAAATCTTAAAAATCTCAAAAAAATAAATATTGCTTGATTGATTGCAATATGAGATGACTAAGAATCCCAGGAAATGCTTTTTCTTTCTGTCTTTGGATGCCTGAGAAAAAGCAACTCAACCATTTCCTTTATCTCCAAGGAGAACTGTGTAACATCTTCCAATTAGTTGCAATTTCGTTTTCTTTTTCACTTTCATTTGCAGTAAAACTGTCAAAATGAATATGATTCAGTTCTTCTAACTGCATATTCACCTGGTGACCCAATAAGGCTTTCATACTTAGAATACCAACAGTTACACTGATGTTTATAGATACACTAAGAACGGTATAATTTTTAACCACCACCAGCTGAGGACCAAAGCTCTCCAGAGCTTTGTTATCCTGCTCTCAACCCTGGAGGAAATAAAGCTCCTCAGCATTGGTCTGAACCTTGGGGGAGAACTCATCTTACTGAGGATTGAAAGGTGACTATATCTAACATGTCTCATCACTCTATAAATGGCTAACCCCCAGAACTATTTTGACCACTGCCTTGACTATCAGACAGAGCCAGGGATTTGCCATCTTCTCACATTCCCCTCTCTGCTTTTGACAACTTGCTCAGGAATAGATAATGCTACCTCAGTGTGCCTAATTGATCCACTCACATTACCTCTCAAGCTCCCTTCCATAGCCTGCTCTCTTTTTCTCTAATACCCTGGAGGCAACTCTAAACCTCTTGCTAGAGCAGATTATTACATTTTCAGTGTGAATATTTACACTGGGCATGACTAAAAATCAGGGCTCAATTTATTGTTTTGTGGATTATACAGACAGACCGTGTTAATAATGCAGATTAAATTTCGAAGTTTATCTGTGTATACATTTTGGGAAGGAAGGGAAGAGCTTGCTTATTAAGCATTTACTTATATCTTTATATCTTTACCTTTACACTTAAATACGCTTATATCCGCTTAGGTCATCACTATCCCTCAATTTTTCTCCAACTCTACCCTACTCTTTTATGTTTCCTCTTTATTCTTTATTATATTGAAAACAAATTGACCTTAGTGTAAGACCTTTGCCCTCATCCTAGAAATTACTAGGCACATATTTTGGTTTTAATTTTCCATGTACCTGTTGTTTCCCCTAATAGAATGTAAGGTCAGTGAGGGCTGGTAATGCTTCATTTTTGTCTTTGAATTCCAGTACCTGGCAGAGAGTAAGTGCTTAATATGCTACTGAATCAAATTAGCCCTGTCTGCTTTTCCCATCTCACCCCTACCTTCTCTGCACTCTTTCCCTCAATTCCACAAAAGCAAAAGGTGGCTATGGAAGGCTAAGGACCCTTTTGTCTTTTTCCTTTTTTCATCAATTGTCTTTTTTTTTTCAGTTGAGGGGGGAAGGTAGGGCAATTGGGGTTAAGTAACTTGCCCAAGGTCACACAGCTAGTAAGTGTGTCAAGTGTCTGAGGCCAGATTTGAACTCAGGTGCTCCTGACTTCAGGGCCAGTGCTCTACTCACTGCACCACCTAGCTGCCCCCATCAATTGTTGTAGCCAAATAATTCAATACCAGTTGGCCAGACTTGGTGATGGACCTCTCCAGGCTTAACTGGGCTGATTCTCAGATAGTCTGTGGCAGGGGCCATACTTGACACCTTTCCAGTGTGGTAGAACTTCAGAGAGCTTTTGCTCTACTAGCATAACATTCAAGAAGCTTCATGCCATGAAGGGGCATCAGAGTAGGACTCTGTGAAATCTTCTCTGTATATCTGATTAAAATATGTTGATCAGTGAGCTACCTGTACATCCACATATCTCTTTTGATAACTCCTCCTTTTCCCCTTCTCATCAGAATTGCTTGTTTCTTTAAATTTAATTCTTGGTAATCTTGGTAATCTCCCATTCCACCTGGGAAGACTTCTCCAAAAGACTTTTTAGGGAATGAGATCACTCCGATTCTTTCTCTTAACATTTTGAAATCTCTTCCCCTAAAATCTAAGCTTCCTGTTAGACCCATTCTTCCTTCCTGTCTTTAACATGAAGTCTAAGATGGAAGGGCTAATTCTACCAAAGGTTCCTCTAATTTCTATTTTACCAGTTCCTCCTTGTTGGTCAGAATAAGGTCTAGAATATTGGCCACCTAGTAAGAAGAGACTGTGGTATACTGTTGTGACACTTGTGGGCTGCCAGTGACATTTTATATGTACAATTTGAGACACTTGGAACATTGCAGAAATAGCGACAGCCCAAACTAGCTAATTTGGTACCTCCCTTAAGCATACAGAAAGAAAAGTGGTGTTACTATATTAATTATTCTGCCAATGTGTGAGGTGTCCACTGGGTGGCTCTCTCCTGAAGGCAAGAGCTCAGCAGACATCTCAGTTCTTTGATGTGAATGTGGTACAGCCTCCCCAATGGCTGCAATGTACCATTGGCCACCAGAGTATGTTCAGCCTGAAAATGAATATGTTGCTCCTCCCATCATAGAAACACAACTTCAACCAGTACATTAAGTAGTTTAAAACCAATGCTGCTTATGTTTGGATTTTAGGGAGGGGATGATACATAATATTGTTCAAAGTATTAAAAATAGAAAATCTACGGTTCTCTTTCAGTACATTCCCAGGATTTAGCTACTCAACATATTGTGACTGTTTCACTTATTGAACATAGCAAAAATGAAAGGAAAAATGTTCCACAGTGCCCTTCTTCAATCAGCTTCTGAAACTTCTTCCACATATTCTTCAACATCTTAGTACCTGGGTAATAATCTAAAACCACTTGATCCTGAAAGTTGTGGATAGTATTAAGGAAGGCATTGCATGTCTGGGACCCCTCTCAGGATCAGGGACTATACAAAAGAAAGCAAGAAAGTCATGGTCTGAGAAGGATGTCTTTTTGTCTATCCCACCAAACAATTGAATTTTCAGCAGTTGTTAGTCCTTGCTGCTCTGGACTAGTCTCAGTAGCCCTGATCTCTGTTACCTAGGTCTCCTGGCAATTTCTTCACTAGAAGGAATGATTAAGTGAGGCTGGAGGTTATTGGGGAAATGATATTATGTTTTTTTTAAAATCCAGTAAAATAATGAATAAATTTAAATTACGATGTCATACTTGCTTTATTTTAATAAGAAAGACTATGGAATATTTTAAGATTCTATAAATTCATGTTTGTCAAAAGGAAAATCATGATTAGAGTATTAACAATCTATCCTGTTGTACTAGGTCTAATATACATGTTTCCTTTTCTAAGGATTTCAGAATGGAGTTGTCAGAGTATATTAGTTATAGCTTTTGTCTGTACTTCCATTTGTCCCTTCACTTTAGAGGTGGCTCTAACACGACATATAGTGTGGTTTATCTTTACTCAAAATTAAAGATTTAGTCTATTTCAGTATCCATTTGGCCATGTATATTTCTAATTTCTACAACAATAATGACTCTTTCTCCACAAAAGTACTCCCATGATATCTTACTATGAGATGAAGGTGACCTTTGACCCTTACAGACAATGGTGAGTAAAACACAGACTTGGGCAGGTTCTATCATGCTGGAAAGGTTTCAGGTAGGGCCTTGGTAACTGATTGAATTTCTTGCCTGAGGATTGGCCTAGCTTGATTAACTGAATATAAAGAAATAATTTTGAAGGCTTCTTCTAATTCTAAATCCTATGAAAGTGTATACTGAGTTCTTATGGCATCCTAACTTTAAGTCTTTGAAATAATAGGCCTTTAATACATCTTCATCATGTTGCCTGCCATACAAAGGGTCTTTACCAAGAGGTCATCAGGCTTGTTTTGATTCACTTTTGAAGTAGTTCTATTTTCTATCTTTTGTGAAGCTGAAAAGATCATGCCTGTTTAAATTTCTTTATTTTCCCTTGGTTGGAGAGAAAGAAAATTTGATAGCCAGTGAATAAGGGTGGAAAACACAGCAAGCTGGCCATCATATCAGTAGATATTCCGAATAGCTTATATTGAGTCTAGCATTAGAGAATGCGGAATGAACTTGAACTGGTAGGTCCACAAAGTTAAATCTCAAATTCACAAGGAAATGTTCTAGGCCTGAGTAACTTTTGTGAAAGACTAGGCTAGAAAGTTTAGGCATCATCCAGTTTATTTTTATATAGACTTCTGATAAGCTTTTCCTATTATGTTTTTTCCAATCTATGTATTCTCTTTTTCCTTTTAAGTAAACCTTAGAAAACCCATGTTTGTGGCCTAGAGTGTGTATTAGAATTAAAAAGAGAAAAAGGGGAGCAATGTCAGGCTTAGTCATGTTGGTGTGGTGGCATATAATGAGGGATCAGGTTCAGTACCCCTCAGAACCTAGGGAGTCAAGTATACTTAGGGACTGGAAAGGTCCTGGGGACCTACTACCTTGATTTGGGGCTTGCTACTTTGGATGATGGCTTCAAAAACCAGGTTGAGAACAATGCTAGTGGTGTTGGGGCCACTACTATTCCTGGGATTTTTGAGTATGTCTATCTATACATGGCAGTTGGTTGGTGGCTACAAGGACTTAGGCTGGAAGGAGGACTTGGGGTTTCGGGGACATTAAAATTTTCAGAGCTCAAGTCAGTGTCTTTGCTTTTATCCATTTCCTTTTTTCTTTTTGAGTGAAAGGCTTATTTAAATAAATTGAGTTGCAACTGCTCTAATTCAGTTGCTTCTCATCTTTTTATTTCTTTTTTTGTTTAATAATTTGCTACTGATGTTAACTTTTGCAAGCAGTTAAGGTCTCAGAAGTGTGTTTCTCAGCATACATTACCCCCTTTCCTCTCACTATTATGATGGAAATAGAAAAAGTTTACATAAAATTAAAGGCCATTTTTATTTGTATCTGTTTCAAGGGTTATAAGCCAAAAATGGTAATTTTGTATTTACTAATGCAACACAGTTGAACCTTTACAAAGGGAATATTTACTTCAAAAGGTATAATCACAAAGATGCAAACATACTCCTCCAACATGTGGGAGACATATCTCCTGTACATACCTCCTGTACAACCTCAGTCTCTGGAGACAGGGAAAAGATTAGGTTCATAGCTTAGCTCAGGCCCTGTAGAGAACAGTCCCAGTTCCAAGTCCAAGACTATCCTCAGGCTTGAGTCCCAGGCATTTTGACTTCTCAGGTCATTCATGCTGAGCTGACTGTGTGCCACCTGGCCTGTAATCCTGCTTCCTAGGTCACCTTGGCTCCAATTTCTGGTCCCATAAGTATCACCTCTGGCACCTGAAACTGAGGATAAACAACGTAGAACATAAAGAAACACCATCAGACCCATTTCTTGGAGCCACATTTATATGAGAGGTCAGTAGGAGAAGGCAAGTCTCTTTACTCTCATGGTTCAGCTCTTAGCATCCACCTATTGGGCACAGCAGATAGGAGGCGTGGCAGAGGAAAGTGAAACCTAAAAGATGGCAGAAATAGTGAGTAATTTTTAGGACTCACTATTTTTAAAGACAAAGGCAGCCTTCCCTCATGTGGTAGGGGAAGGAGAGGGCTCCATGCCAGACAAACTGAGCATGATCAGCACTAACACTCTTGTAAGAAGTCTTTCTACTTACTTAAGTTGGTCTTTGTACAATATATTCAGTCTATTATTTGGCCAACATTAGAAGTCTTTCTAGTTTTTCTAAAATCTTCCAGACCTAAGCTGCCAAAACCTTTGAGAACCCAGGGTCATTTTTACACTATGATGTAGCATTGGAATAAAACTTTAAAGGAGATTCCAAACAGAACCAAATAAATCTTAGAAAACCAACCTATGTATAGTATGGTGTTATTTTTATACTTTTTATTAACTCCCTAAACCCTCAGAAGTTTATAGGAAAAACTACAATAAATATCCCAGTATGATCACCTGGAAAGCACACTGACATGATGAGGCAAGTTTATTATCAGCCAATCACTCCATAAAATAAGCTATCATTTGCTATTGCAGTCCTTGGTTTGCAAAGTCCAGTTTCTTCTGAATTGGTCTCACAATGTCTTGGATAAGAAAGGAAAATCTCCAAAATGGTTCAAAGACTATTGATCATGGCTCCTGCATTTATATTTCACTTAAATCCTCAAAGATTCCAAGCCTAATAACAAACATGGTTATTGCACCTGACAGATGAAGGGCTGTCATAGCTTGAAAGAGTTGCATAAATATATAAGCTTTCCTGACACTTCTTTTTAGTAGTAATGCCCCTCTCCAGCCTTGCCTTGCTTTGCCTCTCTCTCCCTATGCCCCATTTTTTTCTTTAACAATAGTCACTAGACATGTTAACATTTTGGCAGATGAAGGGGTGAAATACCTGAAGTCAAAATTTAAAGGTACCTTCCATAAAGGCCCATTCAATCACCATCAAAAGAAATCCCAGTCTAAACTGAGTGATGGCCAGTTTGCCTAGACTCAATGAATGAGGTGTAACAGAAGACTGAATTATGAGTTGTCAAAATTTCCAGAAAGTATCTATGACTTGATTCAGATTCTAACCAGGAGGAAGTATGGTTACTCTGTGGCAAGGGAGCCAAACATTCCAGCCAATTAAGAAGCCAGTAGGGCTCTTTAAAAAGAGGGGGTTAGCACTGAGAAGGTATCTTTGATTTGTTTTTAGTGCCTCCCTGAAGCCCTGGTCAGAGAAAAAGAGCCAAACTGCAATATGCGCCTCTGCCCCTCATTAGGTTGCTTCCCCCCCCACTTTTTAAAATAACAAAATAGCAGCTACTTTTCCAACTTTTCCAGCCTAACTAATATTGAAATTGTATGCTTTCCATTATTTTTTCTACCCAGACTTCCTTATTTGGATCAAAAGGAAGATGTCAATAATGGCTATGCTACCTGATTTAATCCACTGGAGAATTCAGTAGGCTAGTTATATAGTCACCTGGTAATACGATAGAAGGGCATGTAACCTATTCAACTCAACTTAGTTCAAAAAGCACTTATCAAATGTCTATGTTGAAGGCATCACTAGGTCCGAAGACACAAGACAAAAACCAAACAGTCCTTTCTCCCAAAGAGTTTATATTCTATGGGAATAGATCGCCATGGTGTGATAACATTCTGCTTCCTAATCTTTTCTGGCTCTGGGACTCTTGAACCTCTGGATGGAGGGTCTGTTGCACATAAACATGCCCTCCTTAATATTATTATCACCCATTGCAAGGTCAGCATTAGGTACTTGTAATACAATCATGAATACCACAGAATCCCCAAACTGGAAGTTTTTGTACCCATCAGAACCAACCACTCACCATCTCTATAACTTTCCCAACCAAAATGGTCTCTTTGGAAATGATTACACCACGAGGTTCCCTTCTCCATTAGCATATGAACTCCTTGAAGGTAGAGATTATCTTTGCTTTTTATGTAATAGATGCTCATTTATTCAATCAGAATCAATCAGTTAACAAACATTTATCAAGTGCCAACTATGTGCCAGGCACTGCCCACAGCACTATGGATACAAAAAGAGGCAAAAGATGTTTTCTGTTTGGAAGGAGTTTACAATCTAATGTGGGAGACAAGTGCATACAAATATATAGCTATATATAGGATAAGTAGGAAATAATTAAAAGAAGAAAAAGCACTAGAATTAAGAGCATTTGGAGAAAACTTCTTGCAGAAGGTAGGGTTTTAATTGGAACTTAAAGGAAGTCAGAGAGATCAGTAATCAGAGTTGAGGAGGAAAAGTATTCCAGGTATGGGGGACAGCAAGAGAAAATTCCTGAAACCAAGAAATGGAGTATCTTGTTCATGGGACAGCCAGGAGACCAGTGCTACTGGATTAAAGAGTATATGTTGGGGAATAAGGTGTAAGAAGAGTAGAAAAGTAGGAGGGCGCTATGTTATAAAGTGCTTTGAATGCCAAATAGAGCATTTTGTATTTGATCCTTTTGGCAATAGGTAGCCACTGGAGTTACTGAATGAGAGGGTGACATGATTGGACCTATGCTAGGAAAGTCACTTTAGTGGCTGAATGAAGGATGGATTGTAGTGGAGAGAGACTTGAGGCAGGCAGACCCACCAGCAGTCTATTGCAACAATCAAGGCATGAGGTGATAAGAGCCTGCACCAGAGTGGTGCCAGCATCAGAGGAGAGAAGGGGGTATATTTGAGAGATGTTGCAAAGTTGAAATCAGAAGGCCTTGGCAACAGCTTGGCTATAGGGGGTGGGAGGCAAGAGATAGTGAGGAATCTAGGATGACTCATTCCTAGGTTGTGAGCCTGAGAGACCAGGAGGATGATATTGCCTTCTATGGTAATAGGGAAGGTAGGAGGTGGAGAGAGGGGGAAAGAAAGTGAATTCTGTTTTGGACATAATAAAATTAAGATTTCCGTTGGACTTCTAGTTTGAGATGTCTGATGAAAAAAGTTAGGGTGACTCCTAGAGCTCACACATTGGAAGCTGGGCTGTTTCTAGAACCCTTAGAATTTGGTCAATGGTTAAGGTAACATCCTTTTGGGCTACTTCCTATTCTCAGCTTATATTTTTCAAGTGGGTCTGTACTCATAAACCTAGAGCTCACATTCTACCACCAATGTGTTTCTTTTGAATAGACATCCAGAGAAATGAATGAATGAATGGACCAATGAGTGAAGGAAAGAAAAAAGCATCTATTAATGCTTTTATTGAAGCATTTATTCATTATTAAGTTATATGCCAAGAACTGTACTTAAGTGCTGAGGATGGGAATATAAAATCAAGAAAGTCCCTGTCCTCAAGGAATATTTATAAGACTACAGATCTAGAATTGTAGGGAACTGAAAGGACATCTAGTATTATTCTCTCATTTTCCGGATGAGGACACTATATTATTACTAATAGAAATATTAAGTAAATTATTCAAGGTTACACAGGTTGTATCAGAGCTGAAATATGAACCCAGGACATCTGATTCCAAAGACAGTGTTATGGTCATCATATAAATACACATAAGGGACTGATGGCCGGGGGATGATGTTTTGGTGTGGGAAATCATAGGGACTGTTACAAAGACTGTAGGGTAGTTGAATGACACACCCTTTCCAGAATCACTGGAAGTGCTGATTAGGTTGCAGTTCACAGAACAAGGAGGGGGAGAAAGAGGGGGAGTGCATAGTAGAAGATTGTAAAAAGTATGAATTTGGTCTGAAAGGGGCTTGAAACAGAGGGCTCTCACTTATGTGAAAAGCTTGGTGTGGGGCAGGAATTTTGGTGTGGAGGATGCAGCAGCAGTGGTGGCATGGACGATGGATCAGGTGAAGAAGATATGATTAACTCAAAGCAAAGACATTTGTAGAAATGGAATAGTAAGAAAAAACATAGTAGCAATGAAACATCCATGTCATAAAGCCTGGGGCACACTGTCCCACAAGTCCATAAACATCAATGGGAAGAATAGACTGGGAGAGTTCCTGAATGGAGAGTCACACATCTAGGGGACACATGTGGACAAGGTGACTTAGACCTCCTGTGCTGTCAGGTCTCCCGAATGTCTTCCTGATGCTCCTTGAGCCTCCACTGATCACATTGCCCTGACTCTGATACCTGGCTATGGTCTCAGCTAGGTTCTAACTTAGATGAATTCCTGGTGTATAATGATGTACTTTTGGAAAGAGTTGGAACTGAAACCCATACCCTAGGACCAGCGGATACTTGATTGTTGTCTCCACCATCTTAAGCTTCTGGCTCACCTGAAACCCTGGCTTCTGTTTTTGCCATGCTTTTTTGGAAAGAACCAGAACCCATATCCTAAGACTGGGAGGAGCCTCAGTCCTGGGGCCAGACACCTGACAAATAGGATTCACATTTCAGACTCCAGACTTTAGCTTCTCTTGCTGACTCTACTGATTCATGGTTACCTTCTTTTTGAATGCCTCAACCAAAGGCAGTTTCCTCATTTTTAAACTTTGTTCTGTTCCTCCACATAGCAAGCAGAGAAAAGACAATCCATGCTCAAGGGGCAAGTTAATTTTTTAAATCTCTGCCAAATGCTCAGTCACTTTTCTGACCTTTTAATATGCAAATGTGGCAGCTAAACATCTGAAAGGGCTTTTTGCTAATGCCCTTATAAACTGCAAGTGTGGCTGGCAAAGGGTCTGAAGTTTGAGTTACCTGCTCCTGACATCCCATAAACTGGATCTCTCAAAAGTTGGAAAGTTCACAAATTTGATCAAGTGAATTGTAGGAATTTGACTGATTAGAATTCCGTGATCTTCCTCCCTTCCCTATTTTATAAATGAAGAAATTTAAGCTCTTACTGACTTGTTCTCTTGGCTAGTTAGTAGTGCAACTTGGATAAGAACTGAGGTCTCCGATTTCTAAGTTAGTAGACTTTGCACTACCCCACATTTTCCACTAAAACTAGGGAAGATACAAAAGAAATACAAGAAATCTTCAGTTTCAAGGAGCTTATTATCTTCAAGGAAAAGTAAGAACTATACACATGGAGCAATTAGATAATATTTATAAGGCAATATACAAGGAAGGCAGTGTAAGATCATGTCGTGAAAACTGCTGAGGAATTAAAAAAAAGGAAAGATGAATATGGAAGGCAATTATCATGGATTGGCTTCGTGAGGTAGGTGTTTTGAGTAGGGCATTGATGGAAGTGTGGAATTTGGCCTAGGAGAGAGAGAGAGAGAGAGAGAGAGAGAGAGAGAGAGAGAGAGAGAGAGAGAGAAAGAAAGAGAGAGAAGGGTTTTAATGGGGAAGGCACAGCATTAATGAAGACACATAAACAGAAATGAGCAGGGTATACTTGGGTTACTGGAAAGATGTCAGCTTGATTGCAGTGTGAGGTCCAGGTTGAGAAAGTAAAGGTAGAAGAGTTCATGTGTTATCCAATAGCAATAGGGATCCATCAAGCCTGAGCTGACATGATTAAAATGGTGTTTTATAAAGGCTATTATTGGTAGCCATATGCAGAATAGATCAAAATGGGACAAATTTAGCCAGGAGCCAAATGCTTTTTGCAGCAATGTAGGTTAGAGATGTTTGTGGGTCTATACTATGATCTGCAAATGTAGAGAAATGGCCAAATGTGAGAGACATTGTGGAAGATTTAGAAGATGGTTGACCATAGGGATTGGAGTTTAAAAAACAAAGAAAGACATTGTGGCAAACTACAGAAGAATAGGAAAATGGTGGCACCATGGACACAATTAGTTGAATTGGGAAGTGGAACCTGTGTGGTGAATTCAGTTTTAAACATTAAGTTGGAGGTAATAGCATACCACTTAAATCAAGATAACAACAATTTCTGTTTCTTTATAATAACCTTATGAGGTAGGTAGATAGGTGAGGGCAATACCTTTCCCTCTTCCCACTTTGGCCCACTTTTTGACAAAGAATTGGAAATTGAGGGGATGTCCATCAACTGGGGAATGGCTGAACAAGTTGTGGTATATGATTGTGATGGAATACTAGTGTGCTATAAGAAATGATAAGCTCAATGATTTTAGAAAAACATGGAAGGACTTGCACAAAATAAAGAAGAATGAAATGAGCAGAACCAAGAGAACATTGTATACAGTAATAGCAATATTGTTTCAAGAATTACTTTGAGTAAATGTTATTTTGACTATTATAAATACCCAAATTAACTATAAAGGACATAGGAAAAAAGATGCTAGTTGCATCCAGAGAAAGAACTGATAAATAGAAGTATAAATAAAACAATTTTACATACATACATATGCATATACATGTGTGTATATATATGTGCATATATATATATACACACACATACACATATACCTTGTGTCTAAGGGTAGCCATCTCTAGGTCACTGGGGAGGAAAGGGAAGAAAAAAAAAAGAAATTTACGTGATAATTTTCTTATATATTTGACAGGAATAGCAAATAGATTTGCAGTTTCATGTACAATAATCTTTTATATTGTACTTTGTTATAGAAATGCTTGTTTTATTTCATAAATTAAAGAGAAAAGAAAAAAACTCTCTTCCCCAAAGCAGATTAACAAATCTCTGTAACTTAGTCTAAAAGGAATGCCCAGGATACTGAAAGGCTAAGTAAATTCCCCTTGGTCACTTAGCTAGCATATGTCAGAGATAGACTAAACTCCAGTCTTTCTGACTCCAAGGCCTACCATCTATCTACTAGGCCAGGGTATTTCTTAGCATAAATACCATTATTTGATTTTAAAGATGAGGAAACTGAAGCTCAGAGATTTTTAGTGATTCTCTCCTGATTTCAAATGCCATGATCTTTTCATGGCAAAACTTTGTCTCTTCCAAGGTCATGGCATATAATAAATGGCAAACTTGTACTTAGAATTTGGGTCCTATGACTCTAGTCTGCAATACTCTCCAACATACCTTGAAGGTAAGTGTGGCAAATTGATAAGACAAGGTAAGAAAAGGGAAGGAAAGTTGGATGTGGCTGTCTGGGTGCTAGAGGTGAGGAGAGGGACAACTTCTGAACTGAAGGCCCTTCAGAGGAAGTAGGGCTCCCAGTTCTCCAGAGGAACTCCTAGTAAGAATGACAAGAATTGAGTAGCTCACTTAGCAAGTATGGGAAACTGTGTAGGGATAAAAACAGAGATAGGAAATAGACCTGGGATTTTATTGGTAACAAGAACTCCCAGTTAGGGGCAAACTCCTTCTACCTTCTCTGCCACTTGGTCTTAGAGAGTTAGAATGTTTATGTTAGAATATTACTGCCATGGCCAAGTGACTTCTATCTATGTCTGACTTGCAGGCAAGTTTCCCCTCAGAAGGGAAAGTAACCATCTCCTTCATCAGTTCTTACAGCACAACAATAAACTGTGAAAGACTTAGGTATTCTGGTCAATACAATGATCCATGACAACTTCAAAGGATTCATGATAAAAATTGCTATCCATCTCTAGAGGGAGTAAAGATTGAAGCACATTTTTTCCTTTGTTTTTCTTGCTTTTTTTTTCAATGTGACTAATCTGGGAATGTTTTGCATTATTCCATATCTACCTACCTATCTCTCTACCTACCTATCATTTATCCAACCATCCATCCATCTATCTATCTATCTATCTATCTATCTATCCATCTACCTATCATGGGTAGGTTATTTCTTGTCTTCTCATTGGGTGGGGCAGGCATAGAGCAAGGGAGAAAATTTGAAATTGTAAATAAAAATAAAAAATAAAAAGAAGGGAAAGTAAAAGAATTACAGGGGCATCTCTGTATTCTTCAAGTTATCAAGAAGAATGAGGTGTTCTTTAAAAGGGGCGAAGTAGGGTCTCAATGTGAAAGCAAACAAAAAAAGGAGCAGAAAAGGCAGATAAGAATCCTGACCTATGTTAGGAGTTTGGAGGGTGAAAGAATGTTACTTGGGAGAAGGAAAACCACTGACACCTGAAGCTAAGAAACAAATATGAGGCTCTTTCTGAGGTGGAGGGAAGTCAAAATTCATTTGGGCACAAATAATACCACAAATAGAACCTAGAAATCCTTGCCAAAAATGATAAGGTCTTGAGCAGGAAACTGAAGATCCTAGAGATATGGGTAGTATTTTCATTACTGTTGCCTACTGAAGGCAAGGCCTTTAGAAGGGCAGGGCAGATTTGGGAAGTGAAGATTCAGTTAAGAGGAGAATATTTGAGAATGGGAATCTTTGGACATGGGGGAGGCTCAGCTTGAAACATAGGAAAGCCTAGGGATGGAGCACATCTAATAAGGACTGGTTGGAATGTGTTTGTTTGGCATCTTGAAAATCTAATCAGAACTTTAAACTGAAAAAGAAAAGAAATCCAAACACTACATATCTTAGAAAAATGGCCTCCAAACTTTTTCGATTGTGTACTCCTATTAGGAATAAAAAAGATGTGCTTCTATTTGTGAGATGGTGTATATTTGCCTATTTATAAATTACATGCATGTACTACTATGCTAATAATTATGAACATTGTAAAATTTAAACAAATATAGAAATTTAAAGAGATTAAAAAATTTAAGAGACAAATAATATTTAATCTTAGAGTGAATAAGGAGCCACTAGAGTTTATTGTGTGGGGAGTGGCATGACAAGATCATATTTGCATTTTTAGGAAAATCACTTCAAGAACTATATGGCAGATAGATAGATATGGAAGCAGGGAGATTAATTAAGAAGTTGTTGCAATAGTCTAAACTAGAGTTGGTTAGGGACGGAATTGAGCAATGTCTCTATGAGGAGGGAGAAGAAACTTGATATGAGAGGAGGTAGAAAGGTAGAAAAGACAAGATTTTGTAACTAATTGTATGCATAAGGTGAGGGAAAGTGAGGACTCATCGAGATTGAAAACCTGTGAGACTGACAGGATTGCACTTGCAACAGAAATAGGGAAGTTTAGACAAGGGGTGTGTTTTGGGGGAAGGAAAACCCTCTATGTCTACTTATGCGCTACTTTCTCTTTGCCTTCAAACGATGAAGAGTATGTATGGTGGAGGGCTTACTCACTGGCCAGTGCTCCAGACAAGAGAGTCTCCCAGACTTGGTGGGTGCCTAAGACATCAAGACTCACCATACCTTGATGTACTGACCAGATGCATTTCCAGATGGAGACTGGATCCAGGGAAGCCAAGTGCCATTGTATCCTTGCTGTATTTGGACAAAATAAATCTCCTTTGTTCAATGACTCATGCATGCCTCATTACATTCCAACATCAAATTTGAACTAAGGACACTGTACTTTACTCTGTTCTGATCGCATCTGCAGTACTGTGTTAAAATTCTGGGCACTATATTTTAGGAAAGATGTAATATATGAGAGTATGCTAAAGTAGGAAATCAAAAGATAATTGGAATAACAGGCAGGTTTACCTTGGAGTACAAAATGAAGCAGGGCAGAGACTGATAGAGTTTTGTCAAGATAACTTGCTGTTCATAGCAAACAATCTTTTTCAAGAAACCCAAAGGTGACTCTATACATGGACATCACAAGATGGTCAATATAGAAATAAGATTGATTATATACTTTGCAGTCAAAGGTGGAGAAACTTTATAGAATCAGTTAAAACAAGACCTGGAGCTGACTGTGGATCACATCATGATCTTCTTATTGCAAAATTCAGACTTAAATTGAAGAAAGTAGGGAAAACCATCAGACCACGTGGGTACAACCTAAATAACATACCTTATGAATATGAAGTGGAAGTGATGAACAGATTCAAGAGATTTGATCTGTAGATACAGTGTCCAAAAACTGTGGACAGTGGTTTGCAATATTGTACAGGACGAAATAACAAAAAACATTCCAAATAAAAAGATCAAAAAAGCAAAATGGCTATATAATGAGGCTTTCAAAATAGTTGATGAAGAAAGGAAAGCAAAAGGTAAAGGAGAAAGGGAAAGATAGCACCAACTGAATGCAGAATTCCAGAAAAGAGCAAGGAGAGACAAAAAGGTTTTCTTAAATGAGCAAGGCAAAGAAATAGCAATAGAATCGAAAAGATAAGCAATCTCTTCAAGAAAATTAGAGCTATCAAGGGAAAGTTTCATGTAAAATTGGGCATGATAAAAGACATCCATGGCAGGGATTTAACAAAAGCAGAAGAGATTCAGAAAAGGTGTCAAGAATACACAAAAGAACTATACAAGAAAGATCCCAACATCACAGATAACTACCACAATGGTGTGGTTGCTGATCCAGAGCCAGATATCCTGGAGAATGAAGTCAAGTGGGTTTTAGGAAGAATTGCTAGCAATAAGGCTAGTGGAAGTGATGGAATTCCAGCTGAGCTATTTAAAACCCTAAAAAATTATGCTGCTAAAGTGCTGCACTCAATATACCAGTAAATTTGGAAAATGCAAAAGTAGCCACTGGATTGGAAAAGATCAGTTTACATCTAAATCCTAAAGAAGGGACATGCCAAGGAATGTTCTAACTACTGAATAGTTGTGCTCATTTCACATGCCTGCAAGCTAGGCTTCAGCAATATGTGAACCAAGAATTACCAGCAGAGCAGGCTGGTTTTCAAGGAGGCAGAGGAGCTAGAGACCAAATTGCCAACATTCACGGTGCTATGGAGAAACCAATGGAGTTCCAGAAAAACATCTACTTCTGAATGATTGACTACACTAAAACCTTTGACTGTATGGATCACAACAAAATGCGGCAAATCCTTAAAGAGAGAGGAGTACCAAATCATTTTACTTGTCTGCTCAGGCCAAGAGTATGCGGGCCAAGTAGCAACAATTAGAACGAAACATGGAACAAGTGATTGGTTTAAGATTGGAAAAGGAACATGAAAAAGCTGTATATTGTCACCTTATTTAACTTATATGAAGAGAACATCATGTGAAATGCTGGGCTGACTCAATCAAAAGCCAGAATTAAGGTTGCTGGTGTATCAGTAAGGCGATAAACACAACATTAACAATAATGATGAATATGCCTATGTAATTCTGTATTGCAAAATATGAGAGACTCTCCATATAGAAGGGAGAAGAAGTAATACATTTATTCAGACACCAGACAACCATATCCCAAAACCAAATGTTCCGCTCTCACAACCAGTTAGCCCACTTTATCATAACAGCAAGGAACTAAAAACACAATATTACAACATGGAGCCTCATCATCCCAAAACCTCTCCGACCCTATGGTGGGGTCTTCCCAAAAACAGACTCACAGTACAGCTATCACAGTCTGCTCAGCTATCAGAGGTACACTCTCTTTACCTCAGCTCTAAAGATCATGATGGCCATTAACAGCCATAACAGCTCTCTCTCAGCATTTCCTGTGACACAACTTCCTTTTCCTCTCAGAAAGCTCCTCCCACCACAGGTGACTTGGGCTTCCTGTGATGTAAGTAGGTCACATGGCCTATTAATGGGTGGGAAAGATCTTCAAATCTAAACTGCTATTACAGCTGGGAGAAATATCAACAGTCTCAAATATGGAGATGATACTATGCTGATGTTAGAAAGTGAAGAGGAATTAAGAAGCCTTTTGATGAAGGTGAGAGTACAGTTTAAAAGTTGACTTAAAGCCTAACATCAAAAAACTAATATCTTAGCAATTGGTATCATCACTTCCTGGCAAACAAAAGGAGAAGAAATGTAAACAGCGTCAGATTTTGTATTCTTGTGTTCAAAGATTACTACAGATGGTGACTACAGCTGTGACATCAAAAGACGTTTGCTCCTTGGAAGGAAAGCTATGGCAAATCTGGATAGCATACTAAAAAGTAGAGACATTACTTTGCTGATAAAGGGTCTGTATGATCAAAGCTATGGTTTTTCCAGTAGCAATGTAGGGCTGTGAGAGTTGAATTGTGAGGAAAGTTGAGTACCACAGAATCAACATCTTCAAATTGTGGTGCTGGAGAAAACTTTTGAGAGTCCCTTGGACAGCAAGGAAGTAAAATCTGTCAATACTTAAAGAAGTTAATTCAGATTATTCATTAGAACATCAAATACTGAAGCTGAAGCTTAAATACTTTGGCTAAATAAGGAGAAGATGGGACTCATTAGAAAAGACCCTGTAAAAATGACAATTTGACCTAAACTAATCTATTTATTCAATAGCAATTACCAAAAAATTATTTTACTGAACTAGAAAAAATAACAAAATTAACTCGGAAGAACAAAAGGTCAAGAATATCAAAGGACAGGGGGCAGACCCAATATGGCCACATGGAAACATCATCTCACCAGAGCTCTCTCACAAATTCTGTCAGATAACTCTAAAAGAGTGAATCTGAGCAGATTTGAGACTGAGTGTGGCAAATTTCCAAGCCAGGAGAGTCCTCAGGGTTGACAGGACATATCTGTAGTCTGGGAGTGCACCTGGCACACAGAGCTGCACCAGACCACACCAAAGCTGAAGCAGCTAAGGAACTCAGGCAGCAACACAGGCTGGGAGAACCCTGGGTGAGCGAAACTGGTGGAGATCTCCAGGCCTCTGAGCACAGGATGGGAGTCTATTGGAGCTATGGGAGGCAGCAGTGCAGTGCCTGCGGCCACGAGAACAACTACTCCTTATGCTTGCAGCCCACAGTATAAAGGTTTGAAACTTCTTGAACTTCCAGGAGCCATAATGACCAGGTAAATGGCTCTCATCCCTCCCTTCCTCACCCAGAAAATACTGCCTCAGGAGAAATACTGAGATAAAGGAGCAGGAAATGGGGCTCCAGTAGTCAAACAGTGGGGGTTCTTGAGTCCCAAGGGTGGGGGGGAGCCAGCAAGGGTAAATACCAGGAACCCAGAGGTGCCCTCACACAGCCAGGGGAAGTGGCAGACACTAGGACAGACAATGACTGACACCACCCATGCTCTACAGGGGAATGCAGAAATAGTGGAAGAGGAGACTTCCAGCAGCCAGACCACCTCTCCCCCACACCTCAGAAAACCAGAGGTCATAGCACACAAAGCCAGTACCTACACCCACAGTTCCCAGGACAAGAAGCCTGGCATAGAGCCCCCTGAACCCCAGAAGCAGAAATCCACTTTAAAGCCAGGGAAAGGTTAACCAACATGAAAAAGCACTCAAGAAAACCGAGGACCATTGAATCTTTTTATAGAGACAGAGAAGATCAAAATACCATTTCAGAAGAGGACAGCATTGACACTATATCCAGATCTGAAACCTCAAAAGGGAATATGAACTGGTCTCAAGCCCAAAAAGCATTCCTGGAAGAACTCAAAGAAGATTTTAAAGACCAAATTAGAGAGATAAAAGACAAAATGGAAAAAAAATTCACCAATGAGAAAAAAAATCTTTAAAAAGTAAAATTGGCAAAATGGCTAAGGAGATTCAGAATCTATTTGGAGAGAATGATGCCCTGAAAAGTAAAATCAACCAAATGGAAAAGGAGGCTCAGAAGCAAAAAGAAGGTAACACTCCATTAAAAATTAGAATTGAGCAAGTAGAAGCTAATGACTCTGAAGCATCAAGAATCAGTTAAACAAAATCTAAAGAATGAAAAAATAGAAGAAAATGTGAAATATCTGATTGGAAAAACAACTGACCTGGAAAATAGATCCAGGAGGGACAATCTAATAATTATTGGTCTACCTGAAAGCCTGATGAAAAAAAGAGCCTGGATGGTATCTTCCAAAGTAAAACTTCCTCAAGGTCCTAGAACCAGAGGGGAAAGAATCCACCAATCACCTCCTGAAAAAGATCCCAAATTGAAAACTCCAAGAAATATTATAGCCAAATTCCAGAATTATCAGGTCAAAGAGAAAATACTGCAAGCAGCCAGAAAGAAACAATTCAAATAACACTGAATTACATTCAGGATCACACAGGATCTTGCAGCTTCTACATTAAAAGACAGGAGAAATTGGAATATGATATTCCAAAAGGCAAAGGAGTTAGAACTACAACCAAGAATCAACTACCCAGCAAAACTGAGTATAATTTTTCAGGCAAGGAGATGGACATTCAGTGAAATACGGGAATTCCAGACCTTCCTGATGAAAAAGCCAGAGCTCAATGGAAAATTTGATCTTCAAATACAAAACTCAAGAGAGACATAAAAAGGCAAACAGGGGGAAAACCCTTGTTCATCAATAAGGCAGATTATTTACATCCTTATGTAGGATTATATAGTTTTATGTATGTTTATACATATATATATGTCAATCTTGAGAATAGTACAGTTATTATGACAATTGAAAAGGATATATATATATATATGTATATATACATATAGATAGATAGATAGATAGATTGTGGGTGTCAGTATAAAATAACTGATATAAAGATTAAAACATAATTAAGAGATGTAAAGGGATGGTTCTGGAAGAAGAGGTAAGGAGGTAGTAGAAAAGGGTAAATTAAATCACACGAAGAGGCACAAAAACGTTGTAGTAGAGGGAAAGAAAGGAGGGAGAAGAGCAGTATTTGAGCTTTATTCTTATCAGATTTGGATCAAGAAGAGAATAATATAATCTGATAAGTATAGAAATCAAACTTGTCCTACAGGCAGTAGGAGGAGAAAGGGGAAAGAAAAGGGGTGGGTGGTCAGAAGGGAGGGAAGAAGTAGCAAGGGGAAAAGGGTAAGATAATGGAGGGGAATCAAGAGCCAGGGTAAACTGAGGAAGGTGGTGGTCAAAAGCAAAATTCTTTTGAGGAGTGGAAGGGAGAAAGGAGAAATAAAAGCATAAACAGTGGGGGAAATAGGATGGAGAAAAAGACACAGATAGTAATCATAACTGTGAATGTGAATAGAATGAAATGGAAGTGGATAGCAGAGTGGATTAAAAACCATAATCCTAAATATGTTGTTTACAAGAAACACATTTGAAACAGGGGGACACAGACAGGGTAAAGGTAGAAGGCCAGAGCAGAATATGTTGTGTTTCAGCTAAAGTAAAAAAAGCAGGGGTAGCAATCCCAATCTCAGACAAAGCAAAAGCAAAGATAGATCTAATTGAAAGAGATAAGGAAGAACATTATATCCTGTTAAAAGGCACCATAGACAATGAAGCAATATCATTATATAACATATATGCATCAAGTGGTATAGCATACAAATTCTTAGAGGAGAAGTTAAGGGCGTTATAGGAAGAAATAGACAGCAAAACTATACTGGTGGGGGACCTCATCTTCCCCTCTCTGAACTTGATAAATCTCTCCTCAAAATAAACAAGACAGAAGTTAAGGAGGTGAATAGAATTTTAGAAAAGGCAGATATGATAGACCTTTGGAGAAAACTGAATGGGGATAAAAAGGAATATACTTTTTTCTCTGTGATATATGGCACATACTCAAAAATTGACCATGTACTAGGGCATGAAAACCTCACAATCCAGTGCAAAAAGGCAGAAATAGTCAATGCATGCTTTTCAGATCATGACATAATGAAAATTATTTGTAATAAAGGACCATGGAAAGATAAACTAAAAATTAATTGGAAACCAAATATTCTAATCCTAAAGAATGAGTGGACAAAAGAACAAATCATAGAAACAATTAATAACTTCATTCAGGAGAATGACAATAATGAGACAACATACCAAAACTTATGGGATGCAGCAAAAGCAGTTCTTAGGGGAAGTTTTATATACCTAAATGCGTACATGAAAAAAATAGATAAAAAGGAGATCAATGAATTGGGCATGCAACTGAAAAAGCTAGAAAAAGAACAAATTGAAAATCCCCAATTAGATACCAAATTATGAATACTGAAAATCAAAGAAGAGATTAATAAAATTTAAATCAAGAAAACTAAACTAATAAATGAAACTAAGAGCTGGTTTTATGAAAAAACCAATAAAATTGATAAACCTTTGATCAATTTGATTAAAAACAAGAAGAAAACCAAATTATAAGTATCAAAAATGAAAAAGCATGAATTCACCTCCAGTGAAGAGGAAACTAAAACAATAATTAGGAATTATTTTGCCCAATTGTATGCCCATAAATTTGACAACCTTAGGGAAATGGATGAATATTTACAAAAATATAAATTGTCCAGGTTAATAGAAGAGGAAGTAAATTACCTAAGTAACCCCATCTCAGAAAAAGAATTTGAGCAAACCATCAATGAACTCCCTAGGAAAAAAATCTCCGAGGCCAGATGGTTTTACATGTCAATTCTATCAAACATTTAAAGAACACTTAATTCCCTTACTTTATAGACTATTTGGGAAAATAGGCGAAGAAGGAATCCTACCAAATTCTTTTTATGACACAAATATGGTACCAATACCCAAACCAGGAAGAGTCAAAACAGAGAAAAGAAATTATAGACCAATTTTCCTAATGAATGTTGACGCAAAAATTTTAAATAAAATATTAGCAAAAAGACTGCAATAACTTATCATGAGAATAATACACTACAACCAGGTAGGATTTATTCCAAGAATGCGAGGCTGGTTCAATATTAGGAAAACTATCAGCACAATTGATCATATCAATAACAAAACTAGCAGAAACCATATGATTATCTCAATAGATGCAGAAAAAGCTTTTGACAAAATACAACACCCATTCCTATTAAAAACACTAGAAAGCTTTGGAATAAATGGAGCCTTCATTAAAATTATAAATAGCATCTACCTAAAACCATCAGCAAGCATTATATGTAATGGAGATAAGCTAGATACATTCCCAATAAGATCGGGGGTGAAACAAGGGTGTCCATTATTCATTTTGGACTAGAAATGTTAGCTTTACCAATAAGAGAAGAAAAAGAAATTGAAAGAATTATAATAGGCAAAGAAGAAACTAAATTATCACTTTTTGCAGATGATATGATGATTTACTTAGAAAATCCTAGAGAATCAAGTAAAAAACTATTTGAAATAATAAACAACTTTAGCAAAGTTGCAGGATAGAAATTAAACCCACGTAAATCCTCAACATTCCTATACATTACTAAAAAAGATTAATAGCAAGAGATAGAAAGAGAAATTCCATTTAAAGTTACTGTAGACACTATAAAATATTTGGGAGTCTACCTGCCAAGACAAATCCAGGGCCTATATAAACATGATTATGAAACACTTTTCGCACAAATAAAGTCAGAGCTAAATAAATGGAAAAACATCAGTTGCTCGTGGTTAGGCTGAGCTAACATAATAAAAATGACAATTTTACCTAAATTAGTTTACTTATTCACTGCCATGCCAATTAAACTACCAAAAATTATTTTATAGAGCTGGATAAAATAATAGCAAAATTCACCTGGAAGAACAAAAGGTCCAGAATATCAAGGGAATTAATGAAAAGAAATGTTAGGGAAGGTAGCCTAGCCATACCAGATATCAAACTGTACTATAAAGCAGCAGTCGTCAAAACTACTTGGTATTGGCTAAGAAACACAGTGGTGGATCAGTGGAATAGGTTAGGTACACAAGACACAGTAGTCAACAACTATAGCAATCTTCTCTTTGATAAACCCAAAGAATCTAGCTTCTGGGCTAAGAATTCACTATTTCACAAAAACCGTTGGGAGAATTGGAAAATGGTAGGGCAGAAACTGGGCATAGACCAATATCTTACACCATATACCAAAATGAAGTCAAAATGGGTTCACGATTTAGGAATAAAGTCTGATGTATTATAAGCAATTTGGGAGAGCATGGAATAGTTTACCTGTCAGATTTGTGGGAAAGGGAAGAATTCATGACCCAACAAGAGATAAGAACATTACAAAATGCAAAATGGATAATTTTGATTATGTCAAATTGCAAAGTTTTTGTATAAACAAAGCCAATGCAACAAAGATTAAGAGGGAAGCAGAAAACTGGGAGAAAATCTTTACAACCAGTGTCTCTGATAAAGGCCTCGTATCAAAATATACAGGGAACTGAGCCAAATTTATAGGAATACAAGTCATTCCTCAATTGATAAATGTTCAAAGGATATGAACAGGCAGTTTTCAGAGGAAGAAATTAAAGATATCTATAGGCATATGAAAAAATGCTCTAAATCACTACTGATTAGAGAAATGCAAATCAAAACAACTCTTAGGTACCACATCTCTCCTGTCAGATTGGCTAAAATGACAAAACACGAAAATGATAAATGCTGGAGAGGATGTGGGAAAACTGGAACATTGCTACATTGTTGGTGAAGTTGTGAACTGATCCAGCCATTCTGGAGAACAATTTGGAACTATGGCCAAAGGGCTATAAAAATGTACATATCCTTTGACCCAGCAATAGCACTTGTAGGGCTATATCCCAAAGAGATCACATAAGTGGGAAAGGGACTCCTATGTACAAAAATATTTATAGTGGCTCTTTTTGTGATAGCAAAGAATTGGAAATGAAGGGGATGCCCATCAACTGGGGAATGGCCAAACAAGTTGTGGTATATGAATACAATGGAATACTATTGTGCTATAAGAAATGGGGAAGATACGGACCCAGAAAGACCTATGTGATATAATGCTGAGTGAGAGGAGCAGAACTAGGAGAACATTGTGCACAACCACAGGCATATTGCTTCTGTGATGACTAACTTTGATAGACTTGACTCTTCTCAGCAATACAAGGTTCAAAGACAGTTCCAAAGGATTCATGATGGAAAGAGCTATCTACATCCAGAGAAAGAACTATGGAGTCTGAATGCAGATTGAGGCAAACTATTTACTCCCTTTTTTTCCTCTTCTTTTTTGGTTTTGTTTCTCCTTTCTCATAATTCATTCCATTGGTCATAATCCTTCTTTAGAGCTTCTCTATTGTGTAAATAAGTTTAATGCAAAGATATATGTAGAACCTATATCAGATTACATGCCATCTTGGGAGGTGGGAGGGGAGAGGGAAGGGAAAGGAAGAAAATTTGGAACTCAAAAACATGTGGAACTGAGTGTTGTAACCTGAAAATAAAAAAATCTAAAAAAAGAATATCAAAGGACTTAAAGAAAAAGTATAAAGGAAGGAGGTTTAGCAGTACCAGGCCTTAAATTATACTATAAAGCAGTAATTTTCAAAACTATCCAGGACCAGCTAAGAAATAGAAAGGTAAATCAGTGGAACAGAGTAGACATACAATACACAGTAGCAAATGATTATAGTAACCTTGTTGAGCTTTTGGGATAAGAATTCATTATTTGGTGAAAAATATTGTTGGGAAAGCTAGAAAACAGTAGGGCAGAAATTGTGTATAGGCCAACATCTTGCACCATTTAGCAAGATAAGGTCAAAATGGATACATGACCTAGATATATAAGGAGATATCATAAGAAAATTAGAAGAACATAGAACATATTACCTATCAGATTTATGTTTAGGAGAATAATTTATGAATAAATAAGAGATAGAGAGCATTGTGAGATATAAAATGGATAATTTTACATCAAATTTTAAAAGTGTTTTTGTACAAATAAAACCAATGTAGTCAAGATTAGAAGGAAAACAGAAAACTGGGAGAAAATTTCTATAGACATTTTCTTACATAAAGGTCTCATATAAATAATTTTGTCAAATTCATAAGAATATAAGTCATTCTCTAATTGATAAATGGTCAAAGGACATGAATAAACAGTTTTTTCAATGAAAAAATCAAAAGTACATATGTCATATGAAAAATTATTTAAATCACTAATTAGAGAAAGGCAAATTAAAACAACTTTGAGATATCATCTTACACCTGTCAGATTGGCAAAATGAGAGAAGAGGAAAATGACAAATGTTGATGGAGGTGTGGAAAAATTGGGACACCAACACTATTTCATTGTTGGTGGAACTGTGAACTGATCTAACCATTTTGAAGAGCTTTCTGGAATTACGCCCAAAGAGTTACAAAACCATGTATATCCTTTGACTCAGCAATACACTTGTTAGGTTTGCTTCCCAAGGTAATTAGGGAGAAAGGAAAAAGGTTCTAAAATATTTATAGGAGCTCTCTTTGTGGTGGCAAAGAACTGGAAATTGAGGGGATGCCTATCAACTGAGGAAATGCTAGACAAATTGTGATATATGATTGAGAGGGAATACTGCTATGCTGTAATAAATGATGAACAGGTTGAGTTTAGAAAAACATGGGAAGACTTGCATGAAATAATGAGGAGTGAAATAAGCAGAACCAAGAGAACAATGTATACAGTAACAGCAATATTGTTTTAAGAATAATTTTGAACAGCTATGTCATTTTGAGTATTATAAACACTCAAATCAACTACAAAGGACCTATGAAGGGAGATGCTAACCACATCCAAAAAAAGAACTGATAAATACAGGTGTGTATAATATGGTTCTAAATGTATATACATATTGTGTCTAATGGTAGCCTTCTCTATCATGTGGTGGGGAGGGAGGGAGAATAAATAAAAAGTACACAGTAGAGAACAAAAGAAAACTTAGAAGGAAGCACAGAAAAGCAGGGTACTTTTCAAAATGATGTGTAATATTGATTACATAGTTTTTTTTTTTAAAAAGTAAACAATATGAAATGGAAATCCATGGTTTCACAATGAATCCTCTTTTTATGTTGTGCTTTTTACATGGAAATCTTCTTTTTGTATTTAATTTCAAAATAAACAAAAAAATTTTAAAGGAAAGATCCTGATGTTAAGAAAGATTGAAGGTAAAAAAAGAGAGGATGGCAGAGGATGAGATGAATAGATACTACAGATCATGGAAACAATGAATGTGAACTTGGAAAGACTTTGGAAGATTGTGGAAGGTAAAAGGGCCTGGCAAGCAATCATCCATGGCCTCAGGAAGAGTCAGAAATGACTGAACAACTGAACAGCAAAGGAGAGGGACTAGGCAAAAGGCCTTGAGTTCATGCTCTATGACGAGAGGCTGAAAGATCAAAGGATGTTTATCATAGAGAAGAGATGACTTAGGGTGAGAGAAGGGAATGTGAGCTATCTTCAAGTATCTGAAGTACTGTCACATAGAAAAGGACTTAGGCTTGTTCGGCTTGGTTGCAGAAGGACAGAAGGGAGCTATGGATGGAATTTGCCAAGAGGCAAACAGTCTTTATGTAAGGAAAAATTCCATAATATTTAAAGCTATAGAAAAATTAAATAGATTGTCTCAGGATTAAATGGGTTCTGCCTTCACTGGAAGTCCCCAAGAAATGATTGGATGGCCACTTGCTAGACATGATGGGATTCTTGTTTAGGTATGGGTTTTAAAAACCTTCCTGTGTCTCTCTATCATAATCTTTGACCATTTACCTATTGGGGAATGGCTTCTGGTCATATTCTGTTAGTTGCCTATATATCCTGGATATTATACCCTTATCAAAGATATTTGATGTAATGAAAAATAATAATGATAATAAATAGTGCTTACTTGTACAGTGCTTACTATGTGCCAGGCACTGTGCTGAGCACTTTATAATTATTATTTCATTTGATTCTCACAATCTCCCTGGGAGGTAGGGGCTGTTATGATCTCTTACAGTTGAAGAGATTGAGGCAAAGGCGACTTGCCCAGAGTCACACAGCTAGCAAATGTCTGAGGCCAGATTTGAACTTAGGTCTTCCTGCCTCCAGGCCTAATGCTTTATTTATTCATTGTACCACTTGTAAAGAATGTTTTTTCCCAAGCAACCACTTCCCTTCTACCCCTACTTACATTAATTTTGTTCCTATTAAAGCTTTCAATTTCATATAACTGAAATTACCTGTTTGTATTTTTATCCTTTGTTTTGTTAAGAATTCATTCTCTAGGGAAATTCATAGTTAGTAATCATAACTAAATATGAATGAGATGAGCTTACCCATAAAATGGAAGCTGAGAGCAGAATGGATTAGAAAACAGAACCCAACAATATATAATTTACAAGTGGCACACCTGAAACATAAAGACACTCACAGAGTTAAAACAAAGGATTGAAACAGAATCCAATATGCTTCAGTTGAAGCAAAAAAAGTAGGGCTGGCAACCATGATCTCAGATAAAGCAAAAGCAAAAATAGGCCTAATTTAAAGATAATCAGGGAAGCTATATTGTGCCAAAAGGTCACATAGACAATGAAGAAATATTTTAAAAAATTTATAGCAGGTTTTTTTTCTGGCCTTATGTCTCAGATATGTACTGAATTTAGAAGAGAGTCAAATTTATAAAAAATAAGAGCCATTCCACTATTGGTAAATTGTCAAAGGATATAACAGGATGTTTTCAGAAGAAGAAATCAAAGTTATTTATAGTCATAAAAATGCTCTAAGTCACTATTTATTAGAAAAACGCAAATTAAGACAACTCTGAGGTACTACTTCGAACCATCAGAAATGACAAATACTAGAGAGGATGAGGGAAAAATAGGTACACTAGTGAACTGCTGGTAGAGTAGTAAACTGGTCCAACCATTCTGGAGGACAATTTGGAACTATGCCAAATGGCTATAAACTGTGCATACCCTTTGACCCAGTAATACCACTACTGTATTTAAGTCTGTATCCCAAAGAGACCAAAGAAAAAAGGAAAAGAACCCATATGTACAAAATATTTGTAGCAGCTCTTTTTGTGGTGACAAAGAATTGGGAATCAAGGAGATGCTTATCACTTAGAGAATGGCTAAACATGTGGTGGCATATGACTCCTGTAGAGTATAATTAGGTTATAAGAAATGAAGAAGGGGGTGGTTTCAGAAAAAAATATGGCAAGAACTATATGAACTAATAAAGAGTGAAGTGAGAAGAACCACAGTAACAGCAATGTTGTAATGATCAACTGTGAAAGACTTGGCTGCTTTGATCAACACAATGATCCAAGATGTTTCAAAAGGAATCATAATGAAAAAATTCTGTTTACCTCCAGAGAAAGAACTGCAAATTGAAGTATAATTTTCTCACTTTCTTTTTCTTGCTTTTTTTGGAAATATGGGTAATATAGAAATATGTTTTGCATGATTTCACATGTATAATTGATATCATATTGCTTGCCTTCTGAGTGGGTGTGGGAGAGGGTAGAAGAGAGGGAGAGAATTTGGAACTCAAAATTTAAAAAGAAAAGAATGTTGAAAATAAATAAATAATAAAGTAAAATGTTAAAATAAACTCATCCCCTAGTCATAGGTGCAAAAAGTCCCTCATCTGTTTCTTTGACCATTTTTAAAAATAATGTGACCTTTAATATTCAAGTCATGTATCCATTCTGAATTTATTATGGCATAAGGCGTAAGATGTTTATTCAAATCTAATTTTTACCAGATTCCTTTTCAGTAATCCCAGAAATTCTTGAGTTCTTCCCCAGAGTACCTATTTTAATGGGGTAATGGATTGCTCCTTGAGTTGAGAACTACAAGGGAGAAAATTAATCTTTGGATATTCTATTCTCATGTTACCTACTTTATTGTCTTGTAGGTTGGTACTTTCCACTACAAACTTCCATTCCAGTTGATGAATATTATTTATAGAAATTTGGGACAGGTTTCTTATTCCCAAAAAAGGAACAAACAAAATGAATGACGGTGATTTATTTCTAGCCTTAGTGCAAAAGCTCAATAATAAGAGAAATAACAGACAACAACTTGTCAAGGCTTAGAAAGAGAAAAAGTTGCCATAAGTTCTTTGGTTCCCTATAGCCCACTCAAGAATTAAATAAATTCAATGAACGTTTATCATGTACCTACTGATTATAGGACTCTGTACTATGATCAATGAATACAAAAGTGAAAAAGAAAGCCCTTGCTCCTAAACGTTTTATACTCTAATGTATGTGTGTGTGTGGGGGGGAGGGGTGTTACTTGCCATAATATAAGGCAAAATATGGAAAAGGCCTCAAAGAGTTTTAGGCAAAGTACAACAAGAAATTTGAGGTGGGGGAGTTCTGGTTGGGCTAGATGAACCCTGAGGGCCTTTTCAATTCAAGATTCTATTTTTCTGTGTTTCTTTGAAAGGTGGTAACTGAGGTGAAGCGTGAAGAAAGTGAGGGATTTCAACAGGTGGAAATGGTTTAGAAATCTATTGCAGGCATGTAAGACACTGTGAGCAAAGCCATGGAAATTGGAAATGGCAGGACAGGAGCAGAGCATGGTGAGTAGTCCAGTTTGGCAGGAGTGCAGAATACCTGAAGGTGAATCATATGAGATGAAAGCAAGATGTAAGTTGCAATCTTTTTATCGAGGGACTTGAATGCCAGACTAAGGCCTGTATTGTTTCTCGTAGAGAGGGACCCGCTGAACATCTTGGGGCAAATGAAACCCTTGCAGTAGGAATATTCTTTTGACAATGATGTGAAAGAAGGTTTGAAGAGAGCAGAAGCTAGAGAGCGTGTGACCAGTTAGAAGAGTTTTACAATAATCCAACTGAAACCCTCTAATAACTTGAACAAGTGTACATGTAATAGGGGTGTAAAGGAAGAGATATATCAGAGGTAAAATCAATGAGATTTGATGATTGACCAGATGTGAGGAGTCAGAGAAGGAAGAATGGATGATAACAAAAGATTTTTGAAGCCTTGTAATGGGATAATAGTGAGCATCCAGAATAGGGAAATTAGGGAGAGGGGCAGGTTTTTAAGGAAAAGTCCAAGCTTCAATTGTGGATGTTTTGAGTTTTAGGTGATAATATGACATCCAAATGGAGATCTTTGGTTGGCATTTGAAAATATGAGACTGGAGTTTAGGAGAGAAGGGAGGACATATATCAATCATTTAAGCATTTTCTATGTGACAATGTACTAAGTACTGGAAATATGAATACAAGTAGAAAGACAGTCCTTGCTCTTGAGGAGAAAGGTAACACTTAAAAGGAAGCTAAAAAAGGGAAAGGATGAAGCAGACGAAGGTACATGGTGGGGGCATGGTAGAGGAAGCCCAGAGTCAGGTATGACTATCCTGGGCACTGTCTTTAACGAAGATTCTGGGAGGACCTATCCAATTAGACAGAGAGGCTGCAAGGACACAAAGTATGTGAATTCCTATGTGAAAATTCCAGGATTGGAATCAGGCTTCATAATGAAGGGCTGGGGCAAGGTAGAAGATGTCCTGAGTGCAGCCCGGAGAGGAATTAGAGTCATCAGCAGAGAGTTGATAAATAAGACCATAGAGGTAGGTTAAATTGCCAAGGAAGATGGTGTATATGTAGAGAGAAAAGGAACAGCTAGGACAGAATCTCAGAAGATAATGTCATTTATGGAGTTGACAAATATATAGGAGAACCATTAAAGTACAGTATTATGGAAGGTAAAAGAGTCTAGAGTATCTCTCTTGCTGCACAAATAAAAGTGGTTCCTTTTGTTTTGGTTAGAGAAAAACACTTATCTTCTGATTGGAAATCATATATTACTGAATAATATAGGCTTTATAGATCTTCCCTGTTTTTTTAAAAAACAGTAGGAATAAGAAAAAAGGATAAATGAAACAAGTGACCGAGACTTCTCCCCATCTTCCCCTTCTCCAGCACCCCACAATTTTCTCTAAAACTGTCCAGATTAGTGGCAAAAGTAACTGTTGTTTACAAAAACATGCTACTGCATCTCCTCCCCTTTGTAGACTCTTTCCATCAGGTGAGGAGTTCAAACTCAACCTCCCACAGGTTAGTCAAATGGGAGGGGAGTAAAATCGAAAAAAAGAAATTCCACAAGTCAATAGAACAGCCACTGACTGTTGCTCCTGGTAATAATAATAAAATTATTTTCTTCCATTTTGCATATCCCATTTTTCAAAGCTATTTTTAATCCCAGACAATGTTTATCAGCTACTGTCCCTGGTGCCAGTCAGTATTTGCATAGCATACGTGTACAAGCTCCCTGTTGTCTGAGGTTCAAATATGTATTTGAATGAAATAGTTGAGATTTCCATGTTCAAAGTTAAGATGCCAGATTCTAAAGGGCAGGTGGACTAAATTTTTGTTTGTTAACATAAACAACGTCATTTACCATAGAAGTACCCTGCAATCCTTGCTGTGATAATAATAGTAGTCAGTATTTCTGTAGTGCTTTAGGATTTGTAAAGCATTTTACTTGTGTTATCTCACTTGATTCTCACAACAGCCCTATGGGATCAGTATTTCTATTTTACAGATGAAGAGACTGAGAGAGAAATTAAGTGGCTTGCCCATAGTCACAGTCAGTGTCTTTTAGACACTCCACCTAGTTAGCTGCCTCTGACACCAAAGTCTGTCTCAAAATCAAAGCCCATACACATTTTTTGGAGGCAGGGAAGGCAGGGCAATTGAGGTTAAGTGACTTGCACAAGGTCACACAGCTAGTAAGTGTGTCAAGTATCTGAGGCTGGATTTGAACTCAGGTCCTCCTGACTCCAGGGCCGGTGCTCTACTCACTGTACCACCTAGCTGTCCCACAGCCCATACGTATTTTGTTACATTTATCAGTTGGGTCAGATAGTTCAAGTTGAAGATGGATATGAAAGATACCAATACATTCTTGGCCTTGGCCTTTTCAAGCTGGCTATGAAGGGACACACCTGCACTGATCTGGAAGGAGGAATGTAAAACGTCTCTGGCTAGAGGTTGAAAAATGTGTGCTAATTCTTGCCAATGTAACCACTCAGTCTCTGGTTCTCTCCCTCTCCACCAGCTGCTGGCTTTAGTGGCATCTTCCAAGTGCCTGTCAAATTACTCCATTTTTTATTTCAGTAAAATGGAAGTGACATCATGGACTGACTTCACAGAATCCCTACTGAGTAGAAAAGAGAATTCTTCAAACATTCATGTTGGAAATGCATGCTTTAAGTAGGGGTTACAACAGATAACCTCTCAAGTTCCATTTCTTACTTGGATTCTGATTCATTGAAGTAATTGATGTCCTTTATCCCCTTTGTCTATTTTTCAATGGCACAACCACTGATGGCCAACTGCTGCCAATAGTTAGCCAGGCATAGGAGCCCTGAGAGTGGTAACACTTCTCATACCACCAGTCCTTCTTTTGGCCCAGCCATCGTAGCCATCATTTAGGGAAACAATTCCATTAAAAGCGTCCAGTCGTCCTCACCAGCTGCCATGCACAGGGAAGGCCAGCCAACCTAGCTGAAGCAGCAAGGCACCCTCAGGCAGAGAGAAGGGACAGCATGTGCAAAGCATGCCAAACCTAACACCATGGCATTGACCACCATCTCCCCTCAGATCTTAAGGAAGATAGCTCAAGACCGTGAACCCAAGAGCCTTGGGAATAGCAATGTTTCCATTTTCAGTCGAGTCTCCTTAGCCAGTATCCTGGACAGTAATCTCTGTGGAGATATAGCTTCAAGTGCTCCTGAAGGTACTACAGCCATATCGACTGAAGACCCTGAAGAGAAAGCTCTTGACATCAAAGTCTTTGGCATTGTCAAGTGATTCAACATCAGAATCTGATATCATTTTGTAAGTATAAATGATATTAAAGGAAAGTCATTACTGTATGCTTTGTTATCGTGACTAAGGACTAGGGAATTTTTCCATATGACTCAAAACTGAAACCTTATGGATGTATTTTCTCTTCCATTGGAATATGAGCTCCTTGAGAGCAAGGATTGTTTTCCTTTTCTATTTGTATGCCCAGTGCTTAGCATACAGCTTTGCACATAGTAAATGATTAATAAACAACTTATTTATTTGTTCATTTAATGGCAACTTTCTTTCTCACCTGCCCTATTGTGTGAAATTGGGGTTCTTATTAACTGTAAGAACAGATGCCAGATTGGGGTGGTAGTCATAGCATGTGTTTAGAGCAAAGACTTCCAAAACATGTGCTCCAGTATAGATGGGGGTGGGCAGAGAAGGGAGAAGAGAGTGAAGTAAGAACATTTCAGTTCTCTTTGGCTTCTTCTTTCTTTATTCCTTTTGCATTATTCTTATGGTTGGTTGCTAGAAGGATTCTGTGTATGGAGTCTACGAAAAGTAGTTTTTGCCGAAATACAAAAATAGAAGGCCTGCTTGTCCCTTGCTTACTTCATTGTTAACTGAACAATCTCCTTTCTAGCAAAGATGATGGGATTCTGTGAAGACGAACAACCGTAGACAGCATAACTTCATTCTCAAATGCTACTGTTACATATCAGCTTATGGCCTCCACCCTGCAATCTGAACAGACCTTTTACTTAAAATTACTACTTTGGGCAAGTAAAAAAAATATTGTGTTAGTCATCCAATTTCCTAAGATTATAATAGAGGAAGACTACTTCTGTCTTAAAGCAAACAAAATAGACGACTCTGAATAGAGGCATTCTATGCTACTGATTGTCCATGGGCTCCAAATGAGCTCCAGTTATTTCCATAATAAGATTCTTCAGTACCTGTGCTTTCCTTAAGGCTAAGACATTTGATAGATTTAAGGGATTATTGAAAGAAAACAATGCACCAGTATTACCAATCATTGCTCAGAGATTTAAATTTAGGAGATAGAATCAGAGATGAGCTGAAGGCTTTGATTGCAGATCTGTTCCATATGTTTTAACACTTCAATTTGGGGATTCCTTAGATGACTTTACAGGATTGCTATATGTAGAGTTCACAGTGATAAATTTCTTAAAATGGCTTGAAAAATTCTTAGTTGTATCTCAGGATTTCTGCCACAATAATCACAGATTTTTAAACTGTTATTCGCAAAACACAGATTGCCAAACACTCATCTCACATAGGTCTTTATTTGTTTCACTGTTTAAAGAATTTATAAATAGGAATCTTATGCCCCTCATCTTTACCCACCATCATCAAGCAAATGGTCATGTTGGAAATGTGACACTGACTACCAAGGGTGATTAGAAATGCTGAGAGACCTCATCTCAGACATCTCCTCATCTGTCACTTTGCTACACTACTTTGGGATTTCTCTGATTGACTTCTCCATCATGTACCATCACTGTTTACCTTCCCCTCTTTCCTCAGTCCCCTCTCCCAACTTTTCATTTTACTTTTCTGTATTGTCTTCCCCAATAGATTGTAAATTCCTTGAGAGCAAGAACTTAGTGCCTGTCACATAGTAGGTACTTAAGACATGTTTATTAGCTATTGTTTATTGACTATTGAATATTGTAGCAGAATGATAAATATGTCACTTAATGTTAAATAGGAGTCAGTCCTGTTGAGTAACTTAACGCTCTCACTGATTAAAAGGAATTGGTTCAAGTTTTTGAGAATAAGAACAGGGGCAGCTAGGTGGTGCAGTGAGTAGAGCGCTGGCCCTGGAGTCAGGAGGACCTGAGTGCAAATCCAGCCTCAGACACTTGACACACTTACTAGCTATGTGACCTTGGGCAAGTCACTTAACCCCAATTGCCCTGCCTTCCCCCTCCAAAAAAAAAAGAGAGAATAAGAACCATTTCCCCAATTGATAAATGGTCTAAAGACATAAACAGGCAATGCTCAAGGGAAGAAACCCAGTCTATCTATAGTAATGTGAAGAAAAAAAATAAACTCCAAGTGACTACTAAATAGAGAAGTACTCATTAAAGCAACTCTGAGTTCTACCTCACACCCTTTAGAGTGGCAAAAATGACAAAAAAGGAAAATAACAAATGTTGGAGGGAATTTAAGAAAACAAACACACCACTGAATATTGGTGGACCTGTGATGGGTATGACCATTCTAGAAAGCAGTTTATTACACTGTTTTAAATTTAGTTTAGTAACTAAACAGGGTATGTCCTTTCTATCAGCTATACCACAACTAGGCATAAACCCAAAAGATAAAAAAGTCTTATATGTACAAAAACAGTTATGGTAGCTCTTTTTGTGGCAACCAAAAAAAAACCCCTGAAAACTAAAGGACTGCCTGCCAGTTGAGGAATTACTGAATAAGTTGAATGAGTGTGGTGGAATACTACTGTGCTTTAAGAAATGAGAAAAGAGGTGATTTCAAAGAGATATGAAAAGACATATGAAGTAAAAGCAACTTACGCTATAAGATCAATATTACAAACACAATTTTGAAACTTTTTATAAACTGATAAAGAATGAAATGAGCAGAACCAGGAGAACAATTTACACAACAGCAATGACATCATAAAGACAAACAAGTGTGAAAGCTGTAAGAACTATGATCAAGGTAACAACCATCCACAATTCCAAAGGACTGATGAGGAAACGTGCTTTCCACCTTCTGCTAGAGGAGTGTTGAGGTTTAGAGTGCAGAATGAGACATATGTATATTATATATGACATATACATAATATATATGTGTGTGTATGTATTATAAAATACATACATATATTAAAATACATTCAATGAAGGAAGTTGTTTTGCTTGACTTGACATATCTATTGAAAGGAATTTGTTTTTTTCTTCTCTTTTTTCAATGGGGTGGGGGATAAAAGGGAGAGAAATAGAGTAATTAAAATGTTTTTTTTTTCTTAAAATAGAGAGTTAAGGGGGTGCTGCAGATGTGGAATACTGCATGCCCTTCCAGGTGAGGTCGCTGTATTGTTAGTTTTATTCAACTGTTTTCTTTCCTACAAGGGAGCTTTCAGGAGTATGTATGTGGGGAGAGTAATCTGTAAATGTTTATAATGTAAAAACAACTTATAATTTGTTTTAAAAAGGAACTTGTGTTGGATATTGCCAAGATGGTTTTACTGGGGTGTGACTGCTGGGCATGCTACAGCTTCTTGGTGCCACAAGTGAGAGTTGGGAGATGGGTGGACACCAAAGGTGCATAAGCAGCTCTGAAAAGGGGTCAGCAGGCCTAACACCACAGGTGCTAGTCCTCTCTGAACACCCCACAAATGGGTCAGTGTGTCATTGCTATGGCTGGTTCTCATCTGCACCTACCTCATTACTATATTTTATTGAGGTTATCCAATATATTGGTTCTCAGTCTGTTCTACATTTGCAGTATGATTCTTTGACAGGTTCATAGAATCCTAAGAACATCGCCCCTGCAACTGGAGTGATCTGCTCCTTCAATTCAACAAAATTAAATTTTTAAAAGCTTTCATTAAATGCCTGCCAGATGCAAACCATTAAATTAGGTGATAGAGATGCAAAGATATAATACAAGGTAAACTAGGTGGATAGAGGACCAAGCCTGAAGTTAGGAAAACTTGAGTTCAAATCTGGCCTCAGACAGCTGAGTGACTCTGCATGTCTGCCCCAGTTTCCTCATCTGTAAAATGTGGGGACTAATAGCACTTATCTCCTGGAGTTGTCATGAGGGTCAAATGAATAATTATTCATAAAGCACTTGGCACAGTGCCTGGCATATAGTAGGTACTTAATAAATACTTATTCCCTTCCCACTAATATTTGATAGGGGCAAAGGAGATTTTTCTATATACTCCATTCTGAAATGAGGCTTCATTGTACAGACATCTTTCTGACTTGCATTTCCTGGAGGATGGGACCCTATTGTGAAATCCCTTGGGTCTACGTTTGCTGTCAGGAGAAGCTTGTCAGTAGGGGTTTAGGGAAACTTCTTACCAAGTTTTTTTGTTTTGTTTTGTTTCTTTATGAGGCTTGAGTCAAAGACTTTTGTTTTAGGCAAAGCAACACATGATTCCAGCCTCACCTGAGAACAGTTGAGAAAAAAATGGAGAAATCAACTAAAGAAGCAACAATCCTTCTTCACCCGTCATAGCTTTTGAAGTAGAGCCTCCGGGTCTTCTTACATTTACAAAGAACATAACAAAGAAATAGCCTCATAAAAGATACACCTTACTAATTAAAAGATTATGTTGCTTTCTTTCAGATCTTGATGGAGAAAACTTGAAATGCCCATCATCTTTACCTCTCGCTCTTAGATTACCAGACTTATTTCTAAATTCAACTCAACTTCCCCCTTCTATAGGAGGCCTTTCTTTGTCCCCTCATATGTTGGTACCTTCAACTGTCAGATTGTCTTCTATGGCATATCTATTATTTTTGGTTCTAGTTGTTTACATGTTGTATCCTCTTTAAGAATGTAGGTTCCTTGAGGTAAGGAACTGTTATTACTCTTTTTTACATCCCCAGCAATTAATTCAATGCCTGGTACATATTAAATCCCTCACAAATGCTTATTTGTTGATTGTTATAGTTGGTTGATTCAACGGAGAATGGATCTGTCAACCTCACCACCACTAACACCAGCTGCTGACCAACTGCCATAAGAAGCAGGCAAACCCAAGAGCCATAAGAATAGCAGCCCTCTCCCTACTCTCTCTCATCCCTCAGACTAACAAACTCACTTCTAGCTCAGCCTTCACAGCCATCACCTGGGGAAGCCATGTCTGTTGAAAATGAACATCCTTAGAAACTGCCTACTATCCACCACTCCCAGAGCAGGCAAGATACCATACCATGTTACATGATACTCTACCATAAGGAAGAGAAAGGAGGCAGCATGTACCAGTCAATTCAAACCATGACCAGCACCTGAAATACGACCTCTTCTTAGCCCTGGATGGAGAGAGCCTGAATAGCCATAACACACCCTTCCAAAAAGAAAAAAACCTGACACAAATCTACTTGCCTTGCTTCATAGCCTGGTCTTCAAAGGTATCATCTAAAAGCAGTAAGTCCTGTGGAGAATGGTCCCACTATCTTCACCACCACCAACTACTGACCAAGGGTGACAAATGGGATGGGCAATCCAGCATAGATAAAGCACTGAAGCATGCTGAGAAAGAGACAGGACATTTGCCAAAGACATCAAAGCACCATTATCCCTTCCCCTCAGATCTGGATAGACGTCCCAAGATGCTGAGCTCAAGAGCCCTGGGAAAAGGGGTGTCCTAGCACAATCTGCCTCCTTCTTGTAACCATCATCCAGAATTCAACCTCATAGAGATGTGACCTAGTGACTTTCTCTGCAAGTGATACAACCAACCTTTGCTTCCTCAGCAGCCTCAACTACTTAAGACCTGGGGTGGGGGAGGGATATTCTTACCAACAAAGTCTTTGGCATTATCAATTTGTTCACTGCAAGAGATACATGGTTTTGATTCAGTAGGAATGCCATTTTAATAGTATTTTTAAATTTAATTAATTTTTTTGTTAAATGGTGTACAGGGGTGGGGAAGCTATAGCCTCAAGGCCACATGTGGCCCTCTAGATCCTCAAGAGGGTCCCTTTGACTGAATTCAAACTTCACAGAACAAATCCCTTTAATAAAAGAATTTGTTCTGTAAAACTTGGACTCAGTGACAAGGCTGCAAAGGCCACATGTGGCCACCTTGAGGCTGCAGGTTCTCTAAGCCTAGGTGAGATGCTGCTCTATATCCAATTTATGCCAGACTGCTTTCCAATTTTCCAAACTTTTTTTTTATTTTACCAAATACTGAATTCTTATCTTACAAGCTTAAATATTTACATTAGTCAAACACAAGGTCACTATAATCATTTGCTATTGTGTATTGTATGTCTACTCTGTTCCATTGATCTACCTTTCTATTTCTTAATCAATACCAGATAGTTTTGATAATTTACTGCCTTATGGTATAGTTTAAGACCTGGTACTACTAAACCTTCTTTCTTTACATTTTTTTCATTAATTCTTTTGATATTCTTGAACTTTTGTTGTTCCAAATGAATTTTGTTGTTATTTTTTCTAGTTCAATAATTTTTTTGGCAATCTAATTAGGATGGCATTGAATAAGTAGATTGGTTTAAGTAGAATTATCATTTTTATTATATTGGTTCTGCCTAGCCATGAACAATTAATATTTCTCCAATTATTTAAATCTAACTTTATTTGTATAAAAAGTATTTTATAATCGTGTTCACATAGCTCCTGGGTTTGTCTTGGCAGGTATGCTATGAGATATTTTATGCTGTGTGTGGTTATTTTAAAATAGACTATCTCTTAATATCTCTTCTTGCAAATATTTGTTGGTGATATATACATACATATATATGTATATATATACATATGTAAATGCTTTATGTGGATAACTTTACATTCTGTTACCTTGCTAAAATTATTAATTATTTTACCTAGCTTTTTAGTTGAATCTTGCCCTCCATTCTATCATACCCCCTTTTTTATCCCCTTCCCCCTACTCTCCTGTGGGGGTAAGATATCCAATTGAGTGTGTATGTTATTCCCTCCTCAAGTCAAATCTGATGAGAGCAAGATTCACTCATTCCCCCTCACCTGCCCCCTCTTCCTTTCTAACAGAACTGCTTTTTCTTGCCACTTTTATGTGAGATAATTTACTCCATTCCATCTCTCCCTTTCTTCCTCTCTCAATATATTCCTCTCTCACCCATTAATTTTATTTTGTTTTTTAGATACTATCCCTTCACATTCAACTCACCCTGTGCCCTCTGTCTATTTATATGTATATTCCCTTCAACTACCCTAATACTTAGAAAGGTCTCATGAATTACACACATCATCTTTCCTTGTAGCAATGTAAACAAAACAGTTCAACTTTAGTAAGTCCCTTACGATTTCTCTTTCTTGTTTACCTTTTCATGCTTCTCTTGATTCCTGTATTTGAAAATCAAAGTTTCTATTCAGCTCTGGTCTTTTCACTGAGAAAGCTTGAAAATATTCTATTTTACTGAAAATCCATATTTTGCCTTGGAGGATTATACTCAGTTTTGCTGGGTAGGTGATTCTTGGTTTTAATCCTGGTTCCTTTGACCTCTGGAATATCATATTCCAAGTCCTTTGATCCCTTAATGTAGAAGCTGCTAGATCTTGTATTATCCTGATTGTGTTTCCACAATGCTCAAATTGTTTCTTTCTGGCTGCTTGCAGTATTTTCTTCTTGACCTGGGAACTCTGGAATTTGGTGACAATATTAATAGGAGTTTTCTTTGTGGGATCTTTTTCAAGAGGTGATTGATGGATTCTTTCAATTTCTACTTTACCCTCTGGTTCTAGAATATCAGGGCAGTTTTCCTTGATAATTTCTTGAAAGATGATGTCTAGGCTCTTTTTTTGATCGTGGCTTTCAGGTAGTCCAATAATTTTAAAATTATCTCTCCTGGATCTATTCTCCAGGTCAGTGGTTTTCTAATGAGATATTTTACATTGTCTTCCATTTTTTCATTCCTTTGCTTCTGTTTTATAATATCCTGATTTCTCATAAAGTCACTAGTGACCACTTGCTCCAATCTAATTTTTAAGGTGGTATTTTCTTCAGTGGTCTTTTGGACCCCTTTTCCATTTAGCATTCTTCTCCTCATTGGCTTTTTGGAGTTCTTTTGCCATTTGGGTTAGTCTATTTTTTAAGGTGTTATTTTCTTCAGTATTTTTTTGGGTCTCCTTTAGCAAGTCGTTGACTTGTTTTTCATGATTTTCTTGCATCCCTCTCATTTCTCTTCCCAATTTTTCCTCTACTTCTCTTACTTGCTTTTCCAAATTCTTTCTGAGCTCTTCTGTGGCCTGAGATGAATTCATATTTTTTCTTGGAGGCTTTTGATGTAGGCTCTATGTCTTTGTTGACTTCTTCTGGTTGTATGTTTTGATGTTCTTTGTCACCAAAAAAAATTCTATAGTCTGAGTCTGAGTCCTTTTGCACTGCCTGATCATGTTCCCAGCCAACTAATTGACCTTTGAGCTTTTTGTCAGGGTTTGACTGCTTGTAGAATAGAGAGTACTTTGACCCAAGCTTTAAGGGCTATGCTGCTGTTTTCAGAGCTACTTCTACTCCGCTGTCACTGCAAGGTCTGCCACAGCAGCGCTCCTCATTCCCCAAGAACCGCCAACCAGGACTGCAACCCAGATCCAAGCAGGGCAAAGTAAGAGAACCCTGCCTCTGCACCAGCAAAGAGCTCCCTGCACTCCCACTGTGTGGGCCGGGGACTCCAAAAGCACTGGAGCTCTGGAAACAGCTGCAGGGGCTTCCTGCTGCTGCCACAGCCAACACCAAGCCACTTCCACCACCCCCAGGGCTGGGGCTGGACTGCTCTCACCCCAATCCAGCAGTTTTCCTGCTAACCTGCTCCATGGTCTTTGGCGTTTGTGGGTTGAGAAGTCTGGTAACTGCTACAGCTCAGTGTTTCATGGCCCTAAGGCCTACTCCAGCTGACTTCCAGTCTGGTCTGTCCTGGTGTGGCCCATGCTGAACTATGCTCTTTTCCCAGCACAGTGTGATAGACCCTTCCCAGTGACCATCCAGGCTGTCCTGGGCTGGAGATTTGCTTCCTTCTGCTACTTTTGTGGGTTGTACAGCTCTAGAATTTGTTCAGAGCCATTTTTTACAGGTGTTTGGAGGGATTTGGGGGAGAGCTTAAGTGAGTCCTAGCTTTCCAGCTGCCATCTTGGCTCTACTCCTGACCTTATTGGGAAGGCTTCTAGCTTATTCCTCTTACAAGTAATGCTTGCTGATTGTTTTAAGTAAAAGTTTCTTATCATTTTAAGGAAAAATCCATTTATTTCTATGCTTCCTAGTGTTTTCAATAGGAATGAGTGTTTTATTTTGTCATAAGTTTTCTCTGCATCTATTGATATAATCATGTGATTTTTGTTTCTTTTGTTATTAATATGATCCATTCTTAGTTGCAAATTCAGCTCCTTTGCTCTCTAGAACATCATGTTTCATGCCTTCAGTTAGTCTCCTAGATCTGGGAGCTTCAAAAGGTAGCTATGCTGTTCCTGTGATTTTTCATCTTGGGATCCCTTTCAGATAGTGATTACTTGAGTTTTTCAATTTCTATTTTGCCCTCTAGGTCTAAAACTTCAGGGCAATTTTCCTTAATAATTTCGTAAATATAGTGTCTAGATTTTTTTTATCATAACTTTCAGGTAGTCCAATGATTCTTTTTTAAAAATAATATTTTTTCCCAATTACATGTCAAGACAATTTTTAGCATTCATTTTTACAAGATTTTGAATTCCAAGTTTTTCTCCCTTTCTCCCTCTCCTCCCCACTTCTGTAAAAGGTAGGCAATTTGATACAGGTTATACTTGTAATGTCATGCAAAACATATTTCCATAACAGTCATTGTTGTGGAAGAAGAAACAGACCAAAAAGGAAAAAAATCATGAAAAAAAATAAAGTGAAAAAAAATGCTTCAATCTGCCTTCAGAGTCCATCAATTCTTTTATCTGGATGTAGATAGCATTTCCTTTAATGAGTCATTTTTACTTGCGTTTAGTCCTTTGATCATTGTCTTCCTGAGAAGAACTGAGTCGTTCATAGCTGATCATCACACAATGTTGCTGATACTGTGTACAATGTTTTCCTGATTCTGCTCATTTTACTTTGCATCAGTTTGTACAAGTCATTCCAGGTTTTTCTGAAGTCTGCCTGTTCATCATTTCTTATTGCCCAATAATTCATATACCCCAGCTTGTTCAGCCATTTCCCAGTTGATGGGTATCCCCTCAATTTCCAATATTTTGCCACCACTAAAAGGGCTGCTACAAATATTTTTGAACATGTAGGTCCTTTTCCCCTTTTTATTATCTCTTTAAGATAAAGACCTAGTTGTGGTATTACTGGATCACATTTGTTTGCCCTTTGGGCATAGTTCCAAATTGCTCTCCAGATTGGTTTAGATCAGATCACAACTCCACCAACAGTGCATTAGTGTCCCAATTTTCCAACATCCTCTCCAACGTTTATCACTTTCCTTTTTTGTCATATTTGCCCATCTGATAGGTGTGAAATGGTATGTCAGAGTTGTTTTAATTTGCATTTCTCTAATCAAAAGTGATTTAGAACATTCTTCATTATATAGCTGTGATTTCTTCATCTGAAAACTACCTTTTTATATCCTTTGATCATTTACCAATTGAGGAATATCTTGTATTCTTTTAAGTTTGACTCAGTTCTCTATATATTTGAGAAATGAGACCTTTATCAGAGACACTTTCTGTAAAGATTATTTCCCATCTTTCTGCTTTTCTTCTACTCCAGGTTGCATTGGTTTTGTTGGAATAAAAGCTTTTTAACTTAATAAAATCAAAATGATTTATTTTATATTTTGTAATGCTTTCTATCTCTTGTTGGTCATGAATTCTTCCCCTCCCCATAGATCTGACAGGTAGACCATCCCTTGCTCTTCTAATTTGCTTATGATGTCACCCTTTATGTCTAAATCATGAGCCCATTTTGATCTTATCTTGGTATATGGTGTGAGATGTTGGTCTATACCTAGTTTGTGACCTATTGTTTTCCAGTTTTCCCAGTAGTTTTTTTTTGAAATAGTGAGTTCTTATCCCAAAAGCTGGGGTCTTTGGATTTGTCAAACACTACATTACTATGGTCCTTGATGCAACAATTCTTATACTGTCTCTCCTTGATCTGTTTTCCAGGTCAGTTGTTTTTCTAATGAGTTGTAACAAACTCTCTTCTATTTTCATTCTTTTGATTTTGTTTTATTATTTCTTGTTGTCTTATGAAGTCATTAGCTTCCCCTTACCCAATTCTAATGTTTTAAGGAATTATTTTCTTCTGTAAGTTTATGGATCTCTTTTTCAATTGGTTGACTTTCTTTTCACAATTTTCTTGGTTTTCTTGCATTGCTCTTATTTTTTTTCCTAATTTTTCCTCAACTTCTCTTATTTGATCTTTAAAGTCCTTTTAAAGTTCTTCCAAGAACTCTTTTTGGACTTATGATGATTTTACATTTTCTTTTGAAGCTTTTACTGTGACAGTTTTGACTGAACCCTGATCTTCTCTATCATCATAGTAGCTATCTGTGGTTGGGTTCGTTCTCTTTTTCTTACTCATTTTTTAGCTGCCCATTTCTTGGCTGTTAACTTTATGTTAGGAGTCAGGCTCTAGTACTGAGGTGTGGTGGATAATGTCTCAGGCTTTAGGTTTTCCATGCTGTTGTTTTCTGAGGTCTATCTAGGGGCTTGACCTCAGGCACTCCTCTGGGTCCTTGAATGATGACCAGGGCCTCCAGCAATGCAGTTACCATAAGCCCTCTTACTCCCTGCAGTCCCCCTAGCAGATGCAAGCTTCAGCTCACCTCTCTGTCCTGGAAGAATAACCAAGGATTCTACTTTCCTGCAAATGACTACAGCCAGCAGGGCACCCACCATGCTGCTATTACATTCACTGATACATGCTAGTTCCTCCTCACCCACAGCCACAGCTTGGGACAGTCTGGTCAGCACACCTGGGTCCCATATCCAGCACCAGCCAGTGGAAGGCCCTGCAATCTTTTCCCACTAGCCCAAGCCCCAGTCTGGCTCTGGCACAAAAGTCCTGAAGCTGAGGCTGCTGCCTACATAGCTGTCCCTAGGGCTTGTTGTTTGCTGATTCTGCTGCCTGGAGGTATCCAGATTTTAATCAGGCCAGACTACTACCTGGGGAAGTCAGGTCTTTCCTAATGTCCTCCCCAGTTATCTTAGGCTGGGCAACTGCTTTACCCCAATTTTTAATTATTTCTGCCACTCTAAAGTTCACTTTAGGGCATTATTTTAAATTATTTGTGGGGAATTTGGAAGAGCCAGGTAATTTCCTACCTCATTTTGCCATCTTCCCAGAATCTTTATAGTGTCTTTAAGATATTTCATATTTTATTTTTCCCCAATTACATGTAAAAACAGTTTTTAACTTTTAAAAAAATTTTGAATTCCAAATTTTCTCCCTCCCTTCCCCCCACAACCTTGAGAAGGCAAGCAATTTTATATAGGTTATACATGTGCAATCATGAAAAACATATAGGAATAATGTTAAGTGGGATGCATTACCATCTGTTTTGCTCCTATACTCTAAAGACCACTTTATCTTTGTTTTGGGGTCGTTTGTTTGTTTATCTATGAACATTTATTGAGCTCCTAGCAAGGAACAATATGTGGTACTGGGGAGCCACTTTGAATGCAGATGAGGGGGGGAAGTGGAGAGAGAAGGCTTTCTACAAAGATGGACACCGAATCAATCTCTTGTCCTATGGCACCAAGCAGGCCCCATGGGGCTTTTCCACCTGACTTGTCACTGATAACTTCTATATGTCTACTCCTTTTTTAGAATTTCAGTTCCTTGGGAGCCATGCTTGTTTTGTTTTTCATTTTGTATCGCTGGCACTTTGCATGTAGTAAGCTCTTCATAAATGTTTTTTATTCACTCATTCATTCAAAGGAAGAAATGTTATGGATGGGTGTTGGGAGATGCTTAGATAAAATGATAGTGGTCTTTATTCCTTTCAAGCTCCTATTATTTGTGTTTCTTTGACTTTGCAGAACTATAATTGGCCATGATTCCTTAGGTGAAGTTTGCCCAGAGTAGTTTTTGTAGCATTAATGGTACTGCCATGTTGAAAACATGATTATACCTAGCCTGGTAATGATAGAACAAACCCCCTTTTGAATCCAGGAAGTTGTAGGATGTTCATAGCACTTGCCCTCATCAGTGCCTCTATTGTAGGGGGTGAGGTGGTGTTGCTCCAGCTGGGAGCATAAAACAAAATGGCTATGTTGAGTCAAGTTGAGAATTGGGTCATTAACTTGGAGTTCCATGTAGGTAGAACCAGGAGGAAGTTAGGGTGCAGTTATAGATAGGAGAGGTCTAAGACTCATTACCAGGGACACATGCTGGGATTTAGAAGAGGAGGGAATCAATAACAAGGAGAAATAAGTTGCAAGAGGAGCTTGCTATAGCCGATGTATGGTAATGTTTGCTCACTGGGATCTATATAGATAGAAAGCTGCTCTTATGCTCATTTACTTTTTAAGCCCATCTATATTTCTGGAATTGCCCCACATATGTTGTAACTCCAGGGTCTCCATACCATGACACTGACTATGGATCCTCCCTGGCCTTAAGGGGCAGAGCTTGTTCATATGTCATAGTTGAAAAGCATACACTGGATTAGAAGTATGTAGGTTGTAGGCAAATCCTCCTGAGTGTTTGTTGAGTTCATTGTACTCCCAATTTACTAATTACCACAGATGGCCCCATGATTACTGGCAATTTGACACTTCCTTGAATACAAATTCTTCCTGTCTGTTTCTTATAGGAGGTGATTAGAGGCCTGGAGAGTAGAGGTCTGGGTCCCTAAGGGTCTTTCTGAGCAATGACTGTTAGAAAATGGAACTACAAGGGGCTGAGGAATTTTCAGTCATAAGTATGTTAGAGGCTTACTATTTGATTTAAAAAACAACCATCTTTTATTCTAGATCAGGTTGGAAGGGAGGCATGGGTACGATAGGACATGGTAGGTGGAACTCTTGTCTCTAGGACCCGCTACCTTTGTGTGCCTCTCTCTTCTAGGCCTTAGTGGGGCCAAGACTCTGACAACTTGGCCCGAGGCCAAGTTTGGGGCACTCACTCCTCAAGGGAAAAATCCACCTAATAATTGATTATATTTTGCTCAGGGTTGAGACTGTTCAGAATCTGAACTGACATGATTATTTGGTTATTGCTCATCTCTGTCTTCTTCATCTGCAACTTCTTAGCAAGTCTTTGTGATCATGGCTTTTGAGTGAGGTAGCATCCCACTGCATCCTCTATCATTTGTATGTTACCACTGGTAGGTATGGATTTGCTAGACTTGGACTGGAGAGTAGGCTTCTCTGAGATGCTCTGGGGACAAGTATCTCTTCAAAGGTGTTTGCCAGTTGGTACATCACTAGTTTCTGTCTGGCACTTCTTTTGCTCCAGTTTGTTGCTGCCTGAAGCAAGGAGGAGTTGCCTTTGTCTACACTGTACAAATCTTATCTGATTTGATACTCATGACAATCCTGGGAGGTAGATGCTATTATGATCCCCATTTTGCAGTAAAGGAAACTAAGGCAAACAGAGGTAATGTGACTTGCCTGTAATCATACAGCTAGTAAGTGTCTCAGGCTAGATTTGAATTCTGGTCTTACAGAATCCAGATCCAGCACTCTATCAATTTGTGTCTACCTAGGAGAAGGTCATCTGATCCACACCACCTTTTGTAAACCCTTGAGCCTTCTGAATGTTTTGCCAATGATTTTGAATAGCCAGGGCACATGATCAGCCTTGAATGCCATGAGGATGATATCATACTTAGTCCTTCTTGACTCATTCCATAACTTCTGATCAAACTCCCTGCCAGTATGAGACCCCTTCATCAACCCCTCTTCATGACAGAGTTTCTTGTTGCTCAGGTCCCATTCCATCTTGGCTTGGAGCCAGCTGGTGAAGTTGACTTTGTCAACTGTGTTGAAAGCATGATATTATACTTCTTAAGGGTGTTCTTGGGGACCTAAACAACATATGCAGTCACACTTTAGCTTCTGGTACCCAGGGACATAGTCAGAGCTGGAGCAATGCTGGGGGTTGGATAAAGAGAGGAGTGACTCACAGCTCTGCACTGCCAACATAGCACAGCACTGCTCCACTCCCACCCCCTTGTTCCTCTTCTCTGGCTGCAGCTCTCTGCTACTACCACTGCATGTAGCTGAGATTATCTTTGTTGTTGTTCAGTTGTTCCAGTTGTGTCCTATACTTCATAACCCTATTTGGGGTTTTCTTGGCAAAGATACTGGAGTAGTTTGCCATTTCCTTCACCAGGTCATATTACAGAAGAGGAAACTGAGGAAAATAGGGATAAGTGACTCGCCCAGGGTTATATAGCTCATAAATGTCTGAGGCCAGATTTGAAGTCAGGAAGATGAATCTTCCTGAATCTAAACCCAGTGCTCTATCCACTATGCCGCCTAGCTGCCCTAAAACAGTCTTGCCATTTGTTTTGCTGGCAGTAGCCTTATCCTTAGGAGAGTCAAGGGGAACAGAAAGTCCAAATCAACAGCCACGCTTTTCTCTGATATACAGAAATTCACTCACCAAATGTCTATATCTTACTAGTGATTGGCCTTAGTGGGATCCCATAACTCATCCTGAGGGGCTTTACCCATCTTTACGGGGTTTTTGTCTAGATTGTTTGACACTGTGGGTGCCAGTGGAGCATGCCCACTATTCGCTGGCCATCCATGGCTCTCACTAATGACTGGCCCACGTCCTTTTCTGTTCAATTCTTTGTTGATGAGTAGCATAATTACACTTACCATATCCTTATCTGTCACCCATTAGTTGACTAGTAATTTTAATTCTTTGAGAATAATATTGCTCCATGACATTGCCCCATTTAGTAAGCCCCTACTATGTGCCAGGCATTGTGTTAAATTCTGGGAGTACACATAATAAAAGAAAGGCAACTCCCAATATTATGGAGCTTACAATATAATGGGAGAAGTCAATACACAAAAAGAAGACACAAAAAGTCAGAGAGCAGCCACCCAAGGGTATCTGATGCAGGAGAGTGATGTTCGTGGAGTCAAAATCAAGCAGAATAGTTGGTAGAAAATAAAGGGTTTAGTTGGAAAGTTCTGAGCCCTCTATAAAGGGGAGAGACAGCTGAGGGTGCTAAATGGGTATTCAGTATCAAAGATGGATCAGTCTCCACAATAATGAGATTTCAGGTGATAAGTTTCTCCTGGGGCTGCCATGATGTTCCTGGAGTTCAAAACCAAGCAGAGGAGCTAATGGAAGATTATTCTTGGCCTCAAAGATATTGAATATAAAAAAGATGGATCTTTGCATTAAAGAGAATCTTTGGATCATTTAAAGCAGTGTGTACTTTTGCATATATATAACAAAGGTGAAGGCACGCTTGTGCTTTCTGGTGGCCCTTTGATCAGGCAATTTCCAAAGGTACTATAAATAAGCCTCTTGTTGAAAGGCATCCTTCAACAGAGGTTCTTGTTTGGTCCCTAGGTCCCAGTGATGGAGTTGCTGTGCCAAAGAAGAAAGGCCGCTACTTAAATTGAACTACAATTTAAAAGGAGTGACTCTGCTCTTTCATACTCTCTCTTTCAATTTGTTGAGTGAGTAGGGAGTCTTTGAGCTCTCTCAGACTTCTAACCAGGAATGAAGGGTGGGCTCTCTCTCCCTTCCTGACCAGTACCTATAAGCACAGGACAGCAAGGGTATGTGCTTGCCTTAATTTGGACACCAAGTCCCTGTCTGCCTCTTATGCTTCATGCTCCTTTCTCTGAGCATAGATGACCAAACAGCAATCCCAAGATGGGCATTTCTATCCTTGGGGACAACCTTGTGAGTTCAGAAGATCAGAAGATTCTGAACTAAGATCCAGGTTCTGACTTCCAGTGGGAGGTAATCTCCACAACAACTTCTTTTTTTTAAATATTTTTTCCAATTACATGTAAAAACAATTTTAAAATTCATTTAAAAGAATTTAAGTTCCAAATTCCCTCCCTCCCTCCTTGTCTTCCCCCTTCCCAGACAGAGCAAGCAATTTGATATAGGTTGTACATGCGAAGTCATGTAAAACATATTTCCATATTAGTCATGTTGTGAAAGAAAACACAGACCAAAAAAAATCCAAGAAAAATAAAGTTTAACAAAGGTACTCTTCCATCTGCATTCAGACTCCATCAGGATTTTCTCTGGATGGATAACATTTTTTCAGCACAAGTCCTTCAGAATTATCTTAGATATTTGTATTCCTGTGAGTAGCTAAGTCATTCATAGTTGATCATCATACAATATTGCTGTTACTCTCTGTATAGTACTCTCCTGGTTCTGCACATCAGTTCATACAAGTCTTTCCGGGTTTTTGGGAAGCATCCTTTTCATCATTTCTTATAGCACAATAGTATTCCATCACAATCATATACCACAACTTGTATAGCCATTTCCCAATTGATGGGCAACCCCCTCAATTTCCTAACTCTTTGCCACCACAAAAAGAGGCTGCTATTTTGTACAAATAGGTTCTTTTCCTTTTCCACAACTTCTTGAAAGGGATGAGTGCCTCAAGAAGCATAAACCCAAACCATGTCCAGACTTGCCAGAAGATATGGACCTTGATTGAGCTGCATGAACAGAAGTGAAGGCTTCTTCACTAGTGAAATGCTTGTTGCACAAAGTCCCACAAAGTGTATCAAATTCTAAGTTATCACCTCCTAATAGTATGCAACAGGAATAATGAATTACTGCTTCATATTTTAAGTATTTGTCAATATAAGTTTATGAGTGTTTTGTGCTTTAAACAATTGGGAGAGGAGGGAGTGGAGGAAATAAATAACTGTCCTATGCCTTATCTACTTTGCATATCAAATATGTTTCTAGAAGGGACCTTCTTAATCCCTTTCCAGAAGACTGTAGACATGAGCCAAACCTAAGCTTTAAGAGATTTTCCCCAAGGCTCTGGGGTTGGGGCATAATGATCCACAGATTACAAGAAGAGCCTGACTCCTCTTCATGGGACCAAGCTCCCCTGAGAAATAACCTGGTCTATGTAACCTTAGAGCTGGTGCCCTTTTGTGGGATCTCTGGGTCACATAGGTCATTATAAAAACTATTAATTCCACTCTATTCTATTCTGGACTCAGTTCATTATCCTTCTGCAGAATCTGTCCAAGTTGTTTGCATCAATGGACCAACTATTAGTTGTCTATATGATTGTATATCATAATCTGGACAATAGACATTATTTATCCACTTGGTTTTTCTCATGTGGATAGTTACACCAAACTCTTTTGAATGATTATAGATATCACTTAGGAGGGTTTGCAATATTCCAAAGCTTTATGTAATTGGCTCAATATCAGTTGTCAACAGGAGTATATGGAGGAGTTAGCCTTCTATAGCAGAGGTTCTTAACATTTTTTATGTCATGGCTCCCTTTAGAAGTCTGATGAAGCCTATGTACTCTTCTCAAAATAATTTTTAAAACAAATGCAACACAAAAGATCACAAAGGAAACCAATTAAATTTAAATACAGTTATTAAATTTTTAAAAAAAGTTCATAGAACTTAGGTTAAGAACCTTTGATCTATAGGAACTCTTTCATTTGAATTCTGTGCTGGACATTCTCCATGACAATGTTTAATCCTTTTGGAAAGCATAATTCACTGTGTTTTGTTTCATTTGATATTAATAATCTGAGCATCAAAATTATCTTAGTTGCTATGTCTTTAAAGTAGTCTTATATGAGTATAACACATACATGGAAGACACTTCATTAGAAGATAGTTGAAATTAATGTTTTTTTCTTTACAAATCAAATACTTTTCCAAAAGCAAATTCTTTTAAAAAATTATTTGCAAACAATAAGCACAGAGGGATCTTGAGTTTGCTACACCTTTCAGTCAACTGTATGATTATATAGATGCGGTTGGTTCCTGAATACTGTTTGTAAAAGCCTTCCTTGATAAAAACCCAGGAGTTTTTCTCTGATTGTGTCAAAACACCAAGACAGTATTAGAGAGAACCAAAAACCAAAAACCAACAACAACAACCAAAAAACCACTTTGAACAATTGAACACAAAGTAAAGGACCCGCCCACCATATTTAATACATCTCAAATGAGTCACTGCCATAGCCACTGTGAGAAATCTGCGTAGGTGATTTATCAAGAAGACTTTAAATACCTGTGTTGCTTATTCTATGAACATTTTACACAGATGGGAAAGCAGGCATATAGGTTAGTAGTTTTGATATTTTATTTATGCCTTTTTGTGGTATTATTATAGAATTTCCTCAATTTTTAAAAGTTTCTACAGCATCACATGGTATAAAAAGATTGTTGAGAGTTGGCATGAGAGAGAGTAGAAGTCATGTTGTATAAAAACCAGCAGGGATCATCAATCAGTAAGAGAGTAGACCAATGAAAACCCTTTCCAACATATACAACTTGAAATGGATATTATAAAAATCTTAATGCAGTTTTAACGTCTAATAGCCTTTTAGACTTTAAAAGCTATTACAGCTTATAACTATTAAGCTCTAAATAGTAATCTATTAAAAAGCTTAAAGTTATTTAATCTATTAAAACTTAAAACTGAGCTAACACTTTTAGGACACTCTGTATGTCTCTTCCAGTCCAGTTCATCCTCCACTCATGTCCAGGTATGACCATGTAACCTCCCCTCCTCCAAATTCAGTAAATTCCAGTGGCTCAGGATTATTTCCAGAACCAAATACAAACTCATTTGGCTTTTAAAAGCCTTCACCACCTACCTTTCCAGCCTTCTTCTTACTTTTCCTACCCTCTCAATACTCTGTGATACAGTTCTCACTATTCTCCACTGCCTCCCACCACTTCGATTGACTGATTGACCTTAGACATGAAACTGGCTCTCTGGGCCTCAGTGTTCTCATCTATAGAATAAGGAGATTGGATTAGATGGCTTCTAGGTCCCAATCCTAAATCTATGATCCTATGATTTAACTTTTGTGGTCTCAGTTTCCTTATCTGTAAAACTGGGAGTCACAGAGTGGGTAGGCTCTCTCTCATGCATACTCTCTCTGGATAGTAAAAGAGGTGTACATCTACATATAGTATTTGTGTAGAAATATACATCTCCACATTGATCTGTATAGGTGTCTATCTATATGCAATAAGAATGACTCACAATTTACTTAATACTATAAGACTTACTAGGTAATTGTCTCACACCAACCCTGTACAGTAGGAAGCATGAATATCGTTATCTTTTAAAGATGAAAAAAACTGAGGTTTAGAGTGGTTAATTGATGTATCAGGGCCAGGACTCTTGACTCCCAGAATGCTCCTTCCATTATACCATGCTGCTAAATATACATTTGTCCCAAATAGTTGCCTTTAGTATCTAGGCTACTTTGGTTCCTTGCCTAGCCAATAGACAAGGACCACTGGGCTGTTTCTGTAAACACTGGCTTCCTGAGCTTATTAGCATACAATGACAATTATTAGATAGAGGCAATGACACAGCAATGGAGAAGAAAACAAAACAAAACCCACCTACGCAGATTTCTCACAGTGGCTATGGCAGTGACTCATTTGAGATGTATTAAATATGGTGGGCGGGTCCTTTACTTTGTGTTCAATTGTTCAAAGTGCTTTTTTGGTTGTTGTTGTTGGTTTTTGGTTTTTGGTTCTCTCTAATACTGTCTTGGTGTTTTGATACAATCAGAGAAAAACTCCTGGGTCCCAATCATGAGATGCAGCTGTGTGACCTCACCTACCTTTGGTTCTTATAGCCCTGGAAGAAGTCTGGAATCTATCTGAGTTGAGGAGGAGAAGCTAGGGGCTATAAAGGGGATGATAGAGAAAGGCTGCAGTCCAGCTGGTTTGCAAGCAACCACAGTAATGAGAAAACAGAAGGATGTAAGCAACACTTCTTAGGCTTAGCAACCAGAGCAGCCTGAAGGCCTAGGTGTTCAGGAATGCAGATATGGCTATAGAGAACCATAATTCTAGAAGGAATTATTAGCAAGCTCTCTACTCCTCCACTCTCCCAGTTTTACAGATAAGAAAACTGAGACTAAGAAAGTTAAATCATAGGATCATAGATTTAGAATTGGGACACAGATGCCATCTACTCCAATTTCCTTATTCTCTAGATGACAGCACTGAGGCCCAGAGAGCCAAAATTTCATGTCTAAGGTCGGTCAGTCAGTCAATCAAATATTTATTAAGTACCTACTATGTGCACTTTGGCTGGGCTGGAGATATAAGTACAAAGAACGAGATAATCCATAAATGCAGTGAGCTTATATCCTCAGGTCACACAGTAAATAGTAGAGCCACAATTCCAACCCAAGACCTCTGATTCTGACATTTTTAAGGGCACATAACAAGTTTATAGAGGGACCACTACTAGCACTCAGGACTCCAGGCTCCCAGTCCACAATAACACACTTTTCCTGCTTGGCCCAGAGATCCTTTTTTTTAAAAGCTCTGGCCCAGGTTTCCCTCCAACTGTAAATATGTACTTTGTATGCAAATCTAAGTTGTCAAATTCATTTCCCTGAAACTCTGCAGCCAAGTACACTTTCAGAGTAGGATTAAATCAGGAGCTCAGAGGTGAGGGTAAGAGAAAATACTCTAATCTCTCAAGGAAGCCTACTTCTAAGGTATAAAGCAGCAATATACAGTCCCTTGAGCAGTGCCAGGGTCTGTGGAAGAAGAGGACTGGAAATAAATGCAGATCCATTGGTTTGCTATATGCTACTGTAAGGCACAGCCCTGGCCTCCCAAAAGTCAGTGAGATAAGCTAGCTTCTTGTGTTTCTGCTATCCCAACTCTCACCAACCCACAGAAAGTTTCCTTCCTCAAATATTCAGCATCTTCAGCATCCTGCTCCCAGGGACTAAGAAGTCCAAGGTACATTTGGCAATCCTTGGCATTATTTGAGGTTCCTATGATGATGCTATTCTGTGATCAAACTGTAGGATTTGGCAGATAAATTAATGTAACAGGATGTGAAGCAATGTAGTGTGTCACCATAGGGCCCCATGACACAGATATCTGGAACTTGGGGAGACTTGGTTTAAAGGGAATATAAAGGAGAGAGGGGAGAGGGAAAGGGGGAAGAGGAGAGAAGGGACAGAGAAGAGGAGAGAATGAAGAAGGGCCAGGGAAGAAGGAAGAGGGGAAAGAGGAAAAGGGAGTAGGGAAGAGAGGAGAGGAGAGAGGGGAGAGGGGAGAGGCAAGAGGGGAAAGAGAAGAAGGGAGAAGGGAGTTGGGGAAAGGGGAGAATGGTGAGAGAACAGAGGGAAAAGGGGAGAGGGGAGAGGAGAGAAGAGAGAGTAGAGAAGGGAGAGAAGAGGAATAACTTCATATCTAGGCTTGGCATTCCAACTATTGACTATAGCTTTGCTCTCGGGGTCACTGGGGATTAAGAAAGTTGTAGAAACACTTCAGGATCTTATTTAGGCAGAGCCTCCCGTCTCCTCTGAAAATACATACTAAGGCTACCTAGTAGAACCCAGAAAACTTTTTTTTTTTAACGTGGAGGGTGGGGAGGGATTTATTTCAGTATTATTGATTTGCCATCTTAGATATTAATAATGGTTCAAATAGCCATTGAATTGACAACAAGTTGTGAAAAGGGGGGAGAACCCTTCTCGAAAGGGTTCAACTTCGCTATTAACAAAAGAAAAAGACTGAGATCTGCTCTTCCATTTATGGTCTCAGAGAGTTACCTGGAGTGCACTGAGAGAGGTTAAGGTTGACTTAAGAGTCACACATACAGTCAGTATGTATCATTGGCTGTACTTTAACCCAATCAGATTTTCTTGACTCCAAGGTCAGTAATCTATCTGATACCTTGAAAACTTAAGATGTCAAATTCTTCTATCATTTCTCTTCAGGGTGGTGATGCTTAGCCCCGGGAAAATTTTTTTTAGTGTTGGCTTCTGGGATCTAATTGGAAACTACAGTAAGAGCAGTCCGTGTAAGCTACCTTTCACTGGTGACATGCAAGGGCCATTGAAAGTGTGTTTAAGACATTTTAGGGGCTGCTGCACCTCTCAGAAAGACCCTCAGATGTTCCGCAAAAATAGGGTGCTACGAAAAAAGTGTGTAATTCCGAAACCCCAAATATCAGATCAGAAAAAAACCCAACACTCTAATGTTCAAGTCTTTTTACATGGAGGATGTTTAAAATTTCAGCAAAATTGTGTCATTTATAATTTACCATGTCATCTACATTTATTAAAAATTAATACTATAGCTATTCTTCTATTCAGAGAACTTGTAAATGTATCATTTGTCTCTCTCTTTTTAAATTGAGGCCATCTGTTTTAGTTGTCTCTGCCGCCTTCCTATACTAACCTTATGTTCACAGCCCCAGTTTACACATTCTGATGTCCCAATCCTCATCATCATGTAATTGGCAGAATTCTTTTATTCTCTTGTCTATAGCCCAACCAAAGTCATCTTCAAATCCATCTTTTTTTTAACCATTTCCCCCCCTCAAGCATTTCTTGCCCTTCTAACTTCTCTCTTGCTATTCTTTCTCTTAATTTTTCACAATGTGCTGAATTTATCCCAGGTATTACTTATGCCTTGGTAACTCATTTTTTTAAGTTCTCACTTTGAAAAATATATTTTCCTCAAAGCCTAGTTCCTTTTATCTGTGTAATGCTCCTCTTCCTTCTCCGGGGGTGTTGGGAGAGGGAAGTGGTGGTAGTGGTGGTAAATGGTGCATATGATGAAAACTTATGAAATCACTGGGATTTTTAAAAGCAGATTTGGCAGCCTTTTTGTGTTTACTTGGATTGTGAGCTATAAATTCAATTTAGAGTTCTCTCTTAAAGAAGAGGTTATTTGTTATCTGACTAAGTATGTGTCAGTGGATTTGAGACAGACAAGGTGGGTTTGGGGAGGTTTGGTTTTCAGCAAGCTATCTCATTCCATAATCATGATTTTTTAATTTGTTTTTTTTTCTCTTTAGTTTGAGTTCTACAGTTAGTTGACTTAATGTTTTTCATGTACAGAGTCATAATTAGGGAAGGCTTCTGAATGGGGCTAAGCTGTGTACTTTCTAGCATACCACCAAAGACAATTCTAAAATGAGAAAACCATTTCTGAATAACTCTCAAATCCTGAGTAAGGATGCAAAGAATTAGTAATTTAGTCAGAATAGGGAACTCCTTTCACCAACCCAAAAGCACCAGAATCTATAACTTGGCAGACAAGATTTAGGATTTGCCCGAGGATCAATGAGGTTAAGACTTTGCCCCGCCCCCCCCCCTGCATAATCTAGCAAGTATCAGAATTTGAATTCAGAGCTTATTGATTTCAAGCCCAGTATTCTCTTCACCAAGTCATGCTCACAATCCAGAGCATTCTTTGATAATTTGATTATTGGAAATGAAAATCAAAACATTATAAATTGAAGGTGTTTCCAATCCTTTATAATTCTCCTAAAATGAAACCCTTTCTGCTCATTTTAGGAGTAAGACTTAGAACTTGTACCCCAAATAAATAAATGCATCATTTATACTTGTCCTCTTAACTCTGGTATTGCACAAAATGTCATTATGAGCTGCAGACTACATGTGAGCGCAGCTGTTACATGTCTAGTAACCTAATTGTTATAAATATGCATGCAGTTCCATTTTCATTCTTTGAAAATAGTGTCTTTAAAAACTGTATTTCTGAAAGGTAGCCAAACCTTCATTAACTGTAATGGCCAAGCCTGGTCCAAAAGAACACATAAAGAATCTCACTTCCTTCTTTCTAGGGAGGTGGGAAACTAAGAGTGTGGAATGTTGTATATACTGTCAGACAATTGATTTAGCTTAACTGCTTTTTGTTACAAGGGAAGGTTTGATATAAAGGGCATATTGGGAAAGGACTGTGTTGTAAAGACAAAAGCATCAATAAAACTTTTTTTAAAAATGCCAAAGATTATACTTCCATTGTCTTTCCCAATACCAGCACATCTAGCATGTGAGGGACGTGCTATGATTTCAACCTATTGTAAAAAAGAGTTGAGTTGACAAAAAGGAAGAATTTATTTCAGTAAAAAAGCTAGAGAGGATCCCTTTTCAAATTCACTTAAAGTGAATTGGACAACTGGCAAATATAGCTATTTCTGGTTACTGTAAGCTTAATTAATAGAGTCTTTGTTACCTGTATTTATCTATCTAAGATTAATTGTAAAATGCTTTTTCTTTGAAATAGGGCTATTAAAGGAGATTGAACTTTGTTACTGCAGAGTATTTCTTAGGATGGAGTCATTGGCATCCTAAGGGGGAAAAACATTATTAGGTTATGCTCCTCCTACAATGCAAATGCTCCCCAAATTATATTTTATCATATAATTGATGAGTTCTCAATGTCTTAATTAGATGATGAATGGTAAACTTCTTATAGGAATTCTGGAGGACCTGAGGGCCTCAGTACGAATTTCCATACCACTTGGAAAAAGACATTTAAAGCAAATTTTTGTGTACATGATGCCCAATATGGAGGTCTCAGATGTCCTTGAAATGAAATAAGAAACATTTTACAAGCTTTTTCCCCCTTCTAGTCAGTAGCATTCATTAGGACAACTCACAGTCTGGGAACTGATTATATGACATGGATTAAATGAAGAATAATAATTTGAGCCCACCAAAAAACAACAGGGCAAATTTAACATAAACAGGAGCTCTGTATGTAGTAACTTGACCTCAAAGTACATATGCTGAGTGAAAATACGGAGGGAGTGTCATGTAGATGTAACAAGGGACCATACATCCCAGACTCTCCTAAACAGCAAATCAATCATATTTATTGAGTACTAGGGATGTTTCCAGTACTGTCCTTGGTACTTCTGGGATACTATAGAAGGGGACGGTGCCTTGGACCATAAAGTCTTTATGATGCAACTGGAAGACCCTGTGAAGACTTGAGGAAATAGCTAACAAATATATGGTACCATATGAACAAATGATACGTTGTATAGTTCAAATTGTGAGAGCTACAAGAATCTGGATTAAGGAAATATTATGAAGTGAGTTTACTAAGAGACTACACAGAAGAAAAGTGGAAGCTGAACTAGACCTTAAAAAATGGTGGGATTAGTAGATGGGAGTAAGAAAAACTTCATTTCTCCCTCCCCCGTCCCCCAATTGAATGTAAGCTCCTGAAGGGCAGAAATTATTTCATTTTTGTCTTTGGCTAGCAAATAGCTTAGTGCCTGGCATAAATTAGGTATTTAATAAATGCTTATTGAATTTTTTGAATTGGGGTCTAGTACAACTGCTAGAGAAAGAGGACATAAAATTCCAAGAACACAAGACAGATTCTATGGTAAAACAAAGAAAAACAGTTCAATAGTCTGGCATTCATGCATATACTATTCCTTTTCTCCTTTCCTTCTAATACTGACATCTCTACTCTGAAATTCATGACGTAAGATCTGATTCTGGCTGGAGGAGACTCTTTCCTTTCTGGGGAAGACTTAAGGTGTATTTTCCTTCTCCTATTTGAACTGACCCCCCCCCCAAGAAGATACCCAAGATGTCAGATTACTTTTGACACTATCTATGTGACCTCGACCAAGACTTTCCCATTTCTTGGCTTTAGTTCCCTCACCTGGAAAAAGAAAAGATTGGAGTTGACCTGTAAATTTCTTTCCATCTGTAATTCTATGACTCAGTTATCCAATGATTTCACCTCTGTCTGATGGGGGGGTGGGGTAACATTGTATTTTATTATACCATTTTATCTATATGTATAAAGAGTGAAGCAACTTTAGGCAACTGCCCAGGAAATCTCATTCATTTGTTTATTCATTCATGCATGCAATAAATATTTATATGCCTACTATGTACAGGGCATTCTTCAAGGCAAAGAATTTGATTAGTGCAGAAAACCAATCTCTATTATTCAGATTTCCTGGTAAATTTCTTGGACTGAATTATACAGATTGTGGTCTGTCATATCCAGTTAATTATCTTACTGTTCAGTATTTAGACTTACTGGGCTCTTTATGTTGGGGCACGCTGTGGTTAGATTCTAAGACTAATGGAGCAGGGCCTCTGCTGTCACTAGAGGGTTTCTCCTGCCTTTGGGATCCATTCTTTGTACCTCTGGGCAGGGCACCAGTTAGGAAGTGTTCCGGGCATTCTGTAAGCTGTTTGTTTGTATTCGGTTTCCGGTGGGTTTTTAGTTTCCTTTTGGCAGCTATGGTTCATACATCTGATAATACTTACAGCTTGTACTTTCCTCATCAGGCAGCGAATAGGTTTTTGTGATGTCTTACATTTGGCATGACAACCTTGATGGGGTAAAAGAGTTGCAAACAGAATTTAACGTAATAATAGAAGGAACAGCAATTGATCTGTTAGACAGAAAGAGCCATCCGGACCAGCCACAAAAGTCAAACCCTCGATTTTGAGTTGCTTAAAGCATCAGACTCTTTGCTCTTCCTGTTTACTTCAGTTTTAAAGTATGCCATTTACTTGACCTTAAGTACACTCCTTAGGCGTGCTCTGGCTGTGAGGGAGTCCAAACCGGACCAAAATAAGCATACTTGACTTTAATGAGAGCTCTGCATCATTCACAAGGGAAACACCTCCAGTCTCCAGGGCCTCCATTGTGTTTCCCCTTAAAGGCAGGTTTCAGTGGAAGTCTCTACAGGTCTTAACCCTTTCCTTCCTGCTGAAATTTATGTAGTACAACCTAGGGCCAGGTTCAGAAGAGTTGATTCAAGGCGAATAAGGAAGGAACTGAGACATACTGCGGTAGTATGGAAAATGAGCCAGGTTTTAAGTCCATGTTTCTGTTCTGCCACCTGCTAGCTGTATAACATTTCCCCATTCTGAATCCTCAGTCTCTTCCCCTGGGAACTGAGATATTGGACTCATAGGACTATAGAGTTAGAACTGGAATGGACAGTGGAGATCATCTAGTCAAGCCCCATCATTTATCAGCTGTGGAACTGAGGCCCAAGAGCCACTTGTCCAAGGTCATCCAGGTAGTAGCTAGTAACAGAGACAGAATTTTACCCAAGGTCCTCTGAGTCGAAAGCCAAAGCACTCTGTCTCCTCCATTGTCTTTTGCAGCTCTACCATTCTGTGGTTCTATCTATTAATATAGAGTTTATTCCTGGGGAGTTGTGGGTAATCATTATTATCCAGTTAGTAGATGGTGCTTCTGACTACTTGCCTCTCCCCCCTGGAACAGTTAAAGCAAGAAGAGGTGTGAGAACACTGAAGCTGTTCAGTGCAATTCAGCAAGAACCTATCCAGCTCCTCCTAGGTAGGGGGCCTGAAATTTGAATTATATTCCTATTTTGTTTATTTTTGCTTTTTATATACTCTTAGTTCCCATAAATAATTAAGAGTTTGCTTTAATGTAGGTGTATATTGGGGGGAATGAGGGGGACAACAAGAATAAGAAGTAAGAAGAATAAGAAAAAAAAAGACCAGAAATGAGGTAAAGTTTTTACATTGTTTAGAAGATGAAAGAATAACAATGTAGAAACTGAAGAAAGGTGATATACTCTGAAGAGGAGGAAAAAAATTGTTTTTAATAACCCTCAGATAAAAAGGTTAAGTTGATAAGAAATAGACATAAGAGCTGTAAAATGTAAAGGGTGACAGGAAGGGGTGTTAGAATCTTAGGGCAAATGTTTATCAGCAAATCACTCAGAAGTTTTTAATTAATACCTACCCACATGTATGCTGTACTGACTTGGTCCGTGAACAAAAATTTATTGGTCATGGACAGATCAATCCATCTCTTTAGGCCTCAGTTTCTTTATCTGTAAAATGAAAAGTTTAGACTGCTTATTAGATGATCTTTAACAGCCCTTCCAGCACTAAATCCTGGGAAAGGAAAAAATGGGGCTTTATGAGCTTGACAAAGAAGAAAATACAAGTTTACAAGCTAAGGATAATAAGGGTGTTGATTAGGAAAGGGAGGAAAACCTGTTATTCTGCCTTTTTAAGTGAAATAGCTACAAACCACCTGCATGTTTCTAGCAAGTATTAATCAGTGACTTAAAAAAACCATATACAACACAACTCCATGTTCTGGTTTAAAAAAAAAGTAATTGGGTTCCCATTATTTTAAATTATATTGTATAGAAGAGGAATAAAAAGTCATTCCTTTCTCTTTAAAAGGAACTCTTTTTTTCTCTCCTCACCTGCTCTCAAACTATTTACTGTAACTTTCCAGGGGCCATAGAGTTGTTCCCTATCCAGAGAGCTGAGTGGGGCTTTCTTTATCACAGGACTTGGCTCCTGACAAGCCATCGCCCTAATGGCTCCACAGATGAAATCTTTAGGTAATGGACCCTCAGAGTTCACATTTCAAGGAGACTCTTAAAAAAGAGAGACTGATTGATGTATCTACCTTCCCTATCTCAGACTCCGCCTCCCCAAACCAAGTGGGACAGATTCCCAAATGGGAAAGTGCAAATAAAGTACATGATTGCCAATGAAATTCTTTCGTTGATTTCCACTTGACAGGGAACTTTGGAAAAGACTGATCATTATCATCAGCAGAAGGATGGATTGTGGTAATGCCTTCAAACTTGCTGAATGCCTGATAAACGCAGAGGTTAAGAAGGAAGCTATTAGCTCATGCTCCATAAGGAGAGAGAGAGAGTGGGAAGAAGGAGCACTCTTAGGGAGACCTACTGACCTTTTGACCACAGAGCCCCAGAGACCGGCTTTTGTTTGCAATGCTAATAATCCAGATGCATGGGGCTTCTGATTGTAAGGGAGGCTTCACTCTGTTTCACCAAACCTAGTGCTGGTGAGGCCAGGCAGCATTTCCTTCTTTGGGTGGGCTGAATGATAATTTCAAGGTCTTGGGCAGTCCTGGGCCAAAGAGAAGTTTACCTGGAGCCAGAGAAAGGGCCAGTGTCTAAACCCGGGGCAGGAATTGTTTGCAGTTGTGTTCTGGTGTTACCTGGCTACAGGGCTGTTCCTCAGAGGTTTGGGGAGAAGGCACCCTGAGCCAAATCCTACTGTGTGGGCAATCAATGTCATGACCCTTCTGGCATTTGTATCTAGGCAAAATCAGGTTAAAATGGCCACACAAGGCAGCCTCTTAGAGAAAAGTCACTGAAATCATAAAGTATGAAGGGGGGAAAAGGGAATCATTTTATTTAGGGCAGCTAGGTTGTATGCTCTATAGGGAGTCAAGAAGACCTAAGTTCAAATCTTGCCTCAGACACTAGCTGTAAGATCCCAGACAAGTCACTTAGCCTCAATTTCCTCACCTGTAAAATCAGAATAACAATAGTGCTTACCTCATAGGGTTGTTGTAAGGATCAATTAGTCGATATGTATAAAGTGCTAGATAGATGATGATAGCTATAATTATGATCATCTGCTTTGCTCTCATGATAGTGGTGGAAGTGGCATTAAGGTATAATTATATGTAATGATGGACAGTGGCATTTATGCAGTTCTTTAATATTAGAAAAATGCTCTGCATGTAGTAATTTATTTGAGCTTCACAACAACCCTTCCAGGAACTTACTACAGTTATTATTTCATTTGACAGAAAGAGAAAGCCAGGCTGAGAGAGCTTGTGGCCTGTCGATAGACATAGGCCCAGGGTCAGTAAGTATCAGAGATGGGACTTGAATCCAGGTCTTCTGACTCAAAGTTTGGAACTCCTTCTGTTGTACAAGGTTATATCTCCAAGAAGAACCTCAGTTCAATTTTAGCACTACCTGGTAGGATGGTGGTACCTCTTCCCTTGACTTCCCACCTCCCTGAGTCAAAACCCAGCAGAAGCCAACATATGATTAACCCATGTGCCCCTAGGGATGGCTCTGCCCAAATAACCCTCGCCTTTCAGAGTAATTATAATGCTAGAACTTACATTTCTATAAAGCTTCAAGGTCTACAAAACACTTTTCTCACAATAACCCTGTGAGGCAATTACTAGCAGCGTCACATTTTATATATTAGGAAACTGAGGCACATGAAACTTAAGTGACTTGTTCAGGAGCACACAGATAGGAAGTCTCTTTCCATAGGATTGTATTCAGGTCTTGTGAGTACCAGACAAACCAATGTATCTCACACACAGGGGACTCCACTTGTCAGGAAACAAGAGACCAAGAAAGAATGCACTGGTGATAGTAAATCAGTGCCTGCAAAGGGACAGTGCAGTGAAGTCGGAAGAGCTCTAGGTTTTGGATTTATACAATATGTGTTTACACTATACACTACAATGCACAATATTTATTAAGCACCTGCTACCTGCCAGACAATGTGTGGAGGGCTGGGGAAACAAAAAGACAATCCCTGCTTTCAAGGAGCTCACAGTCAAATGGGGGAAGACAATACACAAAAGGAAGCTGAAAAGGGGCTGGCCCAGAGGTTATTCTGGGGTGGTGGTGATGGATTGTAAGATAAGCAGGGAAGCTGGTAGGAAAATGAAGAGACGGCTGAGATTTGGGGTCCTCAATCAAAGGAGACGGTAGGAGAAGATTGTTTTTGCTCCAATCTCTAGCCTGTAGATTGGATGGGCAGAAGCAACTGAGGGCACTGATGAGGTGTGAGTACCAAAGGTGAAACAATTTGCATGATAGTGAGTTTCCTGATGATGAATTTATCCTGGGGGGAGGGGTATTGGAGAGGATGAGGATGATGATGGAGTCAAAACCAAGCAGAGCAGCTGGTGGCAAATGAAGAGATAGCTGGGATTTGGGGTCCTCTCTGAAGGAAGGCTCCAATTCCTAGCCTGCAAATTGGACAGACAGAAGCAACTGAAGGGACTGATGAGGTGGTGTGAGCACCAAAGTTGAAGCAATCTCTATGATAATGAATTTCCTGATGATGAACTTGGGCAGGGGGAGGGAGAAGGGATGATGATGATGATGATGATGATGATGATGATGATGATGATGATGATGATGGTGATGGTGATGATGATGATGGTGGTGGTGATGATGATGGTGATGATGATGGTGGTGATGATGATGATGATGGTGGTGATGATGATGATGGTGATGGTGATCATGATGGTGATGATGATGATGATGATGATGGAGTCAAAACCAAGCAGGGCAATGGGTGACAAATGAAAAAAAAACAATTTGAATCTCAGTGCTCTTATTTACTACCTATGTAGTTTTGAGCAAATCATTTCATTTCTCATCTGTAAGCTAAGAAGATCTCTAACACCCCTTGCAATTCTAAGTCCTCTGGTATTCTAAAGCAACTTGAATAAACATCTGGTGTCTGAGACCATCACACCAAGGGTTTCAGCCGAGCTATTCTGACGCAACTGCAGGAAGCGGTTTGGTAACAGTGAACTTGGAGTCATCGGACCTGAATTCAAATGTTCCCTCTACCCACAACCCATGACATCTTGAGCAAAGTGCTTCACCTATCTGGGTCTCATCTATAAAATGAGGAGGATGGACCAGATAACCTCTAAATTTCCTTTCAACCCCAGAACTATGATCAGACCCACACTTCAGTTATATATTTCAACTCAAATATGTTTTGTAACTCCTTTCTTTTAGAAGCCTCACAATTACCTTACCTTTTTTTTTAAATGCTGAAACCATGGCTATTCTTGATACTTTATTTCTCCCACAATGCTTAATTAACATGGTATCTGAGCACATAGTAGGTGCTTTATAAATACTTGGTGGTAGACTAAAGCAGATTAAGGCAGTAAACAACATCCTGTACAAAAACAGGCAGTGAGCAGGATTTGGCCCTCAGGCCCACAGTTCACTGACCCCTGGACTAAAGCATTAAAACAAATTAGTAAGAGCCTTTGCAGATGCTGGTAAAATTCCATAATCATATTTAATTTTTGTTGGGAGAAGAAAGATGAATTAGGTTAGATTCTTACCACTCTATTAGACTTAAATTATTCAGTTTTGTCTGCCATTTGGAAAAGATCAATTGATTTAATTTTCCCCCCCCTTTTCAAGGAAGAGTATGGTTAGGAGTTTCCTTTCTTGATATGCTCTTTCTGGCAATTTGGTTTCATTCCAGGAGACTCCAGGCCTTGTGTCACTATTTCAGCATGTTTCCCAGAAGGGGAAGAAGCCAACCCTCAACAATTCCTCAGGCCTGGAGTAGTGAGGCAGGTGAACCGTGAACAAAGCTGCCAGGAAACCTAGCCCAGGAGCAGTGAAGCCCATGTAGTGGATGTTGGGCTCTGAGAGATCAGCCATGAGCCAAGCAATTCAATATTGTGACATGCAGAGATGGAGGTATAATTATACTTTTAATCACAAAATGGAGTTTAATTCATACTATAAATCACATAACACGATATGCAAACTTCTGGCATCTTATTTTGTTTTCTTAGAGTAATTTCATAGAAGTGACTTTGAGGTGAGGAATACTTCTCTGTTGCTGGATGCTTAGAGAAAGATTAATACATTATTTGTTACCATTATAATAAATGCATTGTATACAAACACAGCAATCACCTCTGATCCATTCATTTTTTCTGCAGCTAATTGCCACAGGTTCCATTATGGAATGAAGTGCCATCTATAATGCCAACCATATTTATTAAAATATAATTACTTTAATGAAATTGTTTTGAATTATTGTATTTCCACTAAATAAGGCATTGTTAAACAAAAAAAGTTTCTTCACTAGGGTTGATTTTTCTAGCCGATTATGGAAATGGCTATGAAATCTCCAGCTTTAAATTAGGTGCCTTTCTCCTTGTGATTTCATTTCAGAGTATCCCCATTTTAAGGCTTATGTTGTTAGGTTTACTCCCTCCACCCCTTTCAGTTCTGCAATGCAAGAAAGAACTTTGGTGGGGCAAGGATGCCCAAGCTGCTTTGTGGTGGGTTGAAATGAGTAGATGGCAATGGTGGAAGGTAGGCAAACCAAAAGGAATGCATCCTCTCTTGCAGTCTCTACTGGGCACTTTCCTCAGGCCAAAGGAACCTTTTCCTTCCCCTGCCAGACCCTTCCCTCTCCCCCAATCCAAAACTGAGCCGATTGCTTCTTAGGCTTCATGACAACATGAAGTGGGCACATTTGGGGGAAGCAGTAAACTCCTGGTCAATCTTGAGTCATTGCTGCCAGGTGGAAGGTCAGGAGGTGGAGCCAAGATGGTGGAGTAAAGGTAGGGACTTGCCTGAGTTCTCCCCCAAACCTCTCCAAATCTCTTTAAATAATGACTCTAAACAAATTCTAGAGCTACAGAACCCAAAAAAGATGAAGTGAAACAATTTTCCAGCCCAATACAACTTAGAATGTCAGCAGGAAAGGTCTGTTGCACCAGGGTGAGAGAGGAGCTCAGTCCAGCACAGACTGTACCAGCACAGACCAGACCCAGGCAAACCCAGAGCAGGCCTTAGAGCAACTGAATCAGTGGCGACAGTGGCAGTTTCCAGATCTCTCAATCCACAGATAGTAAGGGGATCAGACAACAGGTCAGAAGGAGAGGTACAGGGGTCCCTTTGCTGGCACAAGGGGCAGGATTCTGTTGCATTGTCAATACTTGGATCTAGGTTGCAGTCCTGGGTCTTAGTCCTAGTGTAATGAGGAGCATTAACATAGCAGAGCTTGCTACTGCAGGGGAGCAGGGACCCTGGTCACAGTTCCAGGGTTGAAAAGAGTGCTTATAGTTTCTCACAAAACAATGCACAGTACAGGAGAGTGGTAAGCACGCCTTTCACTAGATCATACGATGTTGGAAGAGCCAAAAACTTTTAAGCCCCCAGAATTAGCTCTGAAAATGGATTCTCAAAAAGACCTGAAGCTTGGGACAGTATCTCCTCCACTTGGGAAGCAGAGCTCCACTTTAGCATAGAGTTTAAAAGTAAAGAAATTGGCTGGAAAATGAGCAAACAACAGAAAAATATCTGACCACGGAAAGTTAATATGGTGACAAGGAAGATCAAAATGCACACTCAGAAGACAGCAACATCAGAGCTCCTACATCCAAAGCCTCAAAGAAAAATATGAATTGGTCTCAAGACATGGAAGAGCTCAAAAAGGATTTTTAAAATCGAGTAAAAGAGGAAGAGGAAAAATTGGGAAGAGAAATAACAGTGATGCAAGAAAATCATGAAAAAAATCAATGACTTAGTAAAGGAGATACAAAAAATACTAATGAAAAGAACACCTTAAAGAAACAGAATAGGCCAAAAGGTAAAGGAGGCACAGAAATCAAATGATAACTCCTTAAAAAGTAGAATTGGCCAAATGGAAAAGGAGGTACAAAAGCTCGCTGAAGAAAATAATTCCTCGAAAGTTAGAATTGAGCAAGTGGAAGCTAATGACTTTATGAGACATCAAGAAACAATCAAACAAAATCAAAAGAATGAAAAAATAGAAGACAATGTGAAATATCTCATTGGGAAAACAACTGATCTGGAAAATAGGTCCAGGAGAGATAATTTGAGAACTATTGGACTACTTGAAAGTCATGATCAAAAAGAGAATCCAGACTTCATCTTTCCAGAAATTATCAAGGAAAACTTCTCTAATATTCTAGAACCAGAGGGTAAAATAGAAGTTAAGAGAATCCATCAATCACCTCATGGAAGAGATCCCCAAATAAAAACTCCTAAGGATATTATAGCCAAATTCCAGTCCTCCCAGATCAAGGAGAAAATACTGCAAGCAGCCAAAAAGAAACAATTCAGATATCATGGAGCCACAGTCAGGATAATACAAGATTTAGCAGCTTGTACATCAAAGGATCGGAGGGTATGGAATATCATATTCCAGAGTGCAAAAGAGCTAGGATTACAACCAAGATTCACTTACCCATCAAAACTGAGTATAATCCTTTGAGGGAAAAATTTACATTCATTGAAATAGGGAACTTTCAAGCATTCCTGATGAAAAGACAAGAGCTGAATAGAAAATTTGACTTTCAAATACAAGACACAAAGGAAGTAGAAAAAGGTAGACAGGAAAGATAAATTGTAAGGGATTCAATAAGATTAAGCTGTTTATATTCCTACATGGGAAAATGATATTTATAACTCCTAAAAACTTTCTCATTATTAGGGCAGTTAGAAGGAGTTTGCATAGGAAGAAAGCAGAGGTGTGAGTTGAATGTAATGGTATGTTTATCTAAAAAAATAAAATTAAGGGATGAAAAAGAAGAATGCACTGAGAGAAGAGGAAAGGGAGAGGTAGAATGGGATAAATTATCTGACATAAAAGAGGCCTGAAAGAGATTTTTACAGTGGAGGGGAAAATGGGGGAAGTGGGGAAGGGAGCACATGAACCTTACTCTCATCGGAATTGGCTCAAAGAGGGAATAATATACACACTCAGTTGGGTATAGAAATCTATCTTACCATATGGGAAAGTGGGAAGGGAAGGGGATAAGGCAGGGGGAGCTGATAGAAAGGAATTTGGAGGAGGTAAAAGTCAGAAGCAAAACACTTTTGAGAATGGACAGGGTAAAAGGAGAGAAAGAGTAGGATAAACAGGGAAAATAGGATGGAGGGAAATACATAGTTGGTAATCATTACTGTGGGGAAAAATTTATGGCAAGTTTCTCTGATAAAGACTTCATTTCTCAAATATATAGAAAACAGAGTCAAATTTATGGAAATAACAGCCATTCCTCAATTGATAAATGGTCAAAGGATATGAACAGGCAGTTTTGAGACAAAGTAATTAATGCTATCTGTAGTCATATGAAAAAATGCTCAAAATCACTATTAATGAAAGAAATGCAAATTAAAACAACTCTGAGCTACTACCTCACACCTGTCAGATTGGCTAATATGGCAGAAAAGGAAGATGACAAATGTTGGAGAGTATATGGGAAAATTAAAACACTAATGTACTATTGGTGAAGTTGTATACTGATTCAACCATTCTGGAGAGCAATTTGGAACTATGCCCAAAGGGCAATCAAACTGTGCATACCCTTTGACCAAGCAATACTTACTAGGTCTGTATCCCAAACAGATAAAAAACAAAACAAAAAGGAAAAGCATCTATGTATACAAAAATATTTATAGCAGGACTTTTAGTGGTGGCAAAGAATTAGATACTGAGGGGATGTTCATCAACTGGGGAGTGGATGAGCAAGTTGTATATACTTGTGATGAAACATGGAAATACTTACATGAACTGGTGCAAAGTGAAATGAGCAAAACCAGGAGAACATTGTACATAGTAACAGCCATATTGTATGATGATCTACTATGAATAACTTAGCTATTCTCAGCAATACAATGATCCAAGACAATTCTGTAGGATTTATGATTAAACATGCCGTCCATCTCCAGAGAAAGAACTGAATGAAAATCAAAGGTTTTTTTCTTTCTTTTTCTTTCTTTTCTTTCTTTTGTTCTGTGTTTTCTTTCACAGAATGACTTATTGGAAATGTGTTTACCATGACTGCAGAAGTATAAATTATGTCAAATTACTTGTCTTCTCAATGCGGGGGAGGGGAAAAGGGAGAGAATTTGGAAATTAAAATTAAAAAAAAGAATATTAAAATTACATATTTTTTTTACATATAATTGGGAAAAATAAAATATTAAATAAGATTTTAAAAAAGAGTAAAGGAGATCAGAAAAGAAATTTCTTAGTGCACAATATTACTTAAAAACATTATGAACAGTTGGTAATAGGATGGTTCAATGGATAACCTTTCCCCCAATCCCCCCCACCCAAAATTCTGCTTAGACCAAGCTGCTTTTCCAACAGTATGCCTTCTAATGGTATAGATTTAAAGCTACCTTATTTTGTATTATTCTTGTGCAACTCATCCACATTGTGTTTACTCATGACTGGGGGTCATCCTCTTAATCTCATGACATTGAGAGGACACCAGTGAAGCATGTAGGCCACTCATGTCTATTACCTTGGTTAGTTACTAAAGGGTTTTTGAAGTTTGGACAAAAGTTCGAATTCATTTCTTTTTTCTTTTTTTCCTTCTGATTTGACAGCGATTTCCATTCTTTTTTTTAAAACCAACCTTCTTACTTTTTAAAATAAATTTTTAAATTAATAAAACAATCAATGTTCTGTTACTCCCAATCCTTCCCCAACACTGAAAAAGAAAGAAAAATAAAAAACCAAACCCTTGTAATAAATGTGCATAGTCCAGCAAAACAAATTTTCTTGTTGGACACATGTCCAATGAGGATGCAGTGTTCTTAGTCAATCGTTTCTTTGTCAGGAGGAAGGTAGCAATTCATGTCCATCTAGCTTTATAAAGGAAAAGTCAAGTTGATTTCATTTCTTTTAAATTAGCTCCCTGGCCTTTTAGGATTGTGGCTTGGCTTCCGTTGGGGTCACTCATATTTCTTTGAGGCCAGAGGCAACTAAATGCATTTTAATTTATACCACTGACAGAAGGATCAGTCCCTTTAACAGATGCTCAGCTTACAAAGGCAGCAACAGAGACAATAGGAAAGGTAAAGAAATCCAAGCTGGCAGGGATCACCAACCATAAATTGATCCAAACTACAGCAGAGCAGTGAGATCATTCCAGAGTGCTCTGGAGAGATTTTGAACAGCTGTCTACACACTGCTCTCTCTTTCCTGGCCAAGTTAAGTGGAGAAAGCTTTGTTCTTAAAGAAAGATTTGCCATGCCGCACCCACAGAAGGAAGAGACTGACAGTCATTGCCAAAGATAGACCCAACTCCCAGATGATTTTCACCCTCTTGCAGAGATCAGTGGTCAAATCATACCAGGCCCCTCTATAACCTCAGGGCTTTGCTGCCGGTCAGAGCTTTTTGTTTATGCCTGCAAATTTGCTACCTCCTAACAAAAAACTCTATCCAAATGAAAGGCAGATGGTCCAGTCCAGAGCTCCTTAAATATATCTTAGCAGCATTTCTTTTTCTAACAGAAGAGGTTGAAATCTATGCATGACAGAATCCTCACTTGGATACTTTAAGGATTGGTGATTTCATCCATGTTGGCACTCCCTCTGTTGACACAGATTTCATCCTTTCATGACTTGATAGGAAGATTCATGAGTTGCTGAGGTTAAAAAAGAAGAGAAAAGCACAACAACTCCATCACCTGGAAACCAGCTTTCTTAGGATCATAGAATCAGATTTAGAGCTAGAAAATAACTTACAACTCAACTAGTCCAACATCCTTGTCTTATAGGTGAGGAAATGGAGGCCTAGAGAGGTTGTGACTTACCCAAGGTAATGTAGGCAATAATGGTATAACAAGGATGAAACTTTTACTCCAAATCCAGTTTATTTCCCATGGCATCAGGTTGCCTCTGGAGATAAGCTTCTTCTGCCTTAGCTAGGCTGGTCTTCAGACAATAGATGTAACATGGCCAGTTTAGTAGGTCCTGGCAGCCAGTCAGTCAGTGAGTTGATAAGCATTGATTAAGCACTTACTATGTGGCCAGGTACTGTGCTAAATCCTGGAGATACAAATAAAGGCAAAAAAAGAGTTCCTGCCTTCAAGGAGCATACATTCTGATGAGAGAAACAACTTACAAATAATGAGGTACACAAAAGATGTGCAGAGTAGATGAGAGGTCATCTGAAAAGTTAAGTAGTTGTTGTTCATCCTCCATTTTGAAGAGGACCGATGACATCATGGGGCGATGTCCTGACTTGGGCATGAATTGGATTTAAGTGAGACAGAGTTGTACAAAGTCCCCAGTCTCACTCTCTCTCATCCAGAGTTATCAAAGTCCAGTGGCAAGACAAAAGTCAGGATGACGGGTGATGGCCTGGGATGCAGTGGATAATCTCGGTGTCTTCCACGCCTGACTAACCTCTAAGTGCTCCACAGCATCTGCTTCAGCCACCTTAATGGAAATTGGAAGAAATTGTTCTCATCCACCCATTCTGCTGGGGGAGGTCTTCACATGCTTGAGGTCGACATCTCCCTAACTCACGGACAGGTTTGAGGTCTATTGGTTACCTTCAACTCAGTTTAGCCCATCTGCCAAGATGGTTTTACCCAGGTGTAGCTGCTGCACTTCCTACAGCTTCTTGGAGCCACAGGTAAGAGTTGAATGCCGGGTAGACAGCAAAGGTAGTTGAGTAGTCCTGAAAAGGGCTCAGCAAGCCCTCCCACCAGAGGTGCTAGTCTTCCATGAACACCACATACACCCTGGGTAAGTCATTAGTTTCTAGAGGGTTGGGCAAAGGCCTTCTGCAGAAGGTAGGGTTTGAACTGAGTCTTAAAGGGAATACGAGGAAAGTAAGAGGGGACAAGTGAGGGACAGGAGATGGGTGATGGAGTGTTGTGTTAGAGCAGGGGTCTTCACCCGGGGTCTATGTTCCCCATGGGATCTAAGGATAGCTAGGGGTATCCTTAGGGATCTAAGGGACCTAAAGATTTAAGGTGGGAGGGCATGAACTTGGATGAGAAAAAAAGTACATCTTAATTTTCACAAAGTTCTAACTGAAATTTAGCATTTCCTTCGATTATTTAAAAACATTATTCTGAAAATGGGCTTTACCAGATTGTCAAAGGGCCCAAGACCCAAAAAAAGTCAAGAACCCCTGTGTTAAAGGAATTGCCAATAGACTGGTATAACTGGATCTTAATGTGTGGAGAAGAGTAAGGCACAATAAAATTGGAAGATTAGGAAGGAATCAAGTTATGAAGGACTTCAAAAGCCCCAAAGAAGAATTTTTAGATGATCCTGGCAGTAATAGGGAGCCACAGGAGCTCATTCAGCAGGGGATGATACAGTCAGATGCTTTAGAAAAATTATTTTGGCAGCTGATTGGAGAAAGGAAAGAATTGGGAACTTCATTGGTTTTCCAATGACTCAGAGTTAGATTCTGTTCATTTACATCATGAATGCCATTGGGTATATTCTTTTGGTTCTGCTTATTTCATTTCCTACGGCCTAGTTGAACAAATAATGTCCCTGTGCTATTACTTCTTCACTGAGAAATCTGACCATCGACAACTTGGCCTTATCTTTCTGGGAGCTGATGAAGTCCCATTAGATGAGTTCAACTCCCTAATACATTGGGTCAGATCAGACCTGAAGGTCCAGTTCTTAGGTTATCTTTGTCTTCTCTCTGAAATTTCCCATTGGAACCAACAGCTGCTGTGTTTTTGTTGATCAAAGATCATATGGAGGAGCAGAGACGAAGAGGCAATTTTGAAGACAGCTGGTTCCCACTTGAGGAAGTGAGTCTGTGAGCTTCAGGCCCTTCCTTCAGTGCTTTCTGGGGAATCTTGATCATATGATATTCAATCATTTCAGCATTAGCATTGAAGGATGAAAAACAAAACAAAACAAATATAAGCTTTTAAGTCACAGGGCATTTGAGCTTACTGTGGAAATTAACACCTATCTCCAGGCCAGACCAGGGACCTAAAAATAATTTTAATGAATTATATTTCCCATTTCAAAAATCAACAAGTTTGACTGCAAAGCAGCTTTCAGGGGGAGTGCGATTTCTCCCGTTGAAGAGAGAACAGGATTGGTGAGCGGCCTTTGAAATCTAGAGGAACCAAGAAAGGTCATTTTAAGGAGGTTGAACTTAAGTTGATGTCTGAAGGGAGCCAGAGTGTCCAAGAGGGGAAGGTGAGGAAGGAGCTGCATCTCTCTGTGGGTAAGAGTGTTGGACTTGGAGTCAGAGAAGACTCCAATTCAAATCTTGCCCTTGCACTGTGTGATCCTGGACAAGTCTTTTAAAGCTCTTGCAGTCTTGGTTTCCTCATCTGTAAGATGGGAATAACAATGACCCCCATCTGGTTTTGTGAGGATCAAATGGGATAATACATGTATGCTACTTTGCAAAACTTAAAATGCTTTACAAATGCTACTATTGTTGTTATTGGCAGTGTAGCTTGTGCAAAGGCACCAAGGCTAGATGAAATCCTGTCATAGGGTCTTCTTGGAGCTGGATGAGTCTGTGAATTTATCTAAATGTAACTCCATTTTATATTGAAGGAAACTGAATTCCAGAGAGGTTAGACAGAGTCTGGATTTGAACCCAGAACTGACTCCAAATCTAGCACTCTTTCTGATATCCCTCATACTGTGCTCAGGAAACAAGGAAGAGGAAGTCACTTGGTCTATGGTGTAAAGTGTGAGTGAAGCAGTAATATGTAATATTCTTGGGAGTTTATTGAATGAGAGTGTCAATAACATAGTTAGGTCTGTACTTTAAAAACATAAATTTAATAGCTCAGCAGAAGATATACTGGAATAGGGAGAGACTTGAGTCAAGGAGACCAACCAACAACTATTGCAATAGTCTGGGTGAGAGGTGATGAGGGCCTGCAATAGAATAATGGCAGGGTCAGAGGAGAGAAGAAGATGAGAGATGCTACAAAATTAACGGAACTTGGCAACAGATTTAATATAAGGGTTTATGAGAGAATAAAAAGCAAAGGGTGACCCTTGTGTTGTGAGCATGGGTCCCTGAGAGGATAGTGATACTCTTTAATGAAAATAGAGAAATTCAAAAGAAGGGAGGGTTTTGGGGGAAAGATAATGAGTTAAATTTTGGAAATGTTGAGTTCAGATGTCTACCTGAAATCCTGATAAATAGACAAGACCAATAAGTATTTGGAAATTCAAGTCTGGAGGTTGAGAGAGAGGTGAGGGCTAGATAAGTAGATCTGAAAATTATCAAGATATAGATGATAATTGAATTGATGAGAGTTGATGAGATCACCAAGTGAAACAGTATGAAGGAAGAAGAGAACAGGGCCAGGTCAGAGCTCCGGAATACATTGACCATTAGTGGATATGGTCTGGGTGCAGGTCCAACAAAGGAGACTAAAAAGGAGCAGTCAGACAGGTAGGGGAAGAACCAGGGTAGAACAGTGTCATGAAAACCTTGACAGAAGAGAGTGTCAAGGAAAAGAGGGTGATTGGTATCAAAAACTGCAGAGGGAGCTGGAAGTATGAGGAATGAGAAAAGGCCATTGGATTTGGTGACCAACAGTTCATTGGTAACTTTGGAGAGAGTAATTTTATTTGAAGGATAAGATCAGAAGCTAGACTATAGAGAATTAAGAAGAGAGCAAGAGGAGAGAAATAAAGTTATCAATTGTAGATAGGATTTCAAGGAGTTTTATTGCAAAAGGGAGGAAAGACGGAGGATGACAATTAGTGGGATTGGACAATGATAAACAACCTGCAATGGAGATCTAGATCAATCAGTCTAAAAGCAAGGAGAGGAAAGCAGTACAGAACATTGTCAAGAGAACCTAGTGAAAAGAGAGTACCCAGGAGTATGGTAAATATATTCAGTACAGGCCAAGTAAGTACTCCATTTTCCAATCCTGGAGGACCACATGGAAAGAAGACCTCAAGTCTGAAGATGACATTTGTGAAATTTCTAACAGTGGGAAAGGCAATAAAGTAGGACACAACAGGAAAGATTCCGGTTTGTCCTGTGAATGTGCCTTTTAATAAGTTTTACTTAATTAGCTCTTTCTCCAGAAATTTTCTTTTTTTCAAATGTTCTTTTTAGTTATGAATTTAGCAATCATCAACAAACATGAACATTTCACTATACAAAGAACAGAAAAGAGGATTGTATATAAAACTGTGAATTTCTGTTAACCATATTTTGTTTTTTATTCATTTATTAAATCTAACAAAGTTGTAACAAAATGTCCTGTTCTTTTGTGTCACCTTCTCAATGCCTTTTTTATTTTCTGTGTATACAAGATATTTTATTGATGCTTTCTTTTTTAATATTGATATTATTACCCATTAACTCCCCTGCCATCCAAATAAAAGTTATCCCTCCTAATAAATATAGTCAAATAAAACAAATCAATACTTTGACCACATCCAAAAATGTTTCTCAGTCTGCACCTCTAACCCATCAAAGCTGTTTTCCTTTATATTAAAGTGGTCATCATGTAATTTTTTTCCTTTGTTCTGCTTATTTTACTTTTTATCAGTTTATATGTCTTCCTAAAGTTCTGTAAATTGTCCACACTTGTCATTTTTAGACAGAAATGACATTCCATTACATTCACATAGCACAGTTTTTTTCAGCCATTCTCTAAATGATGAGTACCCAGTTTGTTATAGTTCTTGGCTATGACAAAAAGTCCTACGATGCATATTTTTGGATACATGGGTCCTTTCCCTTTGTCTTTGACAACTCTTAAATTACATGTAAAAACAATTTAACATTCATTTTTTTTAAAATTTTGAGTTCCAAATTCTCTCCCTCCCTTCCTCTCCACCCCCTCCCCAAGACAGCAAGCAATTTGATATAGGTTATATATGCGACATCATGCAAAACACATTTCTATATTAGTCGTGTTGTGAAAGAGAGTGCAGACTAAAAAAAAACCCAAGGGGAAAAAAAGGTATGCTTCAATCTGCATTTAGATTCCATCAGTTCTTTCTCTGGAGATGGATAGCATTTTTCATCATGAGTCCTTGGAAACTGTCTTGCATCATTATATTGCTGAGAATAGCTAAGTCATTTACAGCTGATCATCATACAATGTTGCTGTTACTGTGTACAATGTTCTCTTGCTTCTGCTCACTTCATTTTGCATCAGTTCATGTAGGTCTTTCCAGATTTTTCTTAAACCATCCTGCTTGTCATTTTTTATAGCCAAAAGTATTCCATCATAATCATATACTGTAACTTGTTCAAGCCATTCCCCCAGTAATGGGCATCACCTTAATTTCCAGTTCTTTACCAATGAGACAGAGAGAGAGAAGGAGAGAAAGAGAGGGAGAAAGAGAGAGAAGTAGAGAGAGAGGTCATAAATAATTTTGTTTATATAGATACTTTATACTTTATTTCCCCCTTTTTATCTCTTTGGGATATAGACCTAGTGGTGGTACTGATGGGTCAAAGGGTATGCAGAGTCTGACAACCCTTTGGGCATAAATTCAAATTGCTCTGCAGAATGGTTGGATCAATTCACAACTCCACCAACAGTGCTTTAGCGTCAAAATTTTCCCACATCCCCACCAACATTTGTCATTTTCTTTTTCTGTCATATTAACCAATATGATAGGTGTGAAATAGTACCTTGGAGTTATTTTAATTTGCATTTCTCTAATCAATAGTGATTTAGGGCATTTTTTTCATATGACTACAGATAACTTTGATTTCTTTATCTGAAAACTGCCTGTTCAAATCTTGTGACCAATTGGGGAATGACTCGTATTCTTATAAATTTGGATTAGTTCTCTATGTGTTTGAGAAATGAGGTCTTTATCAGAGAAAGTTGCTATAAATTTTTTTCACAGTTATGATTACTGTGTTTTTCTCTTCATCCTATTTTCCCTGTTTATCTCTTTCCCTCTCTCACATTTACCCTTTCCCTTGTCAAAAGTGTTTTGCTTCTGACCACTACCTCCCCAAATTTTCCCTCCTGTCTATCAGCATCCCCCCCACCCCCTTATCTTATCCTATTTTCCTCCTATTTCTCTGCAGGATAAGAAAGATATGTATAGTCAACTGAGTGTGTATGTCATTCCCTCTTTAAGTCAATTCCAACAGCAGTAAGGTTCAAGCACTGTCTGCCACTCCCCCTCCATCTTCCCCTGCATTCTAAAAGCTCTTTCACACCGTTTTTATATGAGATAATTTACCTCATTCTACTTCTCCCTTGCCTCTTCTCCCACTGCATCCCTTTTTCTAACTCCTTAATTTTTTTTAAATTGTTCTATCAGTCAACTCACACCCTTGCCCTCTGACCATGTATATTCCTTCTAACTTCCCTAATAATGGTAAAGTTCTTGGGAGTTACAAGTATCATCTTCCCTTATAAGAGTGTAAGAGACTGGGAGCTGAGTGGAACAGGCCGTAGTGCCCTAAATCAGTGAGCTGTGGCAGTTACCAGACTTCTCAACCCACAAACACCAAAGACAATAGAGAAAGTTAGTAGGAAAAACTGTGGGGACGGTGTGAAAAGAGTTCCTGGTCTGCCACTGCCCCGGGGGTAGTGGAGGTGGTGCAGTTCTGAGGCTGCTTACAGATAGGTGCAGTTGCTTCTGGCCCCAGGCCCACCTGGTAGGAGGAATTAAGTGGCAGATCAGAGCGGGAGTGTAGAGCTTGCTTAGATCTGAGTCACAATCTGGGTTGGCAGTTCTTGGGGGAGGAGAAGCGCTGGTGTGGCAGAGCTTGCTCTGTAGAAATAGCTCTGAAAACAACAGCACAAGCCCTCAAGCTTGGGACAAAGTACGCTCTACTCTACAAGCAGTCATACCCTGATGAAAAACTCAAGGGTAAAGTAGTTGGCTGGGAACATGATGAGGCAATGAAAACAGACTCAGATTCAGACTCAGACTTTGGAATCCTTCTTTGGTGACAAAGAAGACCAAAACACAGCCAGAAGAAGTCAACAAAGTCAAAGAGCCTACATCAAAAGCCTCCAAGAAAAACATGAACTGGTCTTAGGCCATGGAAGAGCTCAAAAAGGATTTGGAAAAGCAAGTTAGAGAAGTAGAGGAAAAATTGGGAAGAGAAATGAGAGTGATGCAAGAAAACCATGAAAAATGAGCCAATGACTTGCTAAAGGGGACCCAAAAATACTGAAGAAAACAACACCTTAAAAAATAGACTAACTCAAATGGCAAAAGAGCTCCAAAAAGCCAATGAGGAGAAGAATTTCTTGAAAGGCAGAATTAGCCAAATGGAAGAGAAGGTCCAAAAGACCACTGAAGAAAATACTACCTTAAAAATTAGATTGGAGCCAGTGGAAGCTAGTGACTTGATGAGAAATCAAGATATTATAAAACAGAACCAAAGGAATGAAAAATGGAAGACAATGTGAAATATCTCATTGGAAAAACCACTGACCTGGAAAATAGATCCAGGAGAGATAATTTAAAAATGATTGGCCTACCTGAAAGACATGATTAAAAAAAGAGCCTAGATATCATCTTTCAAGAAATTATCAAGGAGAATGCCCTGATATTCTAGAGCCAGAGAGTAAAATAGAAATTGAAAGAATGCACCAATTGCATCCTGAAAAAGATCCCAAAAAGGAAACTCCTAGGAACATTGTTGCCAAATTCCAGAGTTCCCAGGTCAAGGAGAAAATACTGCAAGCAGCCAGAAAGAAACAATTTGAGTATTGTGGAAACACAATCAGGATAATACAAGATCTAGCATCTTCTACATTAAGGGATTGAAGGGTTTGGAATATGATATTCCAGAGGTCAGTGGAGCTAGGATTAAAATCAAGAATCACCTACCCAGCAAAACTGAGTGTCATGCTCCAAGGCAAAATATGACTTTCAACAAAATAGAGGACTTTCAAGCTTTCTCAGTGAAAAGAGTAGAGCTGAATAGAAAATTTGACTTTTCAAACACAAGAATCAAGAGAAGCATGAAAAGGTAAACAAGAAAGAGAAATCATAAGGTACTTACTAAAGTTGAACTGTTTTGTTTACATTCTTACATGGAAAGATGATGGGTATAATTCATGAGACCTCAGTATTAGGGTAGCTGAAGGGAGTATACATATACATATACATATACATATACATATACATATACATATACATATACATATACGTATAGACAGAGGGCACAGGGTGAGTTGAATGTGAAGGGATAATGTCTAAAAGAAATAAAATCAAATTAAGGGATGAGAGAGGAATATATTGAGAGAGGGAGAAAGGGAGAGATAGAATGGGGTAAATTGTCTCACATAAAAGTGGCAAGAAAAAGCAGTTCTGTAGGAAGGGAAGAGGGGGCAGGTGAGGGGGAATGAGTGAATCTTGCTCTCATCAGATTTGGCTTGAGGAGGGAATAACATACACACTCAATTGGGTATCTTACCCCATAGGAAATAAGGAGGAAGGAGATAAAAAAGGGGGGACGATAGAAGGGAGGGCGGATGGGGGAGGAAGTAATCAAAAGCAAACACTTTCAAAAAGGGACAGGGTCAAGGGAGAAAATTGAATAAAGGGGGATAGGGTAGGAAGGAGCAAAATATAGTTAGTCTTTCACAACATGAGTATTATGGAAGGGTTTTGCATAATGATACCCATGTGGCCTATGTTGAATTGCTTGCCTTCTGAGGGAGGATGGGTGGGGAGGGAAGAGGGGAGAGAATTTGGAACTCAAAGTTTTAAAAGCAGATGTTCAAAAAAAAGTTTTTGCATGCAACTAGGAAATAAGATATGCAGGCAATGGGGCATAAACATCTGTCTTGCCCTACAAGAAAGTAAGGGAAAAGGGGATGGGGGGGAGTGGGGTGACAGAGGGGAGGGCTGACTGGGGAACGGGGCAATCAGAATATATGCCATCTTGGAGTGGGGGGGAGGGTAGAAATGGGGAGAAAATTTGTAATTCAAACTCTTGTGGAAATCAATGCTGAAAACTAAAAATATTAAATAAATAATAGAAAAATATATGCCTAGAAAAAAAATTTAAAGAAAAAAAAAGAGTGTAAACAGTTTAACCTTATGGAATCCCTTATGAGTTCTCTTTTCTGTTGACCTTTTTATACTTCTCTTGTGTCTAGTATTTGAATGTCAAATTTTCTCCTCAGCTCTAGTCTTTTCATCCTCTATTTCATTAAATATTCACCTTTTCCTCAGAAGGATTATACTCGGTTTTGCTGGGTGGTTGATTCTTGGTTGTAATCCTAGCCCTTTAGCCCCCTGAAATATCACATTCCAAGCCCTCTGATCCTACAAGTTTCTAAATCTTGTGCTATCCAGACTGTGGCTCTATGATATTTGAAATGTTTCTTTCTGGCTGCTTGCAATGTTTTCTACTTTAACTGGAAGCTCTGGAATTTGGCTATAATATTTCTGGGAGTTTTAATTTTGGGATCTCTTTCAGGAGGAGATTGGTGGATATACCACCATTTTTGATATACCCTCTGGTCCTAGGATATCAGGGCAGTTTTCCTTCATAATTTCTGGAAATATGATGTCTAGGTTCTTTTTTTTATTATGACTTCCAGCTAGTCCAATAATTCTTAAATAATCTCTCCTTGATCTAGTCTCTAGGTCAGTTGTTTTTCCAATGAAATATTTCACATCTTCTTTTTTATCATTTTGATTTTGTTTTATTGTTTCTTGATATTTCATGGAATCATGGCTTTCATTTGCCCAGTTCTAATTTTTAAGGAATCATTTTCCTCAGTTAGCTTTTGTATCTCCTTTTCCATTTGGCCAGTTTTTAAGGAGGTCTTTTCTTCAGTGAATTTTTAGAATTTTTTTTCCTATTTTTGGCCAATTCTGCTTTTTAAGGAGTTCTTCTTTTCAGTGGATTTTTGTGCCTCTTTTACCATTTGACCTATTCTGTTTTTTAAGGTTTTATTTTCTTCAGTATTTTTTGTGCCTCCTTTACCAACCTGTTGACTTTTTTTCGTGGTTTTCTTGCATCATTCTCATTTCTTTCTTTTCCCAATTTTCCCTCTACTGTTCTTATTTGATTTTTAAAATACTTTTTGAGATCTTCCAAGAATTTCCTTTTTTAGGCCTGAGACCAATTCACATTTTGCAGGGGGACGGCGTTTGTGGTTGGATGTAACTGTTTTGACTTCGTTGTCTTCTGCAGAATTTGTGTTTTGATCTTCGCTTCCTTTTTTGTTGTTGTTAGCTCACTTTTCCAGCTTATTTCTTGATTTTTTACTTTCTTTTAAGGTAGAGAGAAGCAGCACTGCACCAATTTGTAGAATTTTTGCACTGCTGTTTTCAAAGCTAGTTTTGGTGATCTGTAAGTTTTCAATTCTTCTACGGTAATATGATTTAAGGAGAGTATGGTCACTGCTCTATTGGCTTGTGCTGTGGTCTGTGAGTGACCACAAACACTCTTTACTACCCTGGAACTGGGACCAGGGTCTCTATTCCCCTGTGGCCATGTGCTCTAGTTTGCTAGTGCTCCTTCTAGCCCTGAGACTGTTACCAGGAACTGTGTGCATGGGCAATGCAACAGAGTCCTGCTCCCAGTGCCAGCAAAGTGTCCCCTGTAATCTCCTTCTTAACAGTTGTCCAACCTCTTTGTCATCTGCGGGCTGAGAGCTCTGGAAGCCACCACTGCTGATTCAGTTGCCCCCAAGGCCTACGGATGGCTCAGCCAGTGCATCCCACACAGGCATGGCCTACGCTAGACGCTGCTCCACTCTCACCCCAGTGAGACAGACTTTTTCTGCTAACTTTTTTTTCTAAGTTATCTTTGCCTGGAAAATTGTTTCATCTTGTCTTTTGTTAGTTCTGCTGCTCCAGAATTCATTTTGAGGAGTTATTTTCTTTTTCTTTTTTTTTCGGAGCGGGGAAGGCAGGACAATTGGGGTCAAGCGACTTGCCCAAGGTCACACAGCTAACTCAGGTCCTCCTGACTCCAGGGCCGGTGGTTGAGGAGTTATTTTCAAGGTGTTCAGAGAGGCTTTTGGGAGAGCTTAGGAAAGTTCCTGCCTTTACTCTGCCATCTTTGCTCTGCCCCTTCCCACGCCCACCCCACCTCGATACATATTTGATCATAACATTGCCCTATTCAAGAAAGTATAATGACTCTTGCCTTTAAAGAAATAATAATATTAACTAGCATTTACACAGTGCTTTAAGGTTTGATCTTCGCAATAACTCTGGGAGGTAGGTGATAGTATTATCCCCATTTTACAGAAGAGGAAGCTGAGACAGACAGAGGTTGTGACTTGCCTAAGATCACACAACTAGTAAGTATCTGAGACAAGATTTGAACTCAGCTCTTCCTGACTCCAGAGTTAACACTGTTTCACTTTTAAAGTTCTTCACAACTTGATTTCAGTCTACCTTTTCCAGGCTTATTCACATTATTCTCCTCCATATACTCTGCATTTTCGCCAAACTGACTTATTTGCTCCTTCACATCTATACACAACATTCCATCTGTCATCTCTCTCCCTTTGTGCAGAGTTGGCCCATCATGCCTAGGAAAAGCGGTCCTTCCATGCCTCTGCCTTGCAGAATCCCTGGCTTCCTTCAGAACCAAGCTCAGATGCTACCTCCTCCAGGAAGCTTGTGCTGATCTCTCTGTATGAATTACCTTATATGTAGTTTACACTTAGTGTTTTCTGTACATGTTGTTCCCACAAAATAGGATGCAAGCTCTTGGAAGGCAAGGACTGTTCTGTCATTGTAGCCCCAGAGTTCAGCTCAGAACCTGACACTCTACAGGTGTTTAATAAGTGCTTGCAGAAGGATAAGGCTGGACGTGTTCTTCCTAGCAGAGGTTGAATTCCAAAGGGGGTTAAATCCTTTTGCTAATAGGATGGATTTCTAAAAGCTGACTTTGAGTAATTATGAAGCCAATAAGGGATTTATTGTAGGATGGAAGAGAAGCTTTCCTGGTACCCAGTATTCCTTGGGTTTGTGGCTACCAAATTGGTTTATATATTTTGCATTCTTTGCTCCAAAAAAGCATGACTGCTGGCCATACTCAATTATATTTGGTACATACTGACCTTTGGTCTCAATAAATTTTGTTTTTACCTACACGGGCAATAAAGCAGCTAGGTGGTGCAATAGATAAAATATTGGATCTGGGGTCAGGAAGATCCTTTTTCCTGAGTTCAAATCTGGCCTCAGATACTTACTAGCTGTGTAACCCTGGGCAAGTCACTTACCCTCTTTGCCTCAGTTTCCTCATCTGTAAAATGGGCTAGAGAAGGAAATTATAAAACACTCCAGTATCTTGTCAATAAAAACCCCAAATGGGGCCATAAAGTGTCAGACACAACTGAAAACAACTAAACAACATCTTCCCTTTCTATCTTAAGGATAGTGCTTATACCCAATTCGGTTGCTTCTCATCTTCTTATCACATAGGATCCTATGATTCAGATCCTTCTTCTATTCTGATCAGGGGAATTCAAAAGAATTATACCTGTCCTGACTCAGAGGCACTTGAAATACAAAGATAAAAACATATAGTCCATGCCTTCAAGGAGATTACATTCTACTATAATCTTTCAACTCTCCATAGATATGTAGAAAGTTAGCTATGTATATCATTGACTCACAGAACATCAAAGCTAGAAGATGCTTCAGAGGGCTTTTGGTTCAGCCTTTACTTGAATATATAAAAATTTTTGGATGTTATGGGCCATAATGCTATAGATAGGATCGTAGATTTTGAACTTGAAAATAAGGAAACTGAGGACCACAGACAGGTTAAGTAACATACCTGAAATACAAATACTCTATACCGCTTCTTTAACAATTGGTTATCCAGCCTCTTTGAATGAAAAGGAAATTACTATTCCAGAGGCAATGGTAGAGGGCAGATAGGTGGTACATGGATAGAATACTGGGCCTGGAATCAGGAAGACTTATCTTCCTGAGTTCAAATCTTTCTTCAGAAACTTACTATCTGTGTGACCCTGGACAAGTCACTTCACCCTGTTTGCTTCAGTTTCCTTGTCTGTAAAACGAGCTGGTGAAGGACACGGCAAACCATTCCAGTATCTTTGCCAATAAAACCTCAAAATGCAGTCAGCACGAGTTTGACATGATCAAACGACAACAAAATTCCAGAGGCAGCTCAATAAAACTTTGGACATTTCTGGCATGCAGGAAAACTTGGAAATTTCTCCCGGGCCCAATTGATTCAAGGTGGTGAAGTGATTCAGGTTGGGCATTTAAACAAAATGAGATACCGGCAGACGATGTGAAATTTATCACCATAACAAAAGTTTACTAAAGTAATAGCATGTTTAGTAAAGATATCCTGTAAAGATACGGCATTGATTCAGTTGGGCACAGATCTCCCGACTCTGAAACTGCATTCTAGCCCCTTCCGGGTAGCCAGGGTATATGTGTATGTTGAGCCTGAGAAGCCTCTGACTCCTTTTATGTTGACCTTTTCTATTTTGGTGACCAGGAAGCTATTTTAAAAGTTTAAGGCCAGGTCTTTTGGACCAACTAAATCTTTAAGAGAGTTTCAATGCTTTTTAGGGAGAAACTAACAGCCCACTGGCATGAGGCCTAGTAGATGTCACTTTTATCAAATCTTTATATTGAGTTAGGATTTGCCCTGTTGTTGTTCAGTTGTTTCAGTCATGTCTGACTCCATTTGAGGTTTTCTTGGCAAAGATACTGGAGTGGTTTGCCATTTTCTCTTTCAGCTAATTTTACAGATGAGGAAACTGAGGCAAAGAGGATTAAGTGACTTGCCCAGTTTCTACATAGCTAGCATGCTGGATTTGAATTCAGGTCGTCCTGACTCCAGGCCCAGTCCATTGTACCAAAAAGCAACTCAGAATTTGCCCTATTTTGACTTAATTCCCCAGTGACTTTGGTGTAAATTAATGAAGCAGAGGGAGCTCTGGCATTGGAGTAAGATGACTTTGGTTCAAGTCCTGCCTCTGATATTGACTACTTTTCTGATTTGGGGGAAAATCACTTAGTCACCCTGGGCCTCAGTTTCCTCCCCTGCAAAATGAGAACAATGGACTAGATAACCTCTATGGTCCCTTCTGTTTGCTATATTTGCCATCTCCCATCTCCCACCTTGAACCGGCATGCAACTCCCTTTATCCTAATATTTTCTGTTTTATTTTTTTAAATCCTCCACAAACATCTTCTTCTATGCCTGCCCAGAGGAACAATTATTTTAATGTGGCTGACCTGGACTCGATGCATCTACAAATATATTCTATACAAAGACTAAGGCCAAAGGATCTCCTAAATTGACCTTCCTGCATTGAATTCATCTGCCCTTTCAGACATAAGGGGAGGGGGTGGGGTGGTGATTGGCTCCAAAGAGAAGCCCTGTCTACTTCTCCTTGGCTGGAAAGATGATGCCTGTCATATGAAGCCTTAAGGAGGGTTGTGAGGAGTGGGGGTTAATGCAGGGGAAGTCCACTGAGATCCCTAGGGCCAGGTCAAAGGTTGGAGGTGGAAGAGCATAATTGCATATGGTCCATCGGCAGGGTCACCTTGGTCATGGAGCAATCCAACATTTACAGGAAACTCCACAGATGGTGCAATTCCGTAATTCTTTTACTTTAAAAGGGGGGAAATAAGAGGAGTTAAGATTCATCCAGCCAAGCCCTCCGCGGAAGGAACAGTGGACCAGCCCCTTAGTTTTTCTATGCTGTCTAGTTGGTGCCACTTAGCTAATTTAGCCACTAAAGGGCTTTTGAAGTTTGGCCACAGGCCTTCCCACTGGCCGTCACCCCCAGCACAATGCCCAAGAATACCCTCTTTTAATTCCATTTCATTAGCAGGGTGCTCTTGCCCTGTTTCCTCCTTATCATCACCTGAGGCCTGGAAGGCTTGCCAGCAACCCTGCTGCCAGGGCCAATGACTGGCTGCCAAGCAGCTTCTGCAGCTGACTCCAGGAGCGCCTCCAGCTTTCACCAACAGTGCTCCCTTTGTTGGGAACACAAGCTGCCTGCTCCCAGAGCCTGCCCACAAGCCTTTTATGCCGGCTGCGTGTTGCTGGCCCTGAGCCAACCTCAGGAAAACCCAAACCACCATGTTCTGAGGAAGGTACAAAGATTAAACATGGGTTTCTGTGGCTTGCTGTATTTAATACACATGGGGAAGAATCAAGAAGCCTAAACTGGAATTAATGTAATTTTCCCAATGATTGGACTTATTCTCTACTGACCTTTTCTTTTCACTCCTTCTCTACTCCAAGCTCTGCTTATGCAAAATAGTTCTACATGAAAATCTGCAGGCACATTGACTACTAGCTTTCAAAGGAAATTGGAGCTTCTTGGCTTCAGCCTTGGAGGGGATTCTTTCTTACTCTTCAATCAAACTTCTCTGGATAGACCAGTAGAATTTTTAGGTAGAAATTTGGAATTTTTTTTGAAGTGAGATGCTTAGAAAACTTAGATGTGTCTTCAGCAAGTGTGCAGGGCACCAGGGAGGGACAGAGAGGGGGAGAGAGAAACAGAGAGAAAGAAAGAGAGAGAGAGAGACAGAGAGAGAGAGAGAGAGAGGGAGATGGTGAAGATGGTGGAGATGACGATGAGGAGGAGGAGGACATATGCCCAGGGAATACAGGAGGAATGAAAATTCAGTTGGCAAGGGTATTAGAAGAAGAAAGTGGAATCTTTTCTTCTAAATTATCTCCTGAGAGATATGAGCAAACCCTTTCCATGTAAGGGAGAGTTCAATGATTCCCATCATAGGACTTAGAGATGGAAGAGGTCTTAGAGAACAACTTGTCCAATGCTCTCATGGTATTGATCAGGACAGTGAGACCCAGAGAGATGAAACCACTTGCCTAAGGTCACATAGGAAATAAATTACAGAGACAGGTTGTGAAACTAGGTCTTTGGTTTCCAAATCAAAGACTTTTCTTTCACATGTAACATTCATCTCTTCTCTTTTTCACCGGCTGTCCCCCCATGCCCAGAATGCTGTCCATTCCTTGACTCATCTTTCTGGCTTCCCTGGCCTCCTTTCAAGACTCAGTTCAAATCCCACATTTTTGCAGGAGGCCTTTCCTGGTCCTCCCCGGTGCCAGGACCTTCCCTCTGAACGCACCCCCAATTTACACCATATATATCTTGCATATACATAGACCATTAGACTGTGAACTCCTTGAGAGCAGGGACTGTTTTTGTTTTTCTTTCTGTCTAGCTAATTAGAGGCACAGCGCCTCTTGCTCCTTAATTACTTGTTGACTCCTTCAGTATGTGTGCTGTTCCCTAGAAGGGCTTCATCATTTCCCCTTTAGTCCCTTTCATCATGCTCTATTCCATCATTTTGTAGCTGGTCACTTTCCCCTTTCTTATTTTTTCTTATTCATTGAAAGGTCTGTGACTTCTGGGAAGAAAGTCATCAGCACCATAACGGGTATGCTGGAACCACCTTGAACTGGCCCCACTGATTGTTAAATTTTCAGTATGAGCATTTACACCTTGGAAATCAGCAAATGCCATAATTCAGGGCTTGATCTATTGTTTTGTTGATTTGTTGAGGAAAGCAAAGGAGAAAATGTTAATAGTACAAATTAAACTTAAAAGCACATCATAGATATAGTTTTTGTTTTTTTATTTGCTTTGGAGAGTCAGTTGTTAGACATTTACCAGCACGTGGCTGCATGCACGGGACATGACTGGGGAGAGGGTTCTATGCTACCTAGTAGGAGACCCCCTCCTCCCATGGATATCCCTTGGGGCTGCCCTATGCAGAGCTAAAACTAGTCTGTGATCAGATAACAGCAAATTGACCTTTTGTAAAGTGGATCACAGCAGCAACAAAAGTGGAAGCCAAACTCCAGGCCAAATGTGGGAAGAAGTGGGCCTCTGGTTTCCTTTTCTCTGACATGGTTTAAAAGTAATGTGGGTCAATGATTAGAAACAACACAACAAAAAAAGGTGTAGGGCTGCATTAAATGTATATTTGGGGCCCATCAATCTAATCCAGTAAATTGTTTATTATCTGAGGCAAGTGAGAAGATATGGATTATCGAGGTCGTTAAGTTTAGAAATTTAGCTTTGTAATATTGGGGAACCTCACCTAATTCTGTCCTTTACTCTAGAATCCACAGTTCTTTTGTTAATTAAGAAGGGAGTTTTAAAAATAGGTTTAAAAACAGTAACCCAGATCCCCAACCTGAGTTTCTTGGTGACAAAAATTAGAATTATTGTCCAGAAGAAAGGAAATATATAGCTTTGGGCCCTGCCAGTCAGTGCTTAAATAGTTCAGGTCAGTGGTGGCTGGCATATTTATGCAAATACCACCCCACACACAACCACCCCCCCACCCCTCTCCCAACTCCTTTGCCTATGTCTAAATTCAGAAGGTCAGTTTTTTTTTTTAAATTTTCTGGGGTTAAATTAGGCCACTAATCAACTTCCTGTGCCATGTGGTTCCAGCTCTAGGTTTTTAAAACTGTTTGCAGCTTCAAGTCACATATGTAGTATGATAACCCTTAGTAGCCACAAGCTACAGGTCAATAATTGTGGTTTCTGGGCCCTCAGATCATTGTTTTGGGAAAATAATAGTGGGTTATGACCAAAGTACCCAAACCAGGCACTATTTAGTTTGAATGAGGTCAAGATACAAAAGATAGTATCTTTTGCATATCTAGGAAACTGAGGCTGCCGGTGGATCATACCAAATAAAGAGAAGGTTTAAAAGCAGAGGAATAAGCTGTTAGACTTCTCATGGTCCCCTTCTAGAACTCATACAGAGCTGTACCTGGGAAATGAGGGCGGTGTGGTATTGTGGAACAGAGAATCAGGAGGCCTGCATTCTGGCTCATGGTGTGACCTTAGTCAAATTGCCTCACTAGTCACCAAATTCCCCATCTGTAAAATGAGGGAGTCCATGAAAACATTTTATGACATAAGGATAATTGACCATGGGTACATGTACTTTGAGGAGATCTGTGATGCCATCAATATGGGATCCCACTGCAAATGATACAGATTGAAAATGATCAACTCCTCTCAGATGTTCTTGTCTAAATTATCCACATGGGGTCCACCCCATTAGGAGTCTTCTACTGAATCTCTTGACGCAGCATGGACAAAAATGACTGTTTATTGGTTAGTCCTCACTCTTACTACATGATTCACTTCTTTTTCTAGCCATCTCTCTCTCTCTGATAGTAGCCGTAAGCCACTCTTCCTCAATTCTTCCTATGCTTCCCCTGTTAGAATGTGAGTTCCTTGAGAATAGGGACTATTTTCATTTTCTGTTTGCACCTCCAGGGCTTTGCATAGAGTCAAAGCTTAATAAATGCTGCTTCATTATTTCATTCATTGATAATATGTTGCAGCCTACTCAGGCCCACTGTGCGCCTCTTCGTTGCCTTTTAGGTGACCCATAACTTTAATTATTTGTAGAGCACGGTGTTCTATGATTTGCTCACACATTGCATTATGTGAAGAATTTTTATTTTAAAGACATACCTTTTGTTTCAGGGTAAGGCTGGGTTCATTAAAAGCAGAACCACATAATTTTTTTAGCTGAAAGGGACTTCAGTGGCCACCTAGTCCAACCTAAAAAGAAATCCCACTTCCACATAACAGGTAAGTTGCTGTCCAGCCCTTGCTTGAAGGCTTCTAACGGCAGTGAATCCACTACCTTCAGAGGCAGCTCATTTTGGGGTAGCACTCATCTTTATTTTTTCCCCTTACATCAATCTAAATGTGCCTCCTTACCATTTCTACCCATCACTCTTAGTTCTTCCCTAAGGAGTCAAACAGAACAAATCTAATCCTTCTTTCGTATCATAGCTCTTCAAGTACTTGGAGAAAGATGTAATACCCTGAGTCTTTGCCAGATTAAACATCCTAGTCAGCATGGTTGTGTGACTTACTTCAGTGGTGCTCAAAAACATGGGTGTTGATATTGAAAAGATGAACGGTGGGGATAACTCAGGATTAAGGTTTGGCAAGGCAGGAACAGTGATAGGACAAAGGGGCATGGATTCAAAAGGTAGAGATAGTATATAGTAGAACATCTGAATTATAAGGTCAAATCAACAACGGGAAGGTCAAGGCTAGTGAACAAGGGAAAATAGAGACAGATCATGGAGATCATAGTGTGAACAAAGAGTAGCTTTAAGAGGAGTGAGGCAAAGGGACTTACAGCATGGAAAGCTGTGATTAGAGAGGGTAATTTCAGAATTTAGCCTCATGGAAATGCACAGTTATGGGTGATAGTGAGAGCTAAGCAATTTCCAAAAGGCGATTCAGTCAGTTATCCTCCATCTATCCAGTTATATATTTACATGTGTGCATGTATGTATATGTACATATGTCCATATATAGACACATTATATATATATGTATATTAAAAACACACATAGATATAGATATTGGTGTGTATGTATACACAAAAATACATGTATATACATATATACACACACATAAATGCTGTGATCTTAATGGGATATGAAGATCTTAACCAACCATTAATAGGCCTTACGTGGAGCCTATCAAGGGAAGCTTGCTTAGAAGAGGCTTGCTTGTAGGAAGACTTTCACACCTTTTGGTACTAAGTTGATTAGGTACTAAGTCACAAGGATTGTGATGCCTTCTGGCTCTGAGAAGTGTATGTATACTCTGAGTTGGTATTTTGCTTTGGGAGGTTCGCTTATGAGAAGGACCTTGTGATTCCCTGGTCAAGACTCTGAGTAGCTGTATGTTCAGACACCCTGACTGCTCAGATGTAAAGGTACTCTCAGTCCAGTGGTGCATGTAAAGTATATAGCAATATTGCTTTGATTCAGGCAGTCAGAGCCCTGTCTATTGGTCTAATTTCTCTGCTTGTATTTTCTCTGCTTATATTTTCTCTGATGTTCAGGATGCTGACTTTCCCCCTGAACTAATGAATGTAATTAAAGAAGATCGTTGACCCCTAAAAAGCTATCTTTCCTAGTAAAGCAGATTAAAGAACCTGTCCTAGCAGGCCATCTTGGGTATGCTAGCGTGCTTGCTGTTACACATGCATACACACATATGCATGTTTTGCATACATTGTTGGACCAACAACATATGGGCTGTACATGGAACTGCATATGATGGTCTTCATCCAATTGATTTTTCTTGTGTGGATGTTAGGCTGAACTCTTTTCAGTCACTATGGATCTCATTTAGAAGGTTTTTCAGTTTTCTAAAAGCTTGATAGAGTGAACACAAAGTTATCCACAAACAAGAGCATTAGGAGAACCATAACATAGATAGTACAGTTAGGTGACGCAGTGAATAGAGTACATGGTCTGAAGTTAGGAAGACTCATCTTTCTGAGTTCAAATCTGGACTCACTCACTTCCTAGCTGTCTGACCCTGGGCAAGTCACTTCACCCTCTTTGCCTCAGTTTCTACATTGTTAAAATGATCTGGAGAAGGAAATGGCAAGTCGTTCCAGTATCTTTGCCAAGAAAACCCCAAATGGAATCATGAAAGAATAGAACACAACTGAACAACAACAAACATAGACAGAGAATTCACCATTACTTGGGGCTTTAATGCTACATATCCTCTACAGAGGTGGCAAATTGTAACAACAATGTTACTAGCAGCTGTGGATGTATAAGACCAATAACACACCCGCACAGGAGGGCTGCTAGCACAGGTTCTTTGATCTGTTTTTCTAAGGAAAGCAACTTTAAGGGGTTTGCAATCTCACTTTAATTAAGCATACATATATCATTCACTTAGTTCAGAGGAAAAAGTCAACACCCTGAATTTCAGAGAAAACACAAACAGAAATTACAAGCAGAAATTATATAAACAGAGGAAATAACACAAATCAGCAGACAGGGCTTCTGTCTGTCCATAGCAATAAATACATAGTTACCAGAGAGAGAAGCACCAACATCCAGGTTTTCAAAGCCGCGGGGCTTCTTAATGGCTACCCAAAGTCTTGGTGAAATCACAGGAAAACTCTTCCAATGAGTGAGCCCCAAAGCAAGATGCTAACCTCAGAGTACACATACACTTCTTCAGGGTCAGAGGGCATCACAACCATGTGACTCGAACTCATGTGACTTAGGCTTTCCTGTGACTTAAGCAGTCATCAAAGACTCTTGATTCAATCAAAGACTCTTGGTTGAAACAAAGACAAGACTCAATCAAAGGCACTTGATCACCTTGGTGCTGAGAAGCATTCCAAAAGAAAAAAACAACAAAAAAGTCCGACTTTGCTTGACAATACACAAATGCTTCCTGGCAAGTAAGTATTCTTGGTTATTTTTCCTTTTATATAAACAGTTAAATAATTGTGTGTGTGCCTGTGTGTGTGCGCGTGTGCTTGTGTGTGTGGGTGTGTGTGTGTGTGTGTGTGTGTGTGAGAGAGAGAGAGAGAGAGAGAGAGAGAATCTGTTACATATTTTAAGGAACCTTGTATGATTATGATGATTATAACATATGCATGGGAGTAACCTTGTTGGATGAAAGCATCCAGGAAGTTTTTTGCACACTAAGTCAAATTCTTTTTTATTGTAAACAGTAGGCACGGGACCATCTTGCATCCTTTATACTTTTCAGTCAACTGTACCACTGTTAAGATATGGTCTGCTCTAGAATATTATTTGCAGGAGCCTATCCCCCTTCCTAATCTTCATTCTGGTGCTTGATAAATTGTTACTGGATTGGATCAGTTGCATGTGTAGTTTATTGTCATAAAGATTTCAGGGAAGGGTGAAACGTAAAAATATGGTTTAGTAGTTACTGATGTTTTCTCATTAGTCTCTTTAGTGACAACAACAGTAATAATAAAATAGTCTTCTCTCTTTCAGTTGTCTTGAGAATCAATCGCTATACCTTCAAAATTGTGTCACCTGTAGCATAGACTTCCCTGGTGCCTAATCTAGCTGCTCTTCCAGAGGTGTGCTGGTAAATGTCTAACAACTGGATCTCAGGGGGAAGTACAACACACTTTTAAATTTGATCCACATTATTAACACTTTCTGAATCACTTAAGTTGAGAAATCAACAAAATAATGAATCAAGCCGTGATTTGTTGTGTTTGCCAATTTCCAAGGTGTAAATGCTCAAAATTTAACAATTGAGCCAGTTTGAGATGGTTCCAGCACATTCTTGGCTTTTCTCATCATCATTTTTCTTAATATTATTTCCACTACCTTATGTAGCACATTAGGAGACTGTCATGTTAGAGCTTGTATGTTGTGGCTCCATTGTCATTTATGGATAAAATAGTTTGTTCTAGAAATCTTTATGAATTGTTTGCAAATTTTTGTCCGTTCATCATTTTCCTTCTTAAATACCCTCAGTATGATTTGACTTAGGGCAGCTAGGTGGTACAGTGGATAGAGTGTCTGGGGCTGGAGTCAGAAAGACTCATGTTTATGAGTTCAAATCAGGCCTGAGACACTTACTGGCTATGTGATCCTGGGCAAGTCACTTACCCCTGTTTGTCTCAGTTTCCTCATCTGTTCAATGAGCTGGAGAAGGAAAGGACAAACCACTCCAGTGCCTTTGCCAAGAAAACCCCAGATGAGGTCATGAAGGGTTGAACACAACTGAAAACAACTAAACAACAGCAAGTGATTTGACTTAAGTCGGTCTCAACCTTTCTGTAAACTTTCCTTCCCATTTTCCGTAAACTTTTTCTCATTTTACATCTGTTAGTTCTTTCTGTTTAATGAGGTGATGCTGGTCATTATCTTTATACTCTATTAGAAATTGCTTTATCACTCTTGTGAAAACCAATGCTGAAAACTAAACATGTTAAATAAATAAATAAACAAACAAATAAATAAATGGAAATCACTTTATACAGTAAATTGGTACTGCCCTTCCTTGCCACGACTCTCTGCTTGGGAAAGAGATCAAGCGTTTGCTACCTGAGACAATTCATAAGTTTTTTTGGTATCCTCTTGTGACAATTGCTTTACGCCGGTTAAATTTCCTTAGCAAGAGGTGATAGTCTGTGGTGATATCTGTTCTCTCATTTCCTATTTTTCAATCTCAAAAGTTTGATTAAAATGGATCAAGTTGGAGTTGCATGTCATATCTTCTCACTTTTATTTTTCTTTAATTTGGTAATGGTTTTAATGTCTGCTCTAACAAGGCAATTATTTTATCATACATAGATACATGACTCAGAAACAGCTTTCACATCAAGAAGCCATTGATTCTTGTCTTTTTAAGACATAGTTAATTCCATTTTTCATGATATTATTCAGTACTCACCATGTACAGTGTCTCTTGACCCTCTTCCTGAAGAAAGTATTCATGAAGTATAGCCGCTAAGCTGTCGTGTAGTCTAGAAGCCTTTGCCCCATCTCATTTCTTACTCCTGGATAGTGTTTTCCAACATATTTTTGTCTTCTACTCCTATACCCACTTTGTATTGAAGTCACCACATATCAAAGTATATGTTGATTTAATTTGGAATGTCTTTTAGCATCTCTCTTGCATTTGTCTAGTTTCTCATACTCTGGCACATAAGCTGTAACTGCCGTGATAATGGTCATTTTGCAAATTCTAAACATGAATAAGATGTTTCTTGTGGTCTCTGGACACATGATAAAACCAATTCTGCCAACTCTTTTATTTGTGTCTCCCAAGAAAATCTGTGAACCAGCCACTCTCTTAGCCGCAACTTCACCCTCTCTTCTGATTTCATTTAGAGCAAGAAGATAAAGATGGATAGGACCTAGGAGGATATCCACTTACTGACCACTAGACAAGCACCTCACATTTAGCGGACCAGTAGTTAAGTGCATGTTTACAGATGATAGAAATGCTACATGATTTTTAGGACCTTCTGCTGCTGGCACTGTAGAGGCAGAAGGGAACCAGTCTGCTTGAGAGCCATTTCATTTTTTTGTATTTGCTTTGCCAGCATCTAGCACAATCCCTGGTACAGAGTGGCACTAAATAAATGCTCATTGATTATTGAATTGAGGGCCATTTTGTATCTTTCTTCATCACATGGTTTGCCATGGCCCTAGAAATCATGACCAACTGGTCAGCTTCTTGGTGAAGAGCTTCTCTATACTTATTCAGGCTGGCACCTAGAAAGCAGATACAGTCTGCCCCAAGACCAAGTTCAATGCCTTTGGCAGAATCTGCCAGAGATGGTGCCCCACTGGCAAACCTTCAAGATCCTAGAGTTATATTGTTCCACGATAAGGGATCAGAGTAGTAGGACATTGTGCACATGTATGTCTACACACAAATTTTCCCATAGAGAAGATAAAACTACAGAAAAGATAACCTAACGGTTGGCTGATTAAAAAATATATTAGAGGCCTTATTTAGCTCTAAGGTTTCTTGATTCAGTTATAGAATTAATCCAATATCAGGGTACCCCTTGAATTTTTCCCAAGAAATAATTATTAGTTGAGCTGAGCTCTTTACTAGGTTTTCCTCATCCCTAGGAACCATCATCTGTCAAAGGACTGGTCAGGCTGATAGCTAGAGGCATGAAACAGGACAAATCTAGATGGCCTGTATGGGAAGGAGAATTCTCTTAGTTGGGACTTTGTTAAGACCAAATTCTAACCAATGGAGCCATCTGGCCTTATAATTCTCTGATTTGGCCTCCACCTTAAATAATATCATCCAGGAAGCATCCTCCAGTCAAGGGGTGATTGTGTTTATTGAAACACAGGACTTAAGAGTGGGGCCAGAAGGAACCTCAGACATCATCAAGCCCAACCCCCTTATTTTACAGACGAGAAAAGGGAGACTCAGATAGACATAAATGACCACTGGACCTGGAGTCAGGAAGAGCTGAGTTCAAATCTTGCCTCAGACATTCAGCAGCTGTATGACCCTGGGCAAGTCCCTTATCTTCTCTTACCCTCAGATTCCTTTACTGTAAAATGTAGATAAAAATAACATCTACCTCTCAGGGTTGTTGTGAGGATAAAATGAGATAATATTTTAAAAACACTTTGCAAGCCTTAAAGGGATAATGATAATGATGATTATAATGCAGAAATAGAATTCTTGTCTCCTGCAGAGGAAGATGATACTATAATAGTAAGGCCTCATCTGCCTCCCCTCCAAATAGAGGGTATGAAATCCCATTTGTTTTACCAAGATAAATAGCAAGTGTAGTTTTTGATGAGTAAAAGTAAACCCAGAACATAAGTAAACTGTCAATAAAGGAATGACATAGGAATATGGCTTTCATTAAAACACAAAATAAAATCCAGACTTCCCACTGGAAGAAATGACACTTTTTCCAAGATGGTAGATTCTGAGTTCTCCTTGGGTGCTGAAGGATTGAGTACAATATCATTCTCTGATACTCAATCACCATCTATTTAAATGCTCCATCTCACTGTTGCTTTTTTGGGGGAAAATCTGAAACAACTTTCTACCTGGAAGGGTGGAATGTGCATGTTCTTGGGCCACTTGGATTGTTTCCCATCCTTTCTGCCTATCAAACACTTTTGAATGAACAATTTCTTTCTGGAAACACTAGCCCTTTCACAGAGCCAATTGTTTCCAAATCCCGGCATCTTTGTTCTCAGAAGCTGCACATATCCAGAGAAGCCACCCCACCTCTCACAATGCAGGTGAGGCAAATTTATGAGCACATATTACACATGACTCTGAGACATGAGAGGTAGCTGTAGTGCTTGGGTCTCCTGCCTGCTTGATGAGAGTTAGACAGGATCAGACTTGTAGTCCATTATATGCTCTTCCCAAACAAAGACAAAGCTTGTCCTTGAACTCCCCAAACGAAACACATGACTCATGATCCATGTGCCTATCCCTGAATCCACCCCGTGGGGAGAGGATGCTATAAACCACCTTGAATAAACTAACAGTTGTTTGGGGTTTGGTACTGATTTTTGTTGTTGTTTTAATTAACCAATTAATTATCTTTCAGGTGAAGCCAACACACTATTCTGCAAGGTGGTGTAATCTAGTGGCAAGAAGACAAGAGACCTGAATTCTAGCCCCAGCTCTGTCTTGAGAAGTTGCTTTATTCTCTCCATGTGTAAAATAGGGAAGGACAAATCTCCCTGCATTTTCGTGAAGGGGGGAAACAAATATTTATTAAGAATCTAACATGTGCCACAGAGTGGGCTAAGAACATTACAAATGTTATCTCATTTAATCCTCACAACAACCCCTGGGGTAGATCTTATTATTATCCCCCTTTTGCAGTTGGGAAAATTGAGGCAGACAGAGGTTAAGTGACTTACCTAGGTTCACACAGCTAATAAAGTGCCAAAGGTCAGATTTGAGCTCATATTCCTGTCTATGGGGCAGCTAGGTGGCACAGTGCATAGAGTAAAGGGCCTGAAGTCAGGAAAACTCATCTTTGCGAGTTCAAATCTGGCCTCGGACACTTACTTAGATGTGTGACCCTGGGCAAGTCACTTCACCTTGTTTGCCTCAGTTTCTTCTTCTGTAAGATGAGCTGGAGAAGGAAATGGCAAACCACTCCGGCATCTTTACCAAGAAAACCCCAAATGGGGTCACGAAGACTCAGACATGATTCCAATAACTGAGCAACAATTTCCTGTCTATAGGCCCAGTGTTCTATCCATTGCACCACCTAGTTGCCTCTGTGTGCCTTGTGAGAATAAATGTAAATCTTATAATAATAATAATGAGAATTTAGGAGCCTTATAAAAGAAAACAATGTATAACTAAGTTCTAGATTAACTGCTAAGTCACATAACAAGCCTGATTTCATTTAATATTATTTTATATTATTTCATATAATACATATATATGCATGTAATACGTAAGTGTGTGTGTGTGTGTGTGTATATGTATATATTTATACTTATGTCTATTTGCAGACAATCGTGAACATCTACCAATAACAAAATCAACCTTATACAAGTATGAAATTATTGTGAGAAACAGAATAAAGAAAATCTTGAGAAGGAGCACGTCAGACGTTCAGGCTTTGAGAAGCTGATGACTTTAAAGTACAGAAAAGGCAGTAGTATCAGCCTCTATTTTGGTGGTGGTTTATTCCACTGGTCTCAAAGAACAGTTGAAGGAATAACGCTAAAGGCCAGTGACGAATCTAAACAGGTCTCCAGATTCAGTCTAGGCCTATCTTAAAATAGGCAGATTTTCACATACTTAAAATGGGATGTGCTCAAAGGAAATCAGGAAGCACGTCTAAAGGAACTGAATCTAGCTCTCTTTTCTGTTACGTTTTCCATCGGTCTGGTGTCAATTTGTTAGACCACAGCCTCGAACAACATGTAACAGCTTGGGAATAGCAAATTCCTCTATTGGTTGGTCAGCTAGTAAGCTAGCAAGACAAGAAATGTTTATTAAGCCCCGACCATGTGCCAGGCACTGTGCCAAGTGGTGGGGATACAAAGAAAGGCAAAAGACAGTCCCTGATCTCAAGGAGCTCACGGTCCTAATAAGAGACAACACCTATGGGTAAAATGACATAATACGACTATGTGGGGAGAAAAAGCTATACATAGGATAATGTGGAGATAATCAAAAGAAGAAAAGCACTAGAACTAAAGGGAGAATGAGGAAGTATTTCTTATAAGAAGTTGGATTTAAGTTGGGCCTTGAAGGAAATCGAGGAAGCCAGAGTTGGAGATATAGGGAGTTGCTTGAGGAACAGCAAAGAGGCCAGCTCCACTGGGTACATGGTAGGGATAAGGTGTGAGATGAGAGTCTTCAGTTTGAAAGGATGACAGAAATAATCTGTCATCTCTCTTACCTAGGCACTAAGCTGTGGCAATAGGGATCCGTGTAGAATTTACTCACATGTATGAAATCATGGAACTCTGAAATATAAGTAAAATGGTGGCAGTATGCTTTTAGGTCCTTGAGAAATGTCCTGGCACGCCATCCCATTTCCCAAACTTGTCAGTGTTCAATTTCCACATGAGAGTATCAATTTGCTGTGGTGGAAGGAAAAAAAAATCACTCTTCCATGACTACAGCTATTTTACCAATGCTGGGCTCAAGTGTGATTGGATTGTGAATGTCTCTGCACCAGACCATCATCGCTCCTGGGAAAATACCTCAATATAAATGACCCCAAGACATGGGTTGGGGATATCACTTTATAAACCACAGAAAGGGCCGGCTAGAAGAAAATTCAAAATTAGAAGAAACCATCACATGGCTTACGAGCAGCCAAAGCAAGGTATCCTCCCCCACTTCCCCTAAAACCACAGCCCAGCATTTTGCATTGAGCTCTCCTGGTGGACTGGAAAGCTCTCCTTTGTTTTGGGGAAAGCCACAGTATTCCACTGGGCGATATATTGCCAGAGAGATACTTGCAGGGGGCCAGCCAAGTTCCGTCATTTCAAAAGACTATGGTTGTGAAGAATGAAAACAACTAACATAAACCAGGCGCTCAAGTGGTGCTTCCTTTGGAAGGAGCATCCAGGCTGGAAATCTTTAAATCCAAGGTCCATTTTCCTAGTAGTACCAGATGGGAGTACATCTGCCCACACTTTCTCAATTTCTATAATGACCGCGGTACAAGTGCTGTCTACAGCATTCACTTTGCCATTAATTTTTAGTCAGGCAGACAATGCAAACCTGCTCTTGGTTTCTTTTTTTTTTCAAATGGCATGTATACTATTCAATCTGGAGGGCCCAGCCAAGTCCAATTAGTGTCACTAGAACCCCTGGAATTCACACATAGAGAGAAATCCGGAGTTCCAAATTTGGAAGGTTTCCTATTTCTTCAATGTGGATGGGAAGAGATGGGGGTAATTGTACCAATAATCATAATGATAATAAAAATGTCAGGGATATGAAATCAGTCTATCAAGACCATTTTTTGGCAGGTTGCTTTCTTCCTTCCTCCCCATTCCTTTATTTCCTGAGAGTCTCCAGACTTTGAAAAAGTCATCACTGGAGTCTGAGGAGACTCCACCAGCAAAATGCTAGACAATTTCCTCCCCATCCTCAGCTAATGAGAGGAATTTGGTATTTAAAGATCAAAGTTGCATGTATGATTGTGTCTTCAGAAAGGTCAGTCTCACATCTTCGTGAAATCGCCAGTGATGAGCTGTGAAGTAACCTTCTGTGTGGGGCTAAAGGAAAAACAAGACATTTCTATCTCTTGGCCCCTTTGCCTGTGACAGTTCCACTGGCTTCTCCAAGGCCTTGCCTCCTCCCCTAGGAGGTGATCACCTCTTCCCCTTCAGGAGCCAAGCATTGCTGGGAAGAGCCTAGGAGTCTGGAGGGGAACTGGCTGTGGTAACTCCCCTCTGCCTTGCAGATGGTGGTAGCACCTCCATTCGCAGCTGGATACCGTAAGTGGGCGCATCCATTCTATTGAAGTCTCTTCTACCTGATTACAGGAGGGAGAAAAGGGGGGTCTTTTTATAATATTGCTAAAATATCAGTGTTTTGTAAAGGTTGCTACAGAAACACGTAGAGTTGTAGAATCCAAAATAGGATGTCTAGACAAACTCCTACTGTCTGACCTTTTATGTATTTCCTAATCCAACCAATCTTGCCAAGCAAATTGGTGACTAAGCAACAATTCACTTTACACTATGTCATAAAGGCCTGACAAGGCCCAGGTCACAGTTATAAATTTCAGTCTGGCTACTTCAGCAACTCTCAGCTTCCTTTCCCAACACAACTCCCATGTGGTTTCTGGGCTGTGATGTGTGCTCTGGATAATCATGAACTAATTTTGGGGCTGTTAAATCCAAAAGCCACAGGGCTGCTGAGAAACAGAGAGTACTTTCATCCAGTAGGACCCCAGAGTTTACATAAAACAGTAAAAGGAAGGCTGGAGAAAGTCTCTGGCGAAAACAAAATAAAAGGCAGCTTCGTTGGAGTCTTGGGGGCAGCCGTCTCTTTCTGGGGGGCAAAGAGTTGGCATTGCTGTTTTCTAAACAAATGGAGCGCTAATGGTGCTGGCGCTAATAATGCTAAAACACGCTAATCACACCCCCAATTTATAACGTTCTTTCTATTTTTGAATTTCCTTCCCTGTAAGAAATGGCTGAACCTCCCTCTCAAAATTAGCCGCTGGACAAAAGTATCTGGGTGTAAGTAGAAGTATTCCTTGTTCTAAACAGACTCAACATACAGAATTTGCAATTCACCAGATGAATAAAGTTAGAGTACTCACTAACCCCACCCCCCAAAAAATCTAAAGCCTTGAAGCTAAAAAGGCTTTTCAGTTTTGCCTTACAGAATGTCATAGAGAAAGTATGGTGTAGTAGGAAGAATATTGGGTTTAGAGTCAAAGGGCCTGGGTTTGAATCTAGACCTTGGGGAAATCACCTAAAATCTCTGGGTTTCAATTTCTTCATCTGTGAACTGAGAAGATTGGACTAGGTGACCCCAAAGTTTCCTTCCAACAAATTCTATGTGTTACTTGACAGTGTTGGCTGGTAAAATATGATGTTAGGACTTTGTTCTTATAAAAGTCACAGAATTTAGTTCTAGAAAAGGTTTTAAGGATTATTTAGGTAACATCCCCGTTGTTGAGGTGCCCCCCTAGTTAGTTCGTGATGATTCAGATGAGGAAACTTAGACCCTGAGAGAGTTATGGGACTATCCCAAGGTCACACAAGTTAAAAGCAGTAGAGTTCTAGACATGGCACCTTCCTAGAACAAAGGAGAAAAGGGAAAATAAAACTCTGAGACCTGTAGGCAAACAAGGGTTTTCTTAGCCATGAGGAATAGGATTGGTTAGGATGGGTGGTGACTCCCAACCAAAAGGAACTTCTGCAGCTGCCCAAGTCATTCAAGAAAAAAGTGAGTTACCGGATAGGAAACATCATTCTCAGCAGAGAAAAAAAAGGATTGCTGATACGCTTTAAGAATGGTGAGACGATGTAAAATAGATTTGATGTGAGGACCCAGGTTTGAGTCCTAAGTCAGTGACTATCCGACCTCGGGTCTGACCTTTAATGTGTCTGGCCTCGTTGTCCTCATCTGTAAAATGAGAGGATTAGATTTTTAAAGAGTTGCCCTTCTACATAAAAAAAAGCTGTGTAGTACTAACAGTCATTTTCCTTTTTTCCTTTAAGAAAACTTTTCAAAGTCTATTGATTTCCATGCTCAACCAACCCAAGACCTAGGGACGCAACACTAATTTTAAAGTGCAAGTCAGTAGAAACTTCACTGAAACTTGCTTTACAATCAGTAATGGGAGAGTATGCTACTTCAAAGAAGAGACCTGCTTTCCCTAGCGCTTCAGATGAATAATCACTTTAAAATATATATTCAAGGATGACTAAGGGACAACTTTTCACCAGACTGCAAGGTTCTTGGACAGTGAGATGAAATGGATGTATTCTTGTGAATCTTACGGTAGCTCTATATTCTAGGTCAGGGAATTAGTCTAAGGAGTCTAAGCTCTAAGCTTGATCTCAAAGGGGAGATATTATTTAGAAATATATTCCAAGAGCTCTGTAATAAGAGGGAGGGAAATCTTTACAATAGAACAGATTTTTAAAAAAAGATACGTAGAAAACAGGAAATCTTGATTGAAGTTTGCTTTTGCCAAAAGGTGAGGTTTTAGAGTTTGCTATAATATTCATTTTTAGTTGCTTCTGTCTAAGATAAAGGCTTGAAATTTTTCTTTGGATAGCTTGTGAATACTTTATAAAGAAACTCTGACACTGTGGTAGAAAACTATGTGAATCTCTTACAGAATTAAATCACTTTCATTTTACTTTCTGGCCTTTGTTAGAAAATCCTTGTAATAACATTAACCACAAAGCTGAATCATTTGGTAAATGTAGCAAGCCATCTTTTGACAGAGATTGGATGTTGAAAGAAAGGATTGGGGAGCGTGTGTGTGTGTGTTTGTGTGTGTGTGTGTGTGTGTGTGTGTGTGTGTGTGTGTGTGTGTGTTGAAGAAGAAGTGCTGGACCTGGGAACCAAGAGACCTAGTTTTGAAATCCAGCTCAACGTTTCCAGCTTTGTAACCTTAAATGTCATCCTGAAGGTCACTTTATCTCTCTGGGCCTCCCATTTCAGAAGGGTTTTAATGAGATGTCCTCTGTGACTCTTTGAAAGATCTCATCTTATGGATCTATTGTGCCCCTTTAAACTGAATAAATACCAATCTCGATAAAATTTAAAATCCCCATAAAAGCAACTAGGTTGCCTTTGATAGAGTGGAGACAGAAAGACCTGAGTTCAAATCCTGTCTGTCTGCCTCAGTTTCCTCAACAATAAAATGGGGATTATAATAGTATCTACCTAATGGGGTTGTTGTGAGGATCAAACGAAAGAATTTTGTAAAATGCCTGGCACATATTAGGTGCTTAATAAATGCTTTTCCTCCACCCCTTTAATCCAAAGAGGGGACAGTATATCTGGTTGCTTGGCTTACTGAAGTTTCACAGGTTACAATAAAGGAGCATTGATGACTAGCACGAATTTTTATTTTTCGTTGGCATTATTCACCTACAATGTATTTATCACTCTATGTAATTTTTGCTATATCTAGACATATTTCATATACATAGTACCCATAGAATCATGGAACTTGATAGCTAGAAAAGCCCTTAAAGATCATCCTACTAGACCAAGCCCTCCATTCTAGAGATGAGAAAACTGAGGCTCAGAAAAGTGAAATGGCACGTCGAAGGTCACATGGCTACTTAGATTTGGGTCTAGAGCCCATGTCTTGATGGTTAATCTGGTGCGCTTCCCACTAAACCATCATAACATTTACAGTTTTTGCAACATGAAGTTGGCAAGATTTTTGTTCCCATTTCTGAAACAAAGTATTTTGAAGATATACCTTCATCTTCAATGAAGTGGAATTAAGTAGATGTAAGTGGAATTTATAATCATCAAAGATGCTTGGATAGAACCTGTAGTGGAAAAAGTACTAAATTTGGAATGGCTCAGCTCTCTATTTTTCTTAGTAGTTGAAGTATCTATCACTTCCGTCTGGGCCTCTGATGCGTTTGGAATGATGATCTCAAATGTTCCTTCTAACTTGAAATCCTATATCCTAGGGGATCCTTCTTGTCTCTGGGAGATGGAAATTAATAATAATAATAATGAGTAAAGTGCTTGCTTACTAAGTAGTGGGCACTTAACATTGTAAAATACTGGACATTTTACAATTATTATTTCATTCAATCCTCACAACAACCCCTGGAGGTAGGTACTATTTAATGATGCCCATTTTACAGTTGAGGAAGCTGAGGCAGAGGTTAAGTGACTCACCCAGGGTCACACAGCTAGTAAGTGTCTGAGGCTTGGATTTGAACTGACTCCAGGCCTGCAGGAGAGAGATATACATGAACCATCTCCCCTGAACTCTTCTAGTCTGTAGGGGACTGCCACCTCTGCATATATCCTACTTGGCCTATACTTGCCTGCATAAGAAACGAACACCATTGCTTCATGTTCCCTCTGCTGATCTCCTAGTTGGCCTGGCAATCTCTCCCCAACTGGTCCCCGGACCTGAGCTGTCTAAAGCCCTGAGAGCACTCCACCCTGAGGCCAGACCCCCAGGGAGGGTGATATCTACCTGAACTCATTCCTCAGTGATTAGCAAACACCCTTTGGATCATCTCCTGCCCTTCCAGCACTCCTGAACCCTGTTCTCCAATGTCCTGCTCCTTATATTCATGCCCCCTCAACCCAGTCCCATCCACTCTAAAGCTACCCATGCTTCCCACTGTGGTCTCTGGAATACCTGTTCCATAGGTAACAGATTTGCTTTCATCTTAAATCTTTTCCTTCCCCAATCCTTTAATTTTCTGGTTCTCACTGAGACCTAATTTCCTCCTGACGACATAGCCTCCCTGACCACCCTTTCTATCACTGCTTGAACTTATATCATTTACTGGGACTCATTGGTCTAGATGAGGGAGGTGGAATACTCCCTTTTCTGTTAGATTTGACTTTACCTTAATAAGAAACCGACCTCTAAGATACTCCTCTTCTTAGAATTCAGTGTCTGACATATCTTTCCTCCCCAACTTCTGACCTCATGCTGGAGATCAGAATGAATATTTCAATATTCATATTGCTACACTCTCAACTGTACTAACCTCTCACTTCCTCATCTTAATCATTTCACATGACCACTTACCCTTCCGCTCCACCTCAGCTACACAGAGAGATGGTTAGGCCCTTAATCTTGCCTTACTCACAAAGGCACCAATTTCATGTTCATTAAATCTGAAATTCCCTTGTCTGAACACAATCTGTTGTCATTCCATTGCTGCTTCTGTCTCGCACCCCCAAATTCTGCTCTTCATCCTTACATGACCTCCAAACCTTGATCTCTCCATTATTCCTCAGGCCATCACCCCTGCAAAGGCTACACTCTTCTCCCTTTGCCAACTTTACCCCTCAGTAAACTAGCTGAACACTGCATTGTCCTCTTCTAGAGTCTCCAAACCATTTATTCTATTGCCAATCTTGCCGTGCCAAACTTCAGCCTTACTCTTATCTGCTGCATCTGCTCCAGCTTATATGCTGCTAATCTGAGCTAGAGGAAAATCACAAAATCATGATGACAGGATCCACAGCAAATTCATGTTGCACAATCTCAACAGCTCATTGTGGCGAGGCGATCCTTTGACACCTCCCTACGTGACTCACTCTCCCACTTGACACAGCAGCTTTTTTAAACCCTTTTATCCTTCCTCAAACTTTCTATGGTTCCCCCTCGCCCTCTCCAGTGAGAACTTTGCCTTGTGTTTCACACACACACAAAAGGCCATTCACCAAGAGCTCCTTCGCACCTCCTTTTCATCTCACATCACCTAGATCCCTTCTGCATCTACCTCCTCCTTCATTGCCACTGTGTCACATGAAAAGGTGATCTTTTTCCTGATCAAGGCAAAATGTTTCTACCTACAAAAATGACCTCACTCTATTCTGTCTCCTCCAGCTGATTGCCCCTTCTATCACCCTCACTACCTCACTTATCTTCAATCTCTACTGGCTACTCGTCCACGTGTGGCTCCTGCCTCCTCAAAAAACAAACTTCCTTTAATCCTGTTATCTATCCATCCCTACTAGCTATCATCTCATATTTCTCCTCCTTTTTGTGGTTAATCTTCTTGAGAAGACTGCCTCCAATAGATGCCTCCACTTCCTTTCTTTTCACTTTCTTCTTAACCTTTTAGTTTGGCTTCTGACCTTATCATTCAACCAAAACAGTTCTCTTTAAAGTTACTAATGATCTCAGAGTTGCCAAATCCAATGGCATTTTCTCAACCTACATGCTTCTTGACCTCTCTGCAGCTTTTGACATGGTCACTCACCCTCTTCTCCTTGATACTTATTCCTGTCTAGGTTTTTGTGACATTCCTGTATTCTAGTTCCCCTCTTACCTTTCTGATAGTTCTTTCTCAGTTTCTTTTGCTGGATCACGTCTTCTAATGATGGGTGTTCTCTGAGGCTCTGTCCTGGACCCTCTTTTCTTCTCCCATGAGTACTATATCTCCTTTGGTGAACTGATCAGCTCATGTGGATTCAATTATCATCTGTATGCTGATGATTCTCAAATCTATTTATCTAGCCCTAACAGCTTTCCCAGTCTCCAGTCTTGCTTCCTAGTTTGCCTTTCAGACATCTCAAACTGGATGTTTGGTAGACATCTTAAACTCAACATGTCCAAGACCAAACTAATCCTCTTTGCCAAAAAACACCTCTCCTATTCCAAATTTACTTTTTTCTGTGTGGAGAGTACTACCATCCTCCATCATCTGGGCTCTGCAACCTGTCATCCTCAACTTTGATTCTCTCTTACCCCTTTCCCATTTGATCGTGAACTCCATGAGGGAAGGAACTGTCTTTTTTCTCATTTTTAAATTTCCCTAGAGCTTAGCATGGTGCCTAACACATAGTAGGCACTTAATAAATGTTTATTTATTGATTAATTCTTTGGTATGTCCACGGGTCTATCCTCACATTCAAGTTAGTACCTATAACATAGTAAATGGAATGCTAGACATGAAGTCAAGAAGACATGGATTTCAAAGAGATCAAAAAAAGGGGCAGAGAGGGAAGGACTTACTTGTACAAAAATATTTAAAGCAGCTCTTTTTGTGGTGGCAAAGAATTGGAAATTGAGGGGATGACCATCAATTATGGAATGACAGAATAAGTTGTGGTATATGATTGTGATGATACTACTGTGTTATAAGAAATGATGAGCAGGATGATTTCAGAGAAATCTGGAAAGACTTACATGAACTGATGCTGAGTGAAGTGAGCAGAACCAGGAGAACATTACATATAGTGACAGCAAGATTGTACAATGAAGAATTGTGAATGACTTAGCCATTCTCAGTAACACAATAATCCAACACAGTCCCAAAGGACTCATGATGAAACATGCTATCTGCCTCCAGATATTGTCTGAATACAGACTGAAACATACTATTTTCACTTTCTTTTATTCTTTTTTTTTGTTTGTGTCTTCTTGTACAAAAAGACTAATATTCAAATGTTTTATATAATTGCAAATGTATACCTATATTGGATTGCTTAACATCTCAGGGAGGGATAGAACTTAAAAAAATGCAAATATTAAAAATTGTATTTGGGGGGAAAATAATTTTTTTTAAAAAGACATGGATTTGAATCCTACCTCTTTCACTAACTAGTTCTTCATCCACGGGTAAGTCACTTAACCATGTAAGACTAAGTTTATAAAATGATGATAACAATGCCTGTAGTCTCTTATCTTACTTTGTTGTGGGCATCAAATGGAAAAAATGAATGCAAAGCCCTTTGAAAACTTTAAAGTACTAAATAAATGTCAATTATTATTACTGTTATGGACAAGTAGGTGTCACAGTGGATAGAGAGCCTGGGGCTGGAGTCAGAAAGATTCATATTCATGAGTTCAAATCTGTCCTCAGATACTTCCCAGCTGTGTGACCCTGGGCAAGTCAATTAATCCTGTTCCCCTTAGTTTCTCATCTCTAAAATGATCTGGAGAAGGAAATGGCAAACCATACCCACATATTTTCCAAGAAAACCACAAATGGGGTCACAAAGAGTCAGACACAACTGAAATGACTGAACAAGAAAATTTAACATCCTATAGTGATGTTGTACAGTTAATTGAATAACCTACTTGAATAACCATTTCCTTGAATAAGCTTCACTGTTCACGTAGTCTCATTCCTCCTCTTCCTCTCAGTCCTCTTCCTTTTCTTCATCTCATGAGCTTATTATGACCTTTAAAGGTCCTGGCAATATTCTTTTTTAAAATAAGTTTTTATTGATTTCTTTTTTATGTTACTATCATTTTCCACAGTATCCTTACCCCTTCCCTTCCCAAAGAACCATCCCATATAATAGATAACATTTTCCAAGCAAAATAAAGAGAAGAAAAATCAGCAAAATTGATGAATACTTTTAAAAAGTCTGAAAATGTCATTGTGCCGCATTCATACACCTCCCAGATCTGCAAAGGGATGGTCTGGGATTATTTTCTCATATCACTTCTTTCAAGCCATGCTTGTTCTTTAAAATTTTGCGACATTCATTTTTGATTTCTTTGTGATTTTTCTTTCCTTTTACACTGTTATAATCATTATATATAGTGTTTTCTTGGCTCTGCTTACTTCATTCTGCATCAATCCGTACTAATCTTTCTATATGATTCACTGTATTCATCATTTCTTCTAGCTCAGTAATATTCCATTACATCATGTACCAGAATTTGTTTAGCCATTCCTCAATCGATTAGCATCTATTTGTTTCCAATTCTTTGTTATCACAATAAGTGCTGCTATAAATATTTTGTTGTTCATGGAGAATTTCTTCTTCTCAATGATCTCCTTGGGATATAAGCCTTGGACAAAATTCTCTAAATCAAAGTCTATGGATGTTTTGGTCATTTTATTTACCTAATTCCAAATTGCTTTCCAAAAAGTTGTACTCCTTCACACTTCTGCCATCAATGAACTAATGTGCCCAGCAATGCAATGGGTAAATGTTTAACAACTTGCTCTCTGACAGTGTATATCACATTTTAAAAAGTTTGATATGCATCATTAACATTTTCAATATCACTTTCTAAGTCTAGACAATCAACACCACCAAAGATCCAGCCCTGATTTATAGCATTTGCTGATTTCTGAGGTGTAAATGCTCACACTGAAAATTTAACAATCAGGTAAGAACCAGTACCTTCATGAATCAGTTCAACTCTTCACAGTTGTTTACACTGAGATCCCTTGGCCCCTTGTCCTATAGCCAATCATACTTTGCCAAGCTTTAGCTTTGGATTACTCCCACCACCTGCCACCTTTGTTCCTATTCATATGGAGCTAGAGGAAGTCACAAAACCATGATGAAAAGGGATGGATCGACCTGACTCCAGCACACCCGTGAGTGTGCCTATCTTTCTAATCTCTCTATAATCCCTCCAACATTGCTATTCCTATCTTTTGTCATCTTTGCCAATTTGCAAGATGTGATATGAAACCTCAGTGTTGTTTCAATTTGGATTTCTCTTATCAAAGAATTAGAGCATTCTTTCATTCATTCACAATTAAAAAAACTATTCATATCTTCTGATCTCTTATCTCTTGGGGAATAGTCTTTGTTCATGCATGTGCATATATGTGTATGTCTCTGTTAATTGTCTATACATTTTGGATACTAAATCATTATCAGAAAAATTTGATACAAAGATTCTTTTTTTCCTCATTGGACTGCTTCCCTTCTTATCTTAGGTGCATTAATTTCATTTATGCAGAAGTTTTTCAGTTCATGTAAGCAGTTATCAATTTTTATGTTTTATAATTACCTCTAATCCTTGTTCATCTAAGAATATAGCTCCTACCAATAGCTATGAGAGGTATATGATCTCCTTCTCTACTAATTTTTTACAGTATGATCTTTAATATTAAGGTCATTTATTCATTTAGAATATTCTGGAATATGGTGTAAGGTGTTGGTGTAAGCCTAGTTTCTGCCAAACTGCTTTCTAGTTTTCCCAGCAGTTTTTAAAAATCACAAATAGAGTTCTTTTCTAAGTAATTTCTGAATTCCAGTTTATCATACAGTGGGTTATTGAGTTCTACTGTTTCTGATTTGACTCTGTCTGGTCTATTCCATTGATCTACCTCTCTATTTTTAAACCAATACCAGATGGTTTTGATGACTGCTGCTTTATAATACAATTTGAAGTCTGGAAGTGCTATCCTGGCACTATTCTTATAGGACCATGAAACACTTTTATATTCATCCTCTATTAACCTGCCCTTGTTTCCATCTTCTTTATGTGTCTTTTAAAAACCTAATTTTGTTAGTGACCTTTCTGTGCACCCTTGTTAGTTTTTTTTTTAGACAATGCCCCTTTTCCTCTTCATGGGAATTTTCTCTCATGATATCTTCAGAATTTCCATTTTAAGTGCTTTCCTTTCCTTCCGGAATGACTTCCCCTCTGCAGCTTAAATCCATGGAATCCAGTTTGAACTTTACTTGGGAGACAATAGGAAGTCATTGAAAGAGAGATGTGACAATTAGATCTCAAGATTATTATGGCAATGGTATGTAAGAAGTATGTAGGTAAACAGGAAGAAGAGAACAACAGTGGAAGGATCTATTAAAAGTCTTTTGTAATGATCCAGGCAGGTGACAATGAGGCAGGTGTACCAGGATTGTGGCAATGGAAATCATAAGGAATTTCCCACTCTGAAGAACCCAGATCTATTAAGCCCAAGACATTTTCCTTCTTTCCTCAATGAGGTCAGTTTCTGGCTCACAGACTTTCTCCTGCCCAGTTCATATTTGAGGACTTCAATAAACATATTAATACTACCTCAAATGCCCTAACTTCCTACTTCAATCTACATAATTTCTATGACTCTTCTACTTTATCTCAGCTACACAGAGAGCTATTGTCATCACTGAACATTCATGAATTCTGAAATTCTTTTATCTGATCTAAACTTCTTGCATTCCATTTTTCTCTGTGCCTTACCACCCTTAACCCCAGTCTTTATCCTCTCAGTGACCCCCAGTTCCTCCATCCCTCAGTTCTTTCCCAGGCTTTCCCTCCTGAACTGGCTACATTTTCCTCTTTTCCCTATCTTAATGCCTTGGTGAATCACAGCCCTTTACACTGGAATCCCTTGTCTCCTTGTGGTATAGCAGTCCTGCTTTGCCAAGCGTTAGCTTTGTATTTCTCCCAACACCTGCCATCTTAGTTTCTCTTCTCATGGGGCTAGAGGAAGTCACAAGACCATGGTGAAAGGGGCCACTGCAAGTTGATGCTACTTAATCTTTACTGGGTTTTTGCTGCCACAAGGCAATCCTTTTATATCTACCTGATAGATCTGCTCTCCTACTCACCACAAAAGCTATTACAAACCTTTTCATCCTCCTGTGGTACTGCTTCCCCTCATCTTCCAGCTGAGAACCTCTCTTCATACTAAAAACTTGAGGTCATTCACCGAGAACTCCTTCTTCTTTCTTCATCTTATATCCCTCAGATCCCTCCCCCCACTATTTTCTTTTCCATCCTTATATCTTATGAAAAGGTGACCTCACTAAGGCAAATCTCTCCATATGCATACTTTATCCTATCCCTTCTCCAGAAGGTTGCTCCCTCTTTCATCCCCACTTTTTCTGTCCTCTTCAATCTTTCCCTATTTATTGGTTCCATCCCTGGTGCCCACAAACACACCCATGTCTTGCCTATCTTCACAAAGCCCTCACTTGATTCTACCATGCCTGCTAGCTTTTGTTCTACATTTCTCCTCTGCTTCTCTGCTAAACTCCTTGAGAAAGCCATCTACAATTTGGTATTTATACATCCTCTCCTCTCACTCTTTTCTAAATCTTTTGCATTCTGGCTTCTGATCCCATCATTCAACAGACACTGCTCTCTTCAAAGTCACTAGTGATCTCATTTACCAAATCTGGTGTCCTCTCCTCAATTCTTGCCCCTCTCCTTTTTTTTACCACTTTGCAGCCTTTGACACTTTTCTTGAATACTCTCTTCTTTCTAAGATTTTGTGACATTCTTCTCCTCAGGTTCTCCTCTTTCCTGAGTCTTTTTTTTTTCCTTCTCAGTCTCCTTTGATGGTTCTTTATCCAGGTCATTCTCACTAACTGTGGGTGTTCCCCAAAGCTCTATACTGGGCCCTCTTCTCTTCTCCCTCTATACATGGTTATCTCATTAGCTCCCCTGGTTCAATTATCATCTCTATGCAGATGATTCCCACATCTGAATGTACAGCGCTAACCCCTCTCCTGACCACTAGTGTCTCATCACTAACTACCTACTAGACATTTAGAAGTAGCTGTCCCGCCAGCATCTTAAACTTAACATGTTCAAAATTAAACTCCTTATCTTTCCCCCCAAAGTCTCCCCAGTTCTCAACTTCCTTGTACTGACAATCACACAGTCATTCTCTCAATCTTCCTGGTTTTGAAACCTTGCTGTCATCTTTGTCTTCTTTCTCTCACCTAATCCACACAGCCAATCTGTTGGTAAGCCTTGTCATTTCCACCGCCACATAACATCTCTTGTACATATCCCCCTTTTTTTCCGATCACAAAGTCACCACCCCAGTATAGGCTGTTGTTAACTAACACCAGACAAATTCCAGTAACCCTCTGGTTGGCCTCCCTCCCTCAGTATTTTTTCACTCCAACCTGTCCTCTACTTAGTCCCCAAAATGATCTTCCTAAAGCACAAGTTTGACCATGCGCTGCACCAGCCCTGCCCCCAGGCCCCAAAACTAAATAAACTCCAGTGGCTCCCCATTACCTCCAGAATAAAATAAAAATTTCCTCTTTGGTATTTAAATCTCCTCTTTGGTATTTCACAACCTGGTCCCTTCCTATCTATCTTTCCAGGCTTCATTCACCATACTGTCCTTCCTATACTCTATAGTCCAATAACACCAGCCTTCTTATTGTGCCTGGCACAATGTACTCCATCCCCTCTTTCCATTCCTCTCACAAAACTATCTCCCTGTCCTCCTTGCCTGAAATGCTCCCCCTTCCTTTACTCCTCCCCTTGGCTTCCTTTAACACATAGCTGAAAATCTTATTTTCTGAAAGAGGAATTTTCTTTTGTCCCTCCCCATCCACATCTTAGTTCTTTCCTTCTGAGATTGTCTCCCATTTGCCTTGTATATATCATATATGCATGGCTGTTGGCATGTTCTCTCCTGCATTAGATTATGAGTTCCTTGAGGGCATGTACTGTTTTTCCCTTTCTTTCTATTCCTAGCATTTAACACAGTGCCTGGCACTTAGTAAGAGCTTAATAAATGTTAGCTGATTGAGTCATTGAATGAATACAAGAGCAATAACAGAGGGAGAATGAAGAAGACTTGACATCTGATTGTATGTAATAGATGAAGGTGATCAGAGAGAAGAGTCAAAAATAGGCCCAAGATTAAGAATATAGGAGACCAGGTCAATACAAACACTGGCAGAAATTGTGAAGTCAGGGAAGGAAGAACAGACTTGGCGGCAAAACAATGAGCTTAGTTTTAGTCATGTTGAATTTGAGGTATCAGTGGTACATCTAGGCAGCTCTGAAGAACTGATCAGTGATGCAGCCGAGACTAGCACTGAAGTCTCTTGAGCCTCATTCTCTGCTCTTTCCATTATGATACATTGCTTCCCAGATTAAACATGTTTTCCATGTATATATATATATGCATATGATATACATTTTACTGTTGTTCAGTCATTTTTTACTCATATTTGACTCTTTGTGACCCCATTTGAGGTTTTTATTGTCAAAGATACTGGAGTGGTTTGCCATTTCCTTCTTTAGCTCATTTTATGAGTGAGAAAACTGAGCCAAACAGGGTTAAATGACTTGCCCAGGTTCACACAGCTAGTGCACATCTGAGGCCAGATTTGTGAAGAACTCACAAAAATGAGTCTTCCTGCCTCCAAGCCTGGCCCTCTATCCACTGAGCCACCTAGCTCTATGTGTATATGTGTATACATACATGTGTATACATATGTATATATGTATATACACACACACACATATATGTATATATATACATATATGGATAGAGTCACTATCAGTCCATCTCCTACCATCTCATCTTATTTCTTCTTCCTTTTTAATCTCTAATTACTCAACATAATTTTTCAAACCTTTCCAACAACATGCATTGCTGCCTTCGGTGGTTATCCAACCACCCTTATGGTATCATGCGGTAAAGGTGCAGCTGTCAGGTTTTGCAGTTCTGTTCTCACCAGGAAAAGTATTTAACCTTTGCTCCTGAAGCATGTGCTATATCCTCTTGATGTTTATCATTACCTCCTAACACATCACAATATCAATATTGCTTAAATAAATTCCCCGGGACTCCAAATCAACATCTTTGCTGTTGGTGTTGACACAGCAATAGCGTTGTTAGATGGGGATTTCACTATCTATTACAAAGACAAATGGAGAATTGAATGTGTAGTTCCACATGTTTTCTCTATTTATGTAACTTGTGAATGTAATTAAATTTCTATTGGGTTTAAAGACATAGATGTTGCTTGAAATAGAACAATCATTTCAAAGAAAATCACAATATGAAATGATCTAGACCTTAATGAAGCAAGGGGGGGAAAAGATATGCTGCAGTTTCCATAGGGTGAGCCTTTATATTCCACAATTGGATCTCTGAATCAAATAGAAGTTATCCCGATTTTATACAAATTGTTTATCTTGCAGATTAGCCCTTTGGGGAAATGCTTTACCTTCTGGTTACTGGTGGTTGGTGCTTGAGGCTATATAATCTTTTCTGTGATACTTCAATACTTATATCAAGTGAACAGTAAGGCTCTTTTTTAGGATTCTCCATGTGTTTTCCTTCTTGGATTTCCAGTTGTTAATCTAGGTAGAAAGAACACTGGGCTAGGAGTCAGGAAAAAGAGGCCTGGGTTCAAACCTAGAATGATACTGGGTGACCGTAAACAAGTCTAAGTTTGCAAGTCTTTCTGTGCCTCGTTTTCCTCATCTGAAAAATGGGGATAATGATCCCAGTTGGCATCTACCTCATCCAGTTGTAGTGAAGAAAGAATTTCACAAAATGTAGAGTGTGCTAGAAACTCCAGCTCTTATTATTTTAAGGAGATAACTAGAGGAGGCCATGAAGTCTAAAGGACACATGGGAATTGGTAATGGTATATGTTTCTCTCTCTGTTAGCTCAGCTATGTTTCCTAGGTTGCATTAATAAGCCCTGAAAGGCATTCTCATCTGAGGAGCAGCTTTGGCTTCCAGTAATAATGAATGTACAGTTTCCACCCAGTTCTCAAAGAACAATGTGGCTGTATCATTAAATCAGCCCTCATGCATAGAGCTAGTGTTCTGTTCTTTCCTTAAGTGTCTTCTTTTGCCCTGTGTTTTGTAAGCTACACTGTAAGCCACTTGTAAACCCATTCAAGTTTTCTTGGTAGTAGGTGGGTATAAAGCCTAAAAAAAACCAAGCAAATTAGTAAATAAATAGCATGATTATTCAGGTCTCCCAAGCAGTAATTTATTCAGTCTTCTGAAGAAGAGGGTGGAGGTCTGGGGTTAGAGCCCATGCTTTCCTGAATTGCCAAGATTTCAGAGCAGAGGACAAAGACGGGGAGTTTTCCTATGCCCAGTGGGCATTTGTGCTACCTGCTGTACCCTTTGCAGCCCACACATGACTGTGAATTGAGATGCCTTTCCAGACCTCTGATACAGGTGTGACACAGGCATGAAATGCGGTGAAAATTCCTTCCAGGAAGAAGCAAAGTCTTTTGTATAATATTGAAAAGGAAGCTATGCCCACACATAGAACCAAAAAAGAATTGACTCTCAGGGCTGTAAGGAATCAGAGAACTCATCAAATCCTGCTGGATTTAGATGGTTGAAACTTCTCTACTCTCGAGAGTCACTGAACTTTTAGAGTTAAGAAAAGTTTTAGAGATTATCTAATCCAACTCTCTATGGCCAATTATTCTTCCCACTGATGGTAACCACCACTTATTAACCATGTGGCCTTGAGAAAATCACCTTACTGACCTCTGGGCTTCAGCTTTCCTCTTCAAAAACGGGAGAGTTGAACCACATGATCACCAAAATCCCTCCATCTCAAATTCCCTATGATTCAATGGTCTCTAGCAACTTCAGATTTGGTATATGACATAATCAGGGGAGGCCCTTGATGTGCTGAACTAGAGCACTTCCCAAGGAGCTGAGCACATACTCTGGTCCCTTAGAGATCTGTGCTCTGGCCCAAGTGAAGGATTATGCTTGTGAAAATTCATGCATGACTCACAACCCCAAAGTCCCTACATAACTCCAAGATCGGAGGCTGTGTTGCAGATGATTAGTGGATAAGCCTAGAAAATCCACCCCTCAGAGTGCCGTGATGGGACAGTTCTCTCTCCAGGAAGAATTATCCTTCTGAATCTTCTTCAGAAACCTTTCTCTGATATATGATGCCATTCTGGTCTCATGGGAGTAGAATTCTAGCTAGGTCAGTCAGCAAGAACCCTTCAAAAGGAATATTTCTGGCAAGCATGAGGAGATAAGATGTTGCTCCTTGGGGAAAAAAGGGAATACACCTTTGAATTCTATTTCCACAGTTGGAAGTGGATACCATCAAGTCTAATGATTTCACTGCTGAGGGAATTTCCATGTCTCAAAAACTGAGGCTTTCACTAGACTTCTGTGTGCTGAGAAGGGTAAGCCACCTTCAGTGGCAGAAATCCCTTTCACAGTAACTTGCACTGAGTCTGATGGTAATGTTTTCCCAGACTCTCAAAGGCCTGGTTAATTGCTTTCAGACTGGGCAACCTCAGGCTTGATTTGCAGACTCTCACAAGTGCAAAGGAGATGATTTAACCATACAGGATACCATTTGGATGACAAGTAAATGCATAATTAAATCAGGGTAATTTCCACTTCATTCCAGGGAAAGCTGAAAGGGAAATTTTCTATAAATTTGATTTAGGATAAAAGACCCCCAAAGACCCTTTGAAATACAGTATTAAGAGTTTTGGATCACTTTCTCAAAGTCCTAATAAAGAAGGAAGGTTCGTATAATCTTTAAAAGATTGTCTGGGTATCTCATATACTCATTATTGTTCCTGCAGTACATGTATATGTACATTTTATATGTGTATATGTGTGTGTATGTGTGTGTATATACACACACATGTATATACAAGTATATCATATGTGTATACATGTTTGTGTATGTGTGTATATGTCATGCTCAATCTGTAAGGGAAAAAATCTTTTAAAAAACTACCAAGGATATATTTAAATCATAGGTGTTGAATTTAGTGTTTGTGTGTGTGTGTGTGTGTGTGTGTGTGTGTAGGTGGTGGGGCAGTGTCTTCATTCATTCTAAGTAGTCTGAATTTACATTTTTCTCTGGAGGAAACATTATAGAATTTCTCTTCAAAACAAGAGAATTTTTAAATTTGCCTGTTGATAATCTATGTGGATAATTTCTGTTCTTCTGTGAGTTGAGCTGGATGGACTCTGAGATCTCCAATTTGGAGATTATGTTCTGCTCTCACTCTGTGAATCGCTTATATTGGGGTTGTTGGTTTTAAAGACATGGAATTAGGAACCTAGAGGAACTTAACAGGAGAACTACAAGAACTTCTCCTTATAAACTTATAAAGTTAAGGAGACAGATCAAGGAGGTTAAACTAATTAGTCTCACAGATGACTGACAAACCAATTCCCATAATTTGCTTCCCTTAGGATGTATTGTATTAAGTGGATTAAAGAGATACTATATGAATAACAGTTCTTTTCCATTAAGTCCAGAATTTCTAAAGGAAACTTGAAGAGAAAAGTGGGCTTTCGAAAAATTATCATTTCATTTTTTGAGGGGGCAAGGGTCACAATGGGAAAGGGATTAGTTTCTTTTCAAATCAACGATTTTTTTTTACTAGTATCTGAACCAAAGAGGTGTCACAAAATGTTAATTTTATTAATATTTCCGTAGATTGTGGGTAAAATATGGGCCTAGAATATCCCTTTTCTTAATGGCCTGCTTGGAGGCTAAACAAATAGTTCGATAAGGATGATCCTTATTTTGTCAAGAGCACCACAATCCTTCTGGTCACCAGGTTCACAACCTTGAAAATCCTTCCCAACTCTTCATTTCCTTTTACGCTCTACATCTAATCAACTGACTCAACCTCCACAACATCTTTTGTAGATTTGTTTCTTTCTCACCTACGTCACCACCACCCAAATTCAAGCCCTCATCACATCTCACCTGGTCCCCTAATTGTTCTTCCTGTCTCGTGATACTCTCCACACTCCACACAGCTGCTAAATGGATAGTCTCAAAGAACAATTCCAACTATATCACGCTCGAGAAACATCTTGCCTCCCTGAGACCTCTTGAATCAAATACAAACTCTTCTGTTTGACTCATAAGGTCCTTCATAATCTGGTTCTAAGCTATATTTCTAGATTGATTTCACATTCCTTCCCCTTCATGCCCTCTGCATTATAAGCAAACTGAACTACTTGCTGTTCCACATATGCAACATTCTACCTTCCACTTCCTTTAAAAAAGAAAAGAAAGAAAAAAGATATTTACATTTTCCATTTCCACAACTTTGCATATTCTAATCTTATACATGGAATTCTATCTTTAATTCTACTTCCTGGAGTCTCTAGTTCCTATCAAGGCACAGATCAAGTCCCATTTCGTATTCGAAGTCTCTTCTGATCACCCCAACGCTGGATCATTAGTGGTGCCCCCAAATTACTTTATTATTTATTTTGTACTCACTTATGTCACTATCTGTTTTCCTCCTATAGACTATAAACTCCCTGGGCAGCTAGGTGGTGCAGTGAATAGAGCACTGGCCCTGGAGTCAGGAGGACCTGAGTTCAAATCCAGCCTCAGACACTTGCCCTGCCAAAAAGCCCCCCCCCCCCCCAAAAGAATATAAGCTCATCTTTCGGCAAGAATTTTTTCTCTTATTTCAATGTCAGTGGTTAAAAACCCTGTTGAATCAAAATTACACCTCTATTTTTTTCCCATTCCACTTAGCTTGCCTTTATGAAAATCTACATACTCTTTCAGCCTTGTAGGTGAAGATTCACTTATGTGTTTCCTAATTCTTCATTTTTCTTTCTCCAACATTTACTATAAAAAGAACAGAATGCTATGTAAAAAGAAAATAATAAAAATTTAGTGAGTGAAGTCTTCCTTCTCTGTGGGCACAGGCACCACTACCAGACAAATTGAATTTGAGAATATCATTCATTTGGAGAAGATACAAGCCCAAAGATTCAAACACAACTTGTACTGACATTTTTTATAAACCAAGATTATCCTTTAGGACTTTTTGGCATCTTATGGACTTGAAATTAATCTATCTACTCTCAGAAAACAATCTTTAGATTATTCGCTGTAACATAAAAGTTTTGTACCCCTCCCACTTATCTCCAAAAGTGAAAAGAGGAGTAGATAGAGCTCTGGCACTGGAGTAAGGAAAACCTGAGTTCAAATCCAACTGTACAACACTGGACAAGTCACTTAACCCCTTTCTGCCTCAGTTTTCTCAACTGTAAATAATAGCACCTACTTCCCAGGGTTGTTGTGAGGATCAAATGAGATAATATTTATAAAGTACTTAGCATAGTGCCTAGCATCTTAATAAATGCTTATTCCCTTCCTCCCTTACCCCTTTCTCCAAATTCACTCAACATGAATGCCTAGCACGATCTGTGACCATGTTTAGGCAAATGTTGAATAAACAAATGAATCATCACATAAGAATTAGCCATTGTAATAACCTACTCTTGAGGTTTAAGTTGGTACTAAGAATTATATTTTCTTCTCTCATTCAATTCAGGTCAGCAAACACTTATTGAGCACCTATTATAAAATAGTCACTATACAAGGAGCAAGAGATAACAAAAATTAGAATAAAATCACAGTCTGTGACTGTGGGAAGAAAGGGTATATAACATACATATATAACATGTATTTATAAATAAATATAATTTTATATTGCTTATTATATCCATTAAGTAACTCTTTAAAATGTATTTAATAGTTCATCTTTTCTACATTTATGAATGCTTTAGGGTCTAAAATGTGATAAATTTTTATGGAGGAATTAGTAATGCTGAAAAATAAGTATATTCTTTCATATTCCCATTCAATACTCACCATAGGTCTATTGAATCTAGTTCACAGAATCCATCTATTAAAGGACTATGAAAACACTATTCTGAGTGCTAGAGATACGAAGACAAAAATGAAATAGTTTCTGCCTTCAAGGACTCGGGGGAGGGGGGAGGAACAGAACTTGTGTACAAATAAGTAAAAACAAAGTGCATAAAATGTAATACAGCACAATTTAAAGAAAAAGAAAGTACTAACAACTGTGGGGTGGGGTGGGGATAAGGAAAGACCTTGTGCAAGTGGTGTCAATTGAACTGTGCTTCAAAGGAAGTAGAAATTCTGGGAGACAGAAAGTGAAGAGGGAGCATATTCCAGATATGGGAGATCCTCAGTGCCGAGGCACAATGCTGAAAGATGAAATGCCATGCATGGGCATCAGCTAACTGGTTTGGCTAGGACAGAAAATTAATAAAGATGAGTTATATGAAATTAGTTCAGAAACATGTGTGTCACAAAGTATAAGAATTTAAATGTCAGGCTGAGCATTTTCTATTTTATTCTAGAGGCAGTAAGGAGCCATTGAAGATTTTTCATAGAGTAGTAACATGGGTTTTTTTTTCCTGCTTCTCTCTTATTTTACTTTATTTTTTCTCAACTACATGTAAAGAAATTTAACATTCTTTTAAAAAATTTTGACTATTAAATTCCATCGCTCCTTCTCTCCCATCCCTCCTTCTTGAGAAGGCAAGCAATTTGATATAGATTATATATGTGAAGTCATGCAAAATCCATTTCCATATTAGCCATGTTGCAAAAGAAAAAGACCCCTCACACACACACACACACACACAAAGTTTAAAAAGTATGTTTTGATCTGCATACCAGTTTCATTCTTAATGACAATGAATTGGAATGGTGCTGGCAAAAAGCTAAGGATAATGTCACTAGAGCCATAACTATAATTAAAAATGTAGATCCCATTTTCAGAGAAAATTTATTAACAAGAACTTACCCCCAATAATCTTGTTCCAACATGGAGTACAGTGGACATCACTGTACCTTTGGTCTGAGTATAGTCTACCCCCAAATGCAAGCTTTATCCCAAACATGTTTGAAAGAACACACATGTAACATGCCACCTCTTCTATGAAGTCTTCCCTGATCACCACAGTTATTACCATTTTTCCTATTTCAAGTTTCCTTGTATTTTCATATCTCTGAATATTAATGAACACTTGTTGACTGACTGATCCCCCAAATAGAATGAATGAGAGCCCCTTAAGGGGAGAGATTGTTTTATTTTTATCTTTGTATTACTAGAGCTTAGCACAGTTCCTGGAGCATGATAGTCAGTTAATAAATGTTTTTTAATTGAATTGAGTCTAAGTATGTTTAAAAAAAAACCCTCCAATTGCAACCGAATTGAGATTCTTAAAATACAAGCTTGATTTGTTAAGGGGTATGTGTGGTCTATATTCAGTCCGGTTGATAAAAGGTTAACTCATAACTATTGCTCTCACCCACTTAATGTCATCAAAACAGCTTTCCAATCCAAGGCTCAAGTCTAGAGACTTTAGACTAGACAGAAGGTACAGTCTCCTTTCTAAAAAGCAATAAATATCTTCATATGAAAAATATCCGGCATATTTTGGCAAGTTCCAACTGAATGAAAAATAAAACATTGAAAAAAAGGAGATTGAAAAATAAAAAGGTGGGGAGGGTGGTCCAGCTAAGCTCAAGATTCCTTGTGGAATACATTCTGAATTTCTCCCTGAGATCTGTGTAGTGGTCCTCTCAGTTACAACCTCTCCCAGCCCTGACACCCAGGGATTACTTAAGAAGTGTCTCTTTGATGTTTAGGACTGAGGTGACATTGCCCCTGTGGCATTGAGGGAGGGAGCTGTCTTCATTTAGATGGGGTTGATGAGTGAGAGAATCCAGCTGAGCTTGTTCTAGCAGAGCAAAAAAAAAAAAAAAAGCCACTGGCAATTTTCGCGTTTTTCTTATTAAGTTAAACTGGGTTTTCCCCTCCTCTTTCTCCCCATTCCCTTCTAGTTGTTTATTTACTGAAGATGACCATATCCTCCCCCTTACCCAGCCAGGAGGTAGCAGGCTGAGGTGTGGGACATCCTAACTTCAACAATTCCAAACTTATGAATAGTAGGGCTCCAACATCAGGTGTTTCCCGAGGGTTTGTGGGTGGAGTGGTTTATAGCAGAGTGTAAGTGACAGAAATAAACTGAGGGGTTCTTTCAGCTGCTCTGACTAAAACTAACTGCCACAAGTCATTCAGAAAGAACATTAGTTTAGGAGTTCAGAAACCTTGGTTTTATTTCTTCCACTAGCTTATTATAGGACTGAGTACCTTACATTACCACTCTGCCTCCATTTCTTTATCACCTGACACGCAAAGAGAGTTGACTAGATGAGCCCTAAAGTCTCTTCCTATTCTCAAATTCTGTGACTCGTTATTGTTCAGTAATTTTTCAGTTGTGTCAGACTCTCCGTGACCCCATTTGGGGTTTGCTTGGCAAAGATGCTGGAATGGTTTGCCATTTTCTTCTCTGCCCCATTTTACAGATGAGGAAACTGAGGCAAACAGGGTTAAGTGACTTATCCAGGGTCACACAGCTAGTAAGTGTCTGACGCCAGATTTGAATTCAGGAAGATGACCCTTCGGGACTTCAAGCCTGGCACTCTATCCACTGTGCCACCCAGCTGACCCTAACCTGGATTGACTCAGGTTATTATGAATAGCTAATTGAGTTGTGAACTGAGTGTGCTGGAAACATTGAGGAACTGCAGCTCCTTAGGTTGTCTCAAGGACTGCACTAACCCCAAGTGCCGCAGGACCCCCACCCCTCCCAGAGAGAGTTAGGCTCTGGAAAAGAAAGCCCCAAACCTTTATTTTAACTTTGCATCCAATAGGTAACTCTGGCTTCATGGAGTAGGTGGAAGGTAGAAGGAACATGAAATGTAAAAGCCAGGCTTCCTGATTAGGTTTGCTCCTGTTTAAGTGACTCTAGGTGGAACCTTCAGCCTCAGTGCAGTCATGAGCCGCCCCCCCCCTCCCAAGCCTCTGAGCCAGCCACATGCAAACATGCAACGCCTCTCCATCCTCCCCACACTTCCAAATAAAACTCACTTCTTATTTCTTTTATTCCTCTAAACTAGAGTTTCTGTTGAAATATCCTATTAAAAAGGAGTATTTTTTCAATCAAATTCCCTATGTTAAATTATATTTCGTAGGGTTTGCAGGAGGTCTTCCATAACATTAGAATCCAATCCTAGAGTAAGAGGGGAGCGAAGCACAAAATCAAACTTATGAGGCTAATGATTTATTTATTTTTTTAAATTCTAATTTCTTTATTCTCAGTTTTCAATATTCACTTCCATAAGTGATTTATTTTTGAAAGTGTGATTTTTGTTTTGCTCCTTCCCTTGACCCCACAAGATAGACTTGTTTTGTTTCTAGCTTTTTTCAGAGGCACAACAAGGGCTTTATACATGTCATTCTATTAGGCGTCCTCATGGAATTTTTCACCTTCCAACTGCTTTACAAACATTAGCTAATCAATGAATCCTTGCAACACCCCCTGGGAAGGAGGTAATATCATCCCCATTTACTTGATGGGGAAGCTGAGGCAGGAGGTTAAGTGCCTTGCTCCAGGCCACAGAGCAAGTCAGTTTTAGAGTCAGGAAGTCATTATCTCCATTAAACTGACAATTTATTCAGTTACTGCTTAATGCTCTCAATTAAGTTTCTTTTAATAAAGAACATTTACTGAAGAAAAGGATGGAGGCTAAAAGCAGTTAAGGCTATTCACAATTCTAGCTTTCAAATCAAACTGAAAACAGGTCAGTGCACCCAACATCTCCTTCTTCCTATTCCTCTATTGCGGTGGGGGGGGAGACAACGGAAAAACTTTTAGGTTGTTCCTAGACAACAAGTAGCATTGCTGAAATTTCTGTGAGCTCAAAGGACATTGCGGGTAATGACATGTAAAGGAGCATGGAAATTAATTTGCTTTTAAAATATTTTCCTTCTTTTGGGGGCCAAGAAATCCTTCCCTTTATCTGCTGCCATAACTTCAGAGACAAATATGGTTCAGCCCATGCATAGGCATGGATTGGATCCTGATGCTGACTGTACTATCATGATGATACCTTTAAAGGGGGGTTTCATTGACTCCTCCAGCCATCTGGTGGAGCCTAGAAACCCCTTCTCAGAATAATGTTTTTTAAATGCATAAAATAAAAGACAGCAGATTGCAAAGGAAACTAATTATATTGAAATATAGTTATCAAAACATTAAAAGTTCCAACTTCACCAACCCCTGATAATCTATCCATGACTCCTGGGGGGCACTTGGTATCCCAGGTTAAGCAGACCTGCTTTAAGGAAACAACTAGATTTCAAAAGAATCTTTATGAGAATGTTCATGAGGAACTCCTATTTATGAATATGCTGTGTTATGTTCCAATAGTTTGTGAGTCAGTTGTCTGAAACTTAGAATGGATTTCCCCATAGAAACAAGGCTAAGAACTGGTGCTTAGTTTCCCATGCCAACCCATAAAAGCCTGTTAAATCCTTGGTGTATTAAGTGAAATTACAGTATGGTATTGGTCTGAAGTATGAGAACAGAGGCCCATGGAATACAGGAAAAGGAAGGAGAAGGAGGAAAAGGAGGAGGAGGAGAAAGAGGAATAAGAAAAGCATTTCCTTTTTTTCCCTGGGCACAGGACAGACCCAGGGAAATATTTTTAAATAGGTCAAGTTTGTCTTCAGTATTTTGCCATTTCCTAGTATCCTTCTTTCCAGACTCTCAGTTGCCCTAAGCCACCCCTTCCTCTCTGTAGCAGTTGATCTTCCGAGACTTCCCGGCTCCCATTCTGAAAAACGTTTTTCACCTTTCAAAACTGCTCATCTCCATTTCTAACTTCAACCAATTATATCTTGGTGTTAGGGGCAAAGTAATCTAATCTAATTCTTATTGAGTGTGAATGACCTATAGCTCCTCCACCAAACCAATGAATTTGGATTTTTCAGGACAAAATGGTTTATAATCCAAATTAATCTCTAAATGGTGAAATTTCAAATAGTAAAAAAAATCTGAGAAATTTAGGCAGCATGGGGGAAGATACCCAGAAGAGCCACTATAAAGGTATGCTAGCTCTGCCTGGGAAATCTGTCCCCATAGAAGCAGCTTCTATAAGTCCTCCTTCATTTTTATTGGGTTTTTTTTTCCTTCCATTGATTCTGAATCCATAGAATTGAAGCTATCCAACATCATTTTTACATAAATTCCCATGAAAACTTAGGAGATAACAGTTATTGTAGAGATAGACAAGGGTAGACATTTGGGTATATAGATTTAGGGTATTTGCAAAACGGAGACTATGTAAATTATAGAACTAGAGATAGAGAATGGACCTGTGATTTCATTGATATAGGAAACTCAACAATGAGGAAATTCATCCAACAATACAGGTCTGCATTCTATCTGTCTTATAGTCTTAGAGCTGTCTAGAGCAATGAGAATTTTGCTGATTTGCTCAGAGGTGAAAGCCTGGGCTTGAACCCAGGTGTTTTTAACTCCAAGGTCAGCTCTCTGTCTACTTCACTAGAGCTGCTGCACGTATGAATTATAATAAAATTATGGAAATTTTAAATTAAAAGGGGCTTATAGATCATCCTCTCCAATTCCTGTCTGTGGCATGAATCTCCTCTTTGACAAATCAGCACTACAGTCTCTGTAGGAATGCCTCCAGTAACAGCAAAATGACTATGTATGGAGTTCGTTCCGTTTTAGGGCAATATAAGTAATAATGTAATAATAAATAAATACTAACTCAACTGGTTAAGATTTTTTTCCCTTATTTTCAACTGAAATCTGCAATTTCCACTAGTTGATCTTGGTTCTTCATTCTGGGACCAAGGAAAACAAGTCTGATTCCTTTTTTCATGGGGTAACTCTTTAAATTTTTGAAAATAGGAATAATAGTCTCCCTATGCCCTTGGTTTTCTTTCCAGGCTAAAAAGCTCCAATTTCTTCAATTATTGACTCATGTGATACAGTTATGATTCCTTAACATCCTTGTTGCTTTTTGGCATCCAAAATTTAACACAATAGCTCAGATATGGTCTAATCTGGGCAGAATGCTATGCAATTTAAACCTCCTTTATTCTGGACACTACTCTGCTGTTATGCATACTAAGATTGTATTAACTTTTTGGCAACCATTTCACGTTGCTGATTCATATTAAGTTTGTAGTCCATTAAAATCTCAGGTCTTTTCCATGTGAGCTACTATCCATCCTGAACTTATGTAATTCATATTTTTTTGCCCGTATAGGATTTTAAATTTATTCTTCCTAAATTTCACCTCATTAAATTTGGTTCATTGTTCTAGCTTGTTGAGACTATTTTATAATATCCCAACTTTGTTGGCCAGCATTGAGCTCTTTTCCTTCCAATCTGTATGTCATCCCAAAGTTTGATAAGCATAAAGATTGTCAATAAAATTGTTGAATAGAACAAGACCAAGAATAGAGTCCTGAAACAATATGCCAGGGACTTCTAGATTAACATACATCAACACTTTCTAGAGATAATTAACTAGTTCTGAATCAATGTAACTACTACCATCTCTCTACCTTTCGGCTCAGGATATTTGGAGAAACTTTCAAATGCTTTACTGAAAGCCATTAAATGTGCCTACTAAAATGGCAGATCATGAAATTTTCCTGATACACCAGTTTAGTAACCCTGTCAAAAAAGACATAAAGGCTAGTCTGATATGACTTGTCTTTGGTAAACCTATACTGGCTTGTAGTGATCACCATTTCCCTTCCTAAGTGCCCTCAGACCATCTATTTAATAATATATTCTAGAATTTTATAGGAATCAACGTCCATTTTACTTACAATCTTATTTTGTTTTCATAATTCTCCCTCCTTATTTTGGAATACTGAGAACTTTCCAATTTCCCAAGTTTCTTACTCTTATGTGGTAATATTAGTATTAGCCCCATTCTGGAACAATAGGTAGCCTCCTAGACTTAATGATCTCCAAAAACTCATCATTCTGCAAGATGAAATCAACTCTGAAACTCACACCTCCTTAGTTACCCCTACCCTTGGGGCCCTTCCCTCCCTCTGGTTGGAGGCTAGACATCGGAGACCTCCATTCAGATCCTCCACTATTTAAGCACTGAGAGCATTCATTTCCCACTCAGCTATTCTTCTGAATTACATAAACTCCAGAAATGCATCATCTTGCAAGATGGAATCAGCTATGTAACTCATACCTCCTCAGATCATTTCCTACTCCAGGCCGTAGGACTTCGTCGTGCCCCCACACAGATACCCTCTCCCTCCACTTCTTTTTAGCTTCTTTTTTATGTATTCCCACCACCACCACCACCATTAGATTGTGAGGGCAGGTATTGTCTTATGTCTTTCTTCGTATCCCCCAATGCTTAGAACACTGTATGGCACATAATAGGCACTTAATAAATGTTTTTTGACTACTGACTATTACCAGGCCTGAGAAACAGAAGAATCATAAAACTTCAAATATGTACTCAGGGCTCTGTACCATTGTTCTTAAGTATACCCCTCCTGCAGTGTCAGGGCCGGCTCACCTTTGGTTTAGAAATTTAGAGCAATAAACCCGTGCTAAATGCCTGAATACGGAAGAAACTAGACTTAGAATATCTTCAGCCTATGGCAAGAAGGAACCCTGAGTTTCTGTCCCAGAGAAGTCAATCAGGGATGATCTGCTGTCATCTACCCTTAAAAGGATTTTATAGGACTTATGAAAACTCTCTAAGACCTACACTTGGTCCTATGCTATTCAGTATTTTTATCATGTTTATCAAATTGAAGAGGGCATAAAGCTGAGTGGAGTAGTTACCATTTTGGATAATAGCATCCTAATCCAAAGATACCTCAGTATACTAGAAAACTGACCCAAATCCAATTTGGGTTTAAAAGATCAATTGCGCAAATATAAAATAGAAGAGGCAATCAGAAATCAGAAAAAAAAAACCCAGTAGTTTCGATGGGCTTTACAGAATATAAATCAAAGTGTGACCACAGGTAAAAAACAAAAACTAGCATTGCCTTAGCCTGCATTCAGAGAAACATAATGATCAGACTGAGGATGTGATGGTGCTGCTATACGCTGTCCTGGGGGTTTGTGTTCAGTCTGGAACATCACACTTTGGGAATGATATTGACAAACATTCTGAGAATGGTAGCCAGAATGATGAGGGGGCTAAGGAACTCTATATGAGGATTGGTTGGAAAACTAGGGATATTAAATCACGAGAAGACTTGGGGGAACATGAGGGCATAGTAACTACTTTCAAGCTATCATGGGGTATCATATGGAAGAGAGAATAGACTTGTCCTGCTTGGTCCCAGAAAACAAAACTAAAAGCAATGGGTAAAAGTTTTAGAGAGGCAGATTTCAGAGTAATACAAGGGAAAACTTCCTAATGAGTATAATTCTCCAAGAGCAGAACGGGCTGTCTTGAAAATAGCAGTTTTCCGTTTTGAGGAGATTTTCAAGTAGTGTCTATGCAGCTAGGTGGCACAGTGAATAGAGTGCCAGGCCTGGAGTCAAGCAGACTCATTTTCCTGAGTTCAAATCTTGCCTCAGATACTTACTAGTGGTGCGACCCTAGGCAAGTCACTTCACCCTGTTTGCCTCAGTCACCCAATCTGTAAAATAAGCTGGAGAAGAAAGTGGCAAACCACTCCAGTATCATTACCAAGAAAATTCCAAATGGGGTCACAAAGAGTTGGACAAGATTGAAAATGACTGAACAACACTGCTTCTGTCCAATGCTTCTAAGATGGGCAACTAGAAGAACTGCTTCAATCATAAAGATGAAGAACAGATTGCTTCTGCTTTGAGGGTGTAAAGTGATGAAGGCCTCCTTTTTCTGCTCTTGGTTTATGTATATGAACCAATGCTAGTATTAATGACATGCCTTGGTAGCATCCCAGACAGAAGCCCCTAAACTCTTTTTAGGAGATGGAAATTGGGTGCTGGGAGGGTCTTATGGATATCCTGACAGGCTACTCCAAGCCTTGCAATGAAGCATAGCATTATTAGAACCATGAGTTTGGTGCCTGAAGACGTGGGCTTAAAGGTCACCTGTCTTAGCCCTGTAGTCCTAAGCAAGCCGCTTACCCTCTCTGCACCTCAGTTTCCTCATTTGTGAATTGAGGAAAATAACATCCATATAATCCACTTCAGGAGATATGTGAAAGCATTCTGAAAACCAAGTATAAATTTAATGTAAGGTGTTATTATTTTGTAATCTCCCATTAAGTTCTTTGGAACCTCCTCATGAGTTCCTTGGGGCGGGGGGGGGGGGGAGGGGAGAGCAGGGAGGAGAAGAAGAGAAGGTATTATGTCTGCCCATAGTTTGAGAGGTATTCTTTAAGCCTATGCTAAAAATGAGGAGCCTTTTGAATGCTCTTTTCTTTTATTCTAATGGTTTAGGGTTTTGTTTTTAATGTGTGTCTGGTACTGCCTACTCCACTCCCCAGTGGGCTGGCTGTATCCCTGCAGATGTGGCAGCCACTCCCAGTTTTAAGTCACACCCTCCAAGTGCCCCAGATCCCCTATCCTGGTGGCCAGGATTACTGAATTAGCCAGCTTGGCCTAGACAATCTTCTGCTGGATTTCTCTGCACTGCTGAGAAGTATCAAAACCCAATTCTTCAAGCCTCCCTGGGCAGCATCTCTTGGTTGGCTTTAAATGTTATCAGCATTTGCTGGAGAGTGTGCTGGTTCACATACTTCGCTTTTTCAATCATCAGTTCTCTGGAATAGAAAATAAAATGTTGCCGCTCAAGTTACCAGAGCCTTTTTGCCACGGGCAGCAGGACAGGACTGAGATCAGCCTTCCCTGTTGTTGCCTCTATAGACCTGGGAGCTTTAAGCCAAGGAAGGAGATGCTAATGGCTTTCCTCTTTCTCCCTTCCCTCCCCCACCAACTGGACAACTGAGCCAGGTATTAGAAATGAATGGAAAGGACTTTAAAAGCATTCCAGGAATTTCCTGCATTGTGGAGCTGCCCTGGGCCTCATGAAAACAGAGAGAGACACCCACAAGGAGAATCTAGCCCTGTGCTTGCTTGGGTGCCACTGATGGGGTGTTCATTGTGTGCAGAGCACCTAGAATTTGGTGAGGCCAGCCAGCAGCCTTGTTAAATGTATTAGAAATACACTAGTACATTCTTTTTTATTCTTTGTTATATGGAATTGGGGAGTCAGGGGAGCGGGGGGAGAAGACAGTCAATTTAGGTGATACAAAAAATGAAAGACATCAATTAAATTTCTTTTTTAATAAGTAAAGAAGAAAAAGAAATATGAACAGTACCCTCGATTCCAAAACAGGCTAGCAGGTGATCACAGAATTCCATGAACTAGTGAGAGACTTCTTCTAATAACTTTCTGACTTTTAGAGGGTGTGCTTTGTCTTCTGTCTGCTGTGAGGCCCCTGTGCGTACTAGGGACAGAAAAAAAGAGAGGGAAGAGATGAGCATCGTAAGATAAGGGAGAGAAAGAGGTGGAAAAAAAAGAGAAGGCCTGGGAGAGAGAGAGAGAAAGATAGCTAGATAGAAAGAAAGAGAGAGAAAGAGAGAGAGAGAGACAGAGAGAGAGAAATGAGGCAGAGTATCATTGACACTATTTTGGCTTGTTTGGTTAAGTGGGCCAGAGAAGTGAGTGGGAATCGTCTGATTAAACTAAATAGGGGTGGCAGTGGGGCGGCAACCCTAACCACACTGTAGCCAGTAGGGTAATCCAATAGACCAAGCAGCCAACTGGTGGGTTCTGTTCTACTTGGGAGGCTGTGGCTGGGTTTCTAGACCTTTTGGTTAAGTCCGGAAATGCCCATGTGATTGCGACGAGGGCCCAGAGCTCTCACCATGAGCAAACACCCCAGTCTGGGTAGCATAAACCTGGGCACAGACAGCATTGCTGAGCGCTTTATGAAAATGGAGATGGGAAGGTGGCTAGGTTTCTGGGGTGGGGTCGAAGGTGAAGGGAGGGGATGGGTGATGGGGAATGGAGCTATTTCTAACAAGCTTGGGCTAAGAAAGTGTGTGTGCCTGACACTTATTCATGTTGTTCTATTACTATGATTAATGTGCATTTGCATGGACGTTCAGATTGGACACTGTGCTCTTCAGGCATTTTTATTAGCTATGTGTTTAAGCTCGTTGAAAGGAGACACAGGGGATGGGGCCATGCGCAGGCTAGGACAGCTTCTCACCCAAGAGCCCCTCATTAAGCTACCTGTGCCCAAACAACAGGCTCCAGTGCCAGATCGTGATGCAGGCAGCAAAGCTGTTGTTGCTTAGATCTTGGCGGTGTGCCCTGAGCGAGTCTGAGCTCATTGAAACTAGGCTTGGGTTCCCGATACAGAGTGGCTGGTTCAAATTCAAGCCCACCAAAAGCCACAAGCTGGTCTAGTCCTTCCCTTTTTCTAATCTTTCCTGCCCTCCCCTTTGGCCATAAGAAGCTGCTGGGATATTGATATGAGTATCTGGGGTTTGTGGATGATGCTACCTCTGCCTAAATCTTAAAGGGCAGGGCTATATTGTGTACAAGGCTGAGCTTCTTGGAAGTGGTGAAATGTTGAATCACCCCCTCCTCACCCCCTACCCCGCCTCTTGTCCTTGGGATGCTTGCCATCATTTCTTAGGGCTGATTCTGCAAGGTCAGCTCTGTAGGGGCTGATTATTTTTCCTAGGCAATTTGCCTAGCTGCCATCAGGTAGATGGTAGTGCCTTTGGGTATAGTTGTATGGACCACCTGGCTAGGCTTTCCCAGGTGTGAATAACTAAAGGGGAGTGGGAATTTAGCACACAGTCTAGTCGTGCCTTTCTTAAAATGAAAGTAATCCCAGCTACTAAGTACAAAAGAAAACACACCATCCAGAGTAAGAAGTAAAGAAATACAATCATTTTAGTTCAATATGGCAGCTTTCTTGAGTTAAACTGCAGCTTCTGTCATTCACCAGCTAATCTTCTACTGGTCCTCTCTCAGATCTAAGTGGCAAATATCCTTCAGTTTAACCTCTCTTAGGGATCATGAGTTTTTCAGGTCACATATACTAGGACAGCTAGGTGGCAAAGTAGATAGAGTCCTGGGCCTGGGGTCAGGAAGACCTGAGTTCAAAACTGGCCTTGGATGCTTATTAGCTGTGTGACCTTGGGCAAGTCACTTCACCCTGTTTGCCTCAGTTTTCTTATCTGTAAAATGAGCTGGAGAATAAAATGACAAACTAATCTAGTATCTTTGCCAAGAAAAGCCCAGATGGGGTCACAAAGAGTCGGGCACACTGAACAGCAATAATATACTATTCCAAAGCTACATTTTAGTATTTGAAAGCAGTCTTACAACAAAAAAATACACCCAGAGAGGGTTCAACCCTAACCTTTACCTGCTTTAAAATTTTCACCAAAAAGGAGTTAATGTAACTCTTCTACACTCTTAGTTCTGGAGAACTGTACATGCCCAGTCCCTTTCTGCCTGAGAGAGGATTGGTTTTCTGATAATCTGAGGGAAGGCTTTAGGACTCTTCCTACCCCACACCAAGGTTCCTGGCATCTTTGCCATTCCAGATCAGAAACAGAAAAAAAGAAGGAAAGTTCACATTTTGTCACTTTCCCTAAATATAAGTACAAGTTCTTTAATTACGTCTTTACAATAAGGAAAAACTATCCTCTTTTCTTGGTTATATGTTTTTCTCTAGTCCTTTCTTATAGTTCTAGCATGGAGAGAATTGGATGGGGATAGGGACTCAACTAGTGATTTCATTGGTACTGGTTGTGTTTGTCCTTCGTTCTCTAAGAGGACCATGACATCAGGGAAATGATGACATGACTTGCAGTTGACTTTGATTTGAGTGAGGGAGGGCTGTGCAAGGTCACCAGCCTCACTTTCTCCTTCAGAGCCATCTGGGTCCAGTTACCTAATATTCACCAGGACTACTGGTCATGGCCCAGGATGCATTGGGAGACCCTAGCCCTTTCAGGCTAAGGTCTTTTCAGGTTCTCACTTTGAGTGAGGTAAGGCCCATTCAGTAAATAGGCCTCTTTAAGAAGTTAATCAAGGCATGGCCCCTTTAATCAAAAACTCAAAAAAAAAAAAAAAGAAATCAAACTGGGAGAGGAAGACCCTCAGGGTTCCTGGACAAAAGGGAAACAGTTACTATTTAGTGTTTACATTCACTCTGTGCTAGGAGGGCAGGGACCTATTGTCCAATCTATGAGCTCCAGAGTGAATTGGCTTTAAGGCTTGGTTTTTGCCTTAGTACTCATATGGGACCCCCAGAAGAGGAAATTCCCTTTATCAGTGCAATTCAACACCTTCTTTACAATTTGTAGTTTTATAGAGTTGCTTGGGGACATTGAGAAACCAAGTGACAGGCCTCTGGCCATTCTTAGCCCTTTCCCTACCCCATTTCCATTCTGCCTACCCTTTCCTCCCTGTTAAAATTCTACCCATCGTTCTGGGTCCATTAAAAGCCACTTTCTCCATAAAACCTTTCCTTCAATTGTAAGAGGTCTGTATCTCCTTCAAAGTCTCTCTCTCTCTCCCTCTCTCTTCTCTCTCTCTCTCTCTCTCTCTCTCTCTCTGTCTCCTCTCTCTCTCTCTCTCTGTCTCTCTCTTGTCTCTCTGTCTTTCTCTCCTGTCTCTCTGTCTCTCTCTGTCTCTCTCTGTCTCTCTCTCTCTCTCTCTCTCTCTCTCTCTCTCTCTCTCTCTCTCTCTCTCTCTCTCTCTCCCTCTCTCTGTCTCTCTCTCTCTCTCTCTCTCTCCTGCACGTATGATCTGTTTTGTATTATGATTATTTCTGTACATCTTATTTCCTTACCAGATGGTAGCTTGTTGAGGACACAGATTGTGTTTTATTTAGCGATGGGTCCCCTTAAAGCACCTAATGCAGTGCATTGTCCCTAGGAAGCACTCAACAAATATTTGTTGATTTGGAAAAAAAGGATGATTTTTTTTAAAGTAAGAGACTACTAAAAGTAGTCCAGAATTAACTGTGAAACTTTGAATCTGTCCTCTTTTCTAGGTTGGATATAGATGGGATGCAGACTCCTGGTGATTCCTTCTGCATCTTTTCTTCACTTGCATGGTTGGGGTCTTTCAAGTACAGATCTTATTACATTTCATGCCCTCACAGGAGCAGAGCCAGATTTCTGGTTATCTTGATGTGTGTTCTGGGTTCTGCTGAATGAGGAAGATGCCCTGGGGAGCTATCTCAGCTCTAGGAGCTGGCAAACAGAAAAGTTCTGGCGAATTCAGGGCCTCATTGTAGGTGGAGCTGTTGCTTTGTCCTGAATCTTGTAATAGAAATGCTCTTATCCGCCCATTAGGAGATTGCCCCAAAGGGCAGCTACTCCCAGGAAGTGCTGGCTTTCTGCCCTGTATGCTAAAGCAGCATTTTGTTAGCAGCCCAAGGTGGGGAAAAAAGGAACCAGGGGACCTGGGTCAGATTCCAAAGGAAACACAAATACTGCCATTCCCCAGGGAAGCTGAGTGTAAGGGGGGCTTGGTGTGGGATGCCCTGTTAATACCCCTGTTGAAATCCATGCAACCGCAAACTACTGAGAGAATGTCAACAAAGACAGATTATTTGCAGAGTCAGCAGAAGCTGGGCTACAAGGCCAGCCTAATATGTTCAGTCACTCTGAGAGAGGCTACTCTTGGCCAACAGCAGTGGTCCCTTTCCCCCAGAGTGGACCCATCTGAGGGACTGGGGATACCCCAAGATGGCATCAGAGTAAGGAAGATGACCTTGCTGTTTTGGAAGCCAGCATGATGATATGGGGCAACCCCCAAATGGAAGTGTCTCCTGGTCAGACAGAGCCTCCATCATTGCTCCTCTTGGGGAATTGTTTCCATTGCCTCAGGTATCATAAAGGTAGTGGTGGTTAACAGTATCTTCCAAAGGCTACACCCCAAAGATTCCCAACCATTCCAATAACTCTTTTAGATTTTATTGATACCTCCCTCTGTACAATGTCCACTGAAGTCTGGTACAGATAGTCCATTCAAGTGCACGAATATCTTTCTGACAGTGTGTGGGAATCTTGGGGTACTGCTTATATTCAAATGAGGTAAATTACAAGTCCATAGGACTTATAATAAATTAATAATGTATAATATATAATATGATATGATATAATATAATAATAAAATGACATTAACATAATAATCCCCCCAGAGGGAACCTCGTATAGGGAAATGAATGAGTATTTCTATAGTTCCTATTATGTGCCAGGTACCACGTTTACTAAGTACTTTATAGTATTCTCATCTGATCCTTATAACAACCCCTATGAGGTAGGTGCTGTTATTAACCTCATTTTACATTTGAGAAAATGGAGGCAAACAGAGGTCAGATGAATCGCCTAGGGTTGCTCAGTGTCTGAGGCTGGATTTGAGTTCAATTCTCTCTGACTTTAGACTCATTGAACCATCTAACTGCTGCCTCATATACTGTATGATAGACCGTTGGCCTTGAAACCAGGAGGAGTTCAAGTTCTTCTGATACATACTAATTGTGCAACCCTTTGCAAATTTTAGTGCTCTAAGACAGGGCTCAGGTGTGCCCCACCTACAAGCATAGAAATTTACATAAGTGCTTTAGTAAATGAAGTCGAGCTACCCCAGAGCTCTCACTAAAATGGCAAATCAAAATCTATTGTCTATTGTTTCAATAAAAACCTAAGGTTGGACAGACCTGCTCTAAGACTTTTTTTTTTTTTAATAAATTTCTTTATTTATTTTTAGTTTACCACGCACGGTTCTACATGGTTTTGAGTTCCAGTTTTTCTCCCCTCCCTCCCCGCTCCCTCCCCAAGACGGCATGAAGTCTCATATAACTGTCATGTATAACTTCGCATTGAATTAATTTATGCACTAGTCAAGTCGTGGAGAAGAATTTTGACCAATGGAATGAATCATGAGAAAGAAGAAACAGAACCAAAAAAAAAAAAACCCCAAAAAACAAAAACAAAAGAGAAGCAGAAAAGGCGAGCATGTAGTGTGCCTCAGTCTGTATTCAAACTTCGCAGTTCTTTGTCTCGATGAAGATAGCATTCTCCATCGTGAGTCCCCTGGAGTTGTCCTTGCCCCTTAGGTTGCTGAGAAAAGTGCATTTTGTCAGGGTTGGTCCTCACGGAATCCATATATCTGTGGCTGTGCACAACGTTCTCCTGGCTCTGCTCCGCTCACTCAGCATTATGTCGTGTAGGTTTTTCCAGGTTGTTATGAAGTCTGCATCATCCCCATTTCTTATGGCACAATAGTATTCCATTACCTTCATGTACCACAGTTTGTTCAGCCATTCCCCAATTGATGGGCATCCCTTTGATTTCCAATTCTTGGCTACCACAAAGAGAGCCGCTATAAATATTCTTGTACATATGGGTCCTTTTCCCGCTTGCGTGATTTCTTTGGGATACAACCCTAGAAGTGGTATTGCTGGGTCAAAGGGTATGAACATTTCTATAGCCCTTTGGGCATAGTTCCACACCGCCCTCCAAAATGGCCGGATCAGCTCACAACTCCACCAGCAATGCAACAATGTTCCAATTTCCCCACATCCTTTCCAGCATTTATCATTCTCCTGATTTATTATTTTAGCCAATCTGACAGGAGAGATGTGGTATCTAAGAGTTGTTTTGATTTGCATTTCTCTAATCAGCAGCGATCCAGAGCATTTTTCCATATGCCTGTAGATAGCTTTAATTTCTTCCTCTGAAAACTGCCTGTTCATATCCTTTGACCATTTCTCAATTGGGGAATGGCTGCTCTAAGACTTTAAGGAACATTTGTAGAGGGAGTTTCCTCATCTACAAATTTCTTATACTAATGAATTCACAGGTCTAGTCCCTATCCTTATCACAGGAGTGAAGCATTAGGTGGGTTCTCCCAGTTTCTTGCTGCCTTCATATTCTTACCCTCTGCTTCACCAGGTTCCTACCCCTGGCTCATCTCTCTTATCTTCTTGGGCTTTCCCCACACCCAAATCACTCTCCTCAGAACTACTTGAATCACCAACTTAACTGGCAGCCAATACTCTTTTCTTCCAGTTCTAGGCTCTTAGAACCTTAGAACCAGAAGCCTCCCAATCAGCAACCTGGGTGGGGGGGTTTCCAGCTCCTAGCTCTCTCCCTCCATTTTCTCTCTCTCTTTTTTATGTGTCCCACTTCTGTACAATTAAACTTTCCCAATGAGTGGCTAGTTCTCTGGGCTGTTCTTGGTGGACAATCCTCTCAGCCCTAGAGAGTAGCCCTGAGAAGACTTTGAGAGTCCCTTGGACAGCAAGGAGATCAAATCACTCAATACTTAAAGAAATTAATTCAGATTATTCACTGGAAGGTCAAGTACTGAAGCTGAAGCTTAAATACCTTGGCCACATAATCAGAAGATGAGACTCATTAGAAAAGACTGATGTTGGGAAAGACTGAAGGCAAAAGGAGAAGGAGATGGCAAAGGATGAGATGGATAAATATTGTTATGGAAGAAATGAACATGAGCTTGGACAGACTTTGGGGGATAGTGGAGGATAGAAGGGCCTGGTGTGTCCATGATGCCATGAAGATCTGGATATGACTGAACACCAACAAAAATATAAATTTTTTAAAAATATGATGCTCAAAGTGACCTGTCAGAACATTTATCATCTTGTGACTTTGACCGACTCAGGATATTTATGTTTGGGAATGTACATCTAGGTTTGTGGTGCAGATCACCCATATTTTTGCCTTTTCACACTCTGTCTCCCATATCTATGATACCTTCCCTCTTTCACCTCTTAGAATACCTAGCTTTCTTGAAGGCTCCACTTAAATGCCGCCTCCTAAATAAGACCTTTCCTAATCTCCCTGGCTATATTGGGCCTCCTCCCATATCATTCTGCATTCACACTGTATATATTTTTCATATCTTTAGCTGTGTATATGTCATTCTCCCCTACAATAGAATGTAAGCTCTTTGAGGGCTAGGACTTTTTGTTTTTGTCTTTGTATACCCAATACTTAACATTTATTAGATGGTTAATAAACCCTGCTCATTGGATGATTGAATGATTGACTCCATATGTTTTTTCCAGATACAGTAGGAAGTCCCAAGTTATACCCAATTATGAGGCAGGTAGCAATATACTTCCAAAAACAAAAAATAATGGACTCGTAGCTTTTTGTTGTTCAGTTGTGTCCGAGTCTTCATTGAGGTTTTTACTGGAGCGGTTTGCCATTTCCTTCTCCTTCCTTTTACAGATGAAGAAACTGAGGCAAACAGGGCTAAGTGACTTGCCCAGGGTCACACAAGTGTCTGAGGCCAGATTTGAACTTAGGAAGACCAGTCTTCCAACTGTTCCACCCAGCTGCCCCATTGTACAGGTCTGCAGGATGCCCTTGCCTTTTGAAAGCTGTTGTGGCCATTAAGTATCCTTGTGTTAGAATTAGAATGCTTGTGCTCAGAGAGAAAGATCTGACAATTCCACTATATTTACTTTGCCCTCAGCCTACATGTGGACAATTTTGTTCAATTACGGCTATCGCAATTTAGTAATGACACCAACTAGTTGGAGTACATCCAGAGGAAGGTGGCCAGGATGCTAATGGGACTGGCGACTGGTCATAGGATGATCGATTGAAGGAACTGAACTGAGGAAGTTTAACCTGGAAGAGAACTTAGGGGGTCATGAAAGCTACCTTCAAATATATGAAGGACTATCATCAGGAAATGCTATAAGATGAAAGAATTAGAAATAGATGGAAGGTGCTGAGGCAGATTTCAGCTCGAAACAAGTGTAAGGGTGATGAATTACTCTTGTTTTTCTCCCAGAGCTACATTGCCTCTCAGGATTGCCCCCTTCCCTCCCCCCTTCCTTCCTTCCCCCCTTCCCCCCCACCCCCCACCTCTGCACCTTGAGGGACTTGGGTGTCTTTTACTATTGCTATTACCCTCAATCTCCCACAGCTATGTTAGGGAGCAAGTGACTCGGGATGCAGTTCCGTTTAATCACTTAACAACAGAGAGCTTTTGTAAAGAGATATTTACTTTAAAGATACAGCAAGAACAAAGTACATTTCTCCCCAATTCCTCCAGGGCATACTCTTTCCTATACCACCTTGGTCTCTAGGGGAGTAGGGTCACAACGGCTCATTTCTAATACAGCATTGGTCCCATCAAGTTCATGTCCTGAGGTAGCATGATGGCTGGGTGAGTCTTTTTGCTGGGCTGGGTTTCCAAAGACCATTCTAAAATATCTTTCTCCATTCTCCTTGGAGGATCAATGCTACACTAACTACAAAACCCTACCTGAATTTCAATTCCTGTATTCCTGTGGTTCACTCTACTAACAAAGGTCTAGGAACCTAGATTAGAAAAGAATGCATGAAAAAACCAACAACTGAAGTCAGTTTCTTAGGGGCCATATAGCTTTGGAGGGGATAAGGCCCTGACACACTTCCCCTTACCACATGGCCTCTAAGAGACACCATGATTCAAAAAATCAACAAGTACCCCTATATTGAAATCAAACAAAGGCAGGGGAGGGAGAGAAAGACAAAAAGAAAAAGGAAGGGAGGAAGGAAGCTGAGACCTTTTGAAGAAACTGATAATTCTGGCTATATAGACAACTGAAAAAGACTTCCCACTCAGTAGCCAACCAGAACCAGTTACAGAAAGCCTACACACATCTCACAGTCTCTCCAATGTATTTCCTTTACCGGTCACCACAATTCCCCTGGTAGCAAGCTCCCTGGTATCATCCACATGGAGAGGTTACATTAGTCTTATACAGCTTATGTGATTTCTTCAGACTCCCATCACATAAGCTTCCTAACAATCTGAACAGTCCAACAATATAAAAACAGCCTTTATCCCTGAACATCTTCCAAAGGAGGTGGGACAACCCCTCATTTGAGATGTTATACAAGAGATTCATGTTTCAGGTATGGTTGGACTAGATGAATCGTCTGGTATCTTTCAAGGCTAAGATTTCATTGTTGCGGAATTTAATCGTGTCCCAACCTTTATGTCCCAACCAGTGTTAACCTCCTGAAGTGCTTCGTTCACAGTTCTGTATTATTGGGTGTGTGATCCCTATCCTCCTTCCTTCCTCATCATCCATGATCAAGACCTGATGGTCTCCAGTTCTAGACCTGGGAGGGTGGGGTGAGAGGGAGAGATGGACTTAGGGAGAGGGAAGGGAGAAGTACAGGCACAGTCAGCCCTTAAGAACTAAGCCTGAACTGCTGGTCTGTCTGGCTCAATTCACCTTCCACTCCAATGGTGCCTGCTCCTGACTGCTGCTTTTGCAGGCTCCTTTAGGAGCTCTCAGTTACCAGCCTAGGAGGCACAACTTGGCACATGCTAGGGGGCTCTGGGCTTCTCATGACTCCTGGTTTTCTGCTTAAGTGCCATGGCTTGCTATCAGCTTCCCTTCCTTCTAAAGAACTTACCCTTTTTTCAGTCATCTGTGTCCTGTGATGTCAAACCTACACTAACATGAAAGCTATCTCTGACATTTTGAATGTTTTTCCCCCTCCCTTTTAAATGCACAACTTATTTATGTTGCCCCTCTGTGTTAGATTGGCTGTATCCCACTCTTCCCCACTTCTTGTCCCCTGCCCCCATTTCAAAAGTTCCAAACGTGCCCCATTTGGCTGCCACGTGCAGCTGGCGAAGAGGCCCGTCGGGATGCGCCTCACCCACCAGGGAGTACTTCTGGGCCTGTGGCTTGCCAAGTAAGTCTGCCAACTGGAGGTGTTGTTGGCGCCCGAACCACCCCCACCAGGCTTCCAGCTAACAAAAATACCTGGGGCTTGTAGTAATCTCCTTTCTTTCCTCTTGTCAGTAGGCCAAGGCTGAGGGAGGTGGCTTTGTTTGGGCGGCCTGTCTCGCTGAGTCCTATACGAGTACAGCTGTGGAATAAGGCAGAATTGCAGGTTTGGATTTTTCACCGTCTTCTCCTCCGTTTCAATTTGTATGACTGAATGGATTGCAGCTGCTTCAAAGAGATACCCTGTTACTTTATTCACCCTTCTGGAGCAGGGGAGAGGGTGTTAGCCAACACAGCTGGAGTATATTAAGCCCTCACCTTATTGAGGCTTGGCATATTTGAGCGGCGCATATCCATCTATAGATGTCGATTTGTGGAGCCCTGCAAAATTCAGTCTCTTTGTGGGCAAGAAAAGAAAACCGAGCCACAATTAGGACACAAAAATTCCCACTTTGTGGCCTGGACCATCAAGTTACAATACAAATCAGACACATAAGAAAAATCACCTTTTGTGTGGGGAGATTTTTATGTAAAAAGCACCTCAAAGCACATGCTCAGCACATATGCATATCCAAGATGGGAATGTCAGCCAATTGTCTTTCCTTTTCCTCTGTTCAAGGATATTTTTCGGCTTTTTTTTTTCCTTTATGGATTTTACTCTGGTTTCCTTACAGCCCATTTTCTGTACTCAGATTCCTCACATGCAAACAAAACCATCCCAGTTTGGAGCTCCACCCAAAGGGATACCTGACCAATTTGAATTCACTTAAGTCAAATTAATGAGTTGTTTCTCTGGGATAAAGGGTCTTTTGCCTGGTAGTATCTCCTCTGATGAAACAACTGTCTTGTCCCACGCATTCCAGTGAAAGAGGCCTGGATGTGAAATTAAATTGAAAAAGTTAAACCATTTAATTTAAATATGACATAAAATCCTCAGGCCTATTGAGTTTAGCAAAATTTGCTCTTCTGGATACAATAAAAATTGGTTCTATTGTTTTATAACATTTTTCATTTATCGTTATCTAGGGATCAGGGTGACTGGGATGCATGTGGAGGCATTCATTCTTCAACCTCAAAAATCTGCACTAAAAGTAACTCTAAAATCTTATAACACGTCTCAGATTTATGACTTTATGAACCTCTCTCTCTCTCTCTTCCTCTCCCTCTCTTTCTCTATGTCTCTGTCTCTCTCTGTCTCTGTCTCTCTCTCTCTGTCTCTTTCTCTGTCTCTGTCTTTCTGTCTCTGTCTCTCTATCTCTCTCTGTCTCTGTCTCTCTATCTCTCTCCCCCTCTCTTATAATTTTTCTTTGTCTAAGCTCCATGGCTGATGAAAGAAAAAAAAATGACAGCAATTCAGAATGAAATCTCCTGGCAGGAGACTCAGGCTCCACCCAGGGATTCCAGCCCTAACTTGGTTTTTAGTGGTCAGACTCCTTAAATTCTTATCTACCCTGTTGAGGTGATCAACCAAGGCCAGAGAGAGTGTGAGATGAGTTAGGATTGGGAGAACTCCCCAGGCCACTTCTGCTACAATGAAAATGCTGCACAAACCATAGTGAGTGATGTGTGAGAGTTGACTCCTCAAATGACTGTTTAACAATTTTGCATTGTTTTATCTGGCAGAATGAAGAGACAAAAGCATAGAAGTCTCCACAGTCCTGCCATCACTTTTGTGTATATATATATATGTATATATATATATAATATATATATATATGTATATATATAATATATATATACATATATATATACACACACACATATACAGTACATAAATATATTGTGTATATATAACATGTGCATATATGTATATATATATATATCCATTGAAACACATACATGCCTACATATTGGAGTCCTCTTCTGGCTTCATAGGGGCATAGATTTAGACCTAGAAAAGACAGTAGAAGCCATCAAGTCAATTTCCTCATCTTGCAGATGAGGAAACTGAGGCAGGGAGAGATATTCTCAGGGTCACCCGGTAGGATTCTAAAGTGAGACTTAACTCCAGGTTTTTCTGACTCCTACTTCAGAGCCTTACCTCTTGCGAATGCCATGCCTCAAAATTCCTAGCCACCATCATGTATTCCATTTACAAAGAACTCCATGTGGCATATTATTGCCCCCTTTGATGCTGGTCCAGTTCATCATGCTCTTTTTTTCTAGAGATAGCACTCAGGAATCTCTGTTCTTGGAGCTGTGTTCAGACATTTAGGCAACCTGATTTCTCTGAGTCTTGAATTAGGTCCCAAAGAGTTATGAGGTCTCTTAGTCACAATTTCCCATATTGCTTCACCAACTGAGTCACAGAAGCAAACTTGAGCAGTGTCTGGATTGCCGTACCTTGTCACCTTGGGGAAAAGGCGCTCTCCCACAGAGATTTGTTCATCAGGGCTTTGGCCATGGGGACCAAGAGACTTAAATGAATTATCCAGTGTTTCACAGACAGTAACAACCAGGGGCAGGATTTGAACCTTGGCTCCAAAGTCAGTGTTTTTTTCTGACATATCCTACCTTGGAGTCAGGAAGGACTAGATTCAAGAACCATCTCTTACCCGTCCTAGCTATGTGTCAATGGGCAAATAACAATTCTCTCAGGTTATGAGTTGCCAGGCATTGTGGCGACACTGATGAAATCAAAAGTCACAGAACTATAGATGAACATGATCCCTCAAGGCAATTTTTTGCCATTTAAAAATAATTCTTTATGGAAATATGTTTTGCATGACTGCACATGTATAACCTATATCAAATTGCTTACTATCATGGGGAGGGGAGGGGAGAAGAGGAGAGAGGAAGAGAATTTGGAACTCAAAATTTTAAAAATTGTTTTTACATGTAATTGAGGAAAAAATATTAAATAAATAAGAATATTTCTTCTTTTATCCAACAGTCTTTAAACACTTTTTTCATAACATTATTGCTTATTGTATGAATAGTCCGCGTAGTTTAAGCCCTTACCAAGAAGAAAGTAACCATATAGTGAAGGCTTCCATTTCTCCAAGTTAAACACAATATCACATTTAAATTTTTTAAGTGAAGGTAATTAGGTCCATGGTTTAATATAATCTCTTACCAGATGCCAATTTTACAAACCTAACTTTTTACGGGTTAAATTGCTCTTAGGCTGATAAACTGATAAATATTGTTTTATTTATGCTCATTGAATACCATAAAGGACTTTTCTCCCTGGCTAAATTTAGAGACTGGTGAGAGAGGTGGTGGGGTGGGGGAAGCTAGAGTTACTGACTTTTTAACTTCCAATGTTGCCTAGTAAGATGAAACCCCTTGTAAAAAGGAGTTAAAGGCCGTAACACTGTGCCCTTGTAAGAAAAAAAAAATTAAAAATCTTCATAAATGGAGCCCTCAAATGCTCTAACGTAATCAGATTAGGCCTAAACATAAGGGACTCTTACACTCTCTGAGCACCAGTCTTCCCTTTTCAGGGAGAGCCCCTGTGGAGGTATGAACAGTAAGCCAGGCTCAGAGAGAGTGGGACTGATTGCCTGTCTGCATGTCCTATTTATCATTGAGACAGTATTTATACATTTGCTTTCACTGCATGATTCAAAAGAGATTTCCTGTTAAGTAAAGAGCTTCACTACTTTATGACAAAGTTGGACCGCGTTGGAAACAGCCGTGAAAGTCTGGGCCATGAGTTTACTCAGAGTTCCTCTGAAGGATCTTCCTTTTGTATTATTTTTCTTAAAAAAAACAAAACAAAACAAAACCACCAAACTTTTCTGTAAAGTCACATACCCTCCTTGCTTTAGCGAGATTCCTTGGTTTGTCTTTGCCTGAAGGGTTTGGCACCCAGACTTCCTTCCCCATTTTAGGGGCAGCCCTTTCTTTGGTTTCCACTCCTGAAGAGCCCGTCGCTGACAGAAGCCATCTGAAGGTGGATCTGTGTCTCTCCCATCTACATCATTCCTTTTTTCTTAGGGTTGGGTTGCAAAGTCCTTTGTAGAGAAAGTGGATCTCTAGCTCTTGGACCAGTTTAACCAAAGCCCAGATGGTATTGGAGTCATATTCTTTTCCCTGTCTGTCCAAGTAGGCTTTTCTTCCCTCTTCCCTCCCCCCCCCCCCACATCATTGCTCTACATACTCACCCTCCTCTCCCCTTCCATAATGTTTCATGCAAACAGAGAGAACTAGCTTTATCTACTTCATTTTAAAAAGAATTATCCTTGCAACTCAACTTCTTTTTTTCAGGTGTCCCAGCTAATTGAAAATTGCCTCTAGTAATTTTAATCCCCAACACCCCTTGGCTGTGCTTTTGCAGAATCTGTCCCCATTCCTGAAATACAGATCCTCTTCATCTCCATCTGTTAAAATTCCTAGCTGCCTTCAAGGTTCAGTTAAAGCCACCACTTCCTACAAGAAGCCTTTCCCAACACTCCTCAACACCTCTCACCCTCACACCCACCCCAGCTGCTAGGTTTCCCACTCCATAATATACAAGGAAGACAGTTGGCACCCCCTGTATAGTTGCATTTGAGAGGCAGCCTGGAATATGAGATAGAGGCCTGTCCTCAGCATTAGGAAGAACTGGGTTCAAGTCCTGCTTTTGTCATCTCTAGAAATCACTAAACCTCTCAGTGCCTTAGGCATCTTTCCTAAACAAAAAGTTGCAGAGAATTTACCAATTTCCAGTGGTAAAAGTTCCTTACATGGTGCTCTCTAGCACCCTACACTGATGAAAGCTTATGTGTAGTGAATGTATATGTACACACACATACATAGACACACATATGTATGTGATATTTACTTATCTGCATATGCCAGATGTAGAATATGTATACTGTAGAATGTAACCTCCTTGAGGGCAGGACTATTTGTGTATTTGTCCTTGTGTTCCTACTGCCTCTGATGCAGGACAGGTATAGTTCTTTCTAATTCCTTTCATCAGAGTAGAGGAAGGATCTGAATCATAAGATCCTACCCGATAAGATGATGAGAAGTAACAGAATTGTGTATAAGCACTATCCTTAAGAGAGAAAGGGAAGATGTTGTTCAGTTGTTTTCTGTTGCATCCGACACTTTGTGACCCCCGTTTGGGGTTTTTATTGACAAAGATGCCAGAGTGCTTTGCCATTTCCTTCTCTGGCCCGTTTTACAGGTGGGGAAACTGAGACAACCAGGGTTAAGTGAATTGCCCAGGGTCACATAGCTAGTAAATGTCTTGAGGCCACATTTGAACTCAGGTCTTCCTGACTCCAGGCCCAGCATTATCCATTGGGGAACCTAACTGCCTAAGAAAGGGAAGATAGAGGAAGATAAAAGAAAACAAGCAAACAAAAAAGAATGGGGTTTTATGGGGTAAGGCAGAAAATGAGCACACGGTGGTCAGTTCCCAGAGAAAAATTCAGCCAATGCTGTAGTTGAGCCACTTACTAATGGGGCCTCCAAATTGCACATTGATATTTTTTGTCCTCAAACCATCCCTAATTATAACATTTTGAAAAATCAGACCAGTCAAGAATTGGGCTGATGGCCGAAGCATTTCTGAAATAAAGATCAGATCTCTCAAGTATCAAACTACACTGCCGAATGACTAATTGTGGGATGACTAATTCCTGTCTCTCTTCCAAGACTCCTTCGTACAGTGGCCAAGTACACATACCATCAAGATGTTGTTATCACGCTACTCCCGACTTCACTCATCTCAAGGAGGAGATGGAAGCTTTGAAGGGCCTGGTGTGATCTCCATGTGGCATTCTTCTTCTCTGAAGAAGGAGGGGCCATTCATCTTCATGCTTCTTCATCCGCCATGATAAGAACATTTAGTCTGATGTGTGTTGATTCTTCTATAAAGTTGGCTTTCAAGAAGGAGGAAAAAAATCTCTCCCTTCACCCCCACTGTGCTGGAAGGAGATGAATATTCAGGTTGACATAAAATGAAAACCTGCCTCTCTCCTGCTTTCATTAGTCTTCATTATGTGACCACGACAGGTTTAATTGCTGCCCGGCATACATAAGTAATAAAAATGTAAAATGTTTAAATGAACTGTGGCTCCCAAAAGCCATTATAAAAGATTAATGACAAGCACTCTTTGCTAACTTAACCGTCTTTGAGAAACACATCTTAACAGCCCTTGTGGTTACAATGATATTAGAACAATATTTGCTTGACCACTTTGTCGCAAATCATCATGCATCAAGTTTTGATGGCTTTGATTAGTCTGTCTTCAGTGAGTCTGACTTCTTGACATATTTTAATCCAATTTTCTTGTTCTTGATGACTTAAGTGTCTCTACAATTCAAAGCATTTTCAGGTACTCATAATAACATTAACATTCTGCCTTTTTAAGAACTGCTGACTCTTGCTAAAAGTTCTGAATGGTAAGGCCTCACACAAAGTCTTAACATCACCATTCCAAACTTTTTCAGCCAATGAATTCTCCTTGGCTTTGGAGAAAGATGTCAAACTGTTTGATATTGGGATCCATGCTTCATACTGATCACCTTTAACCAAATTAGAAATCATGTTCAAAAGGTGGCCTTTTGTTGTGTCTCACAACTATAGACAAATTCACCCCTTACCCCTTACCTCTTCATAATCTGTCTTCAAATAGATCCATTCCAAAGCACCAGACCATAAATGCCTCTATTTTCTATTTAGGCTACATCCTAACAAGTCTGTGATGAACATACCCAATACGTTTGGACAACTAGGCTATGATAATACTGCTGTACACTCTCTAAACAAGTTTTCTCTAAAGTAGGGGTATGGCATGACTCCTAGGGGGCATGGTTTAACCCCAAGGGATGTGCAATAAACTAATTGAGAGTGGGAAGATGGGTCATACCCCTTCCTTCCCACAACGCACAGTCCTGGGACTGGGCAGGAAAATCCCTGCTCCCTCCCCTGATTCACTACCCCATCCACGTAAATATACACCTATCAGGAAGAAAATTACTAATTAGTGTGTATGATCAAAAAAGTTCGGAGACCACTGTTCTAGACCACACTTGGGTTGAATTAGATTTCTCAAAACTCTAAATTCTTATCTGTTACCTCAAGCCTATCATAAAATATGTCTAAGGATATCATTAGGTTATTTTTATGATAGCACCATTCTGAGAATCCATACATGCTGTTTGTCATGAAATGAACTTGTGTGAATAGCTACTTTGGATTAAGACTGGGATCTAAATTAAACTTGGTTTTATTCCGAAAAATGGGATTACTTGAATGTCAAGTTCTTTGCTTGGTACATACATCCAAAGCTCTTAAACATTTCGTTGATTATCTTTGAGATTGATTTTTATCTTGGATGTACAGTATTCTCCTTAGTTAACTAAGGTTCAATTTGTTTACTTCAGGAAGTCCAGTAGTGAGCCACCGGATATCATTTGAGTGTGCTATGGTAAGTCAAGCCAAGCCAAGGAGCATGAGGTATCAAGTCCCAAATCTGGACCCCTAAACTCTCAGCCCATCTTTAAGTAAAAATGTCTAATACTTATTTGTTAGACTATTCTGCATTAACCCATGAAATTTCAGTTGCTACCAAGTTTCTATGTTTAAAAGCTAAATGTCCCTGCAAAAGAGGACTGAGGAGAAGAAGGTTGGAAGACAATAACGTTCTGAGAAAAGGGAGGAGGGGAAGAGAAATCATGTTGCAGAAGAGGCCTTTCTTGCCAATCCAATCCATCTCAGGTTTAACCTGGTCAGTCCTAGAAAAAGAAGACTCAAATCATCAAAATGAAAAAGAGAATAGATGAGGAGGAAGACAACAATGAAGCAAAAGTGAAATAGGAAAATGGAAGGAGTTTCCTCTCTACTCTTTCCTCACTTCTTTTGACTCTTCCTTCTGCCTCACTGTCTGTGTATCAAGTAAGTGAGAGCCGTGAAATGACCCTATTTCTCATAGGTTTAAGTTTTGACTTGGCTCTCTAAATGGCAAGGTCAGAGCTGTACAAATTGGAGCCCTTCCCTTGACCACTTTTGGTTCAGGAAATACTATGTTTACTTAGGTATGTAATATGACATCATAATTATTGCCACTGAAACTAAATGTGATGCCACAGATAGACCTATGACTTCATGTGGAAAATAACCCACAAGCCCAGAGCACTTATTTGCAAATGAACACTGAGGTTCTGTTTCAAAGTTCCCTTCCCCCCAACACACACACACACACACATACACACACACACACACACACACACACACACATACACACCCTGCCCCTTCCAAATTCATTTCTACTTGACCACAATAAATTTTGCATTGTGAGTAAAAACAAAATCCCAGGCATGAGAGTTGCCCTGCTTTTTAAGATGAAACACAATCCCCAGAGCAAATATGTTCTCTGTTTGTTTTCTGTGTTGGCTGGAGCCCCCTCCTCTCCTGTATTTATGAAGGGGCAAATTAAGCCAATCTTCAGCTGAATCGAGCATATCAAAAACACACGCTGCGGAGTAGGATGCCCACAGATCCAGCAGAAAGGGAGACCACCAGGAGCGCTCAGTGAGCAACAATGGCCTTCATTGTCTGAAGTCATACAGTAGCCAGGAAGGGTTAACCAGGCTCTTGGAATCAGCAGTCTGGCAGGCGATGCTACTATGTAGGCAGCCCTCAGCCCAGTGGTAAATACTAGTTTTACATTTTTCGGCATGCCAACCCTAAGTGTTATGCCGAACCTTCATCTCATTATGAAAGCAGTCTACATTTGGCAGGCTCCTCTCTACCAGCTCCCCCCACCTTCCACCTATGTTCTCACAAAGAGGAAAGAGAATCTGGGGCCCTCTGGTCAATAGTATCTTTTCAGGTACCCAGAGGAGGACAACCAGTAAACAGCCCTCTGTAGCAAGTGACTTAACAGAAGGGAAGGCCTTGCTGTGAACCAAACACAGCTGTTTCTGGGATAAATATTGACAGGCTGTGAAGCAAGACTGTTTTACATCTTGACATAGAGCCATATCGAAAGGCAAAGTTTCAGGGAAAATTTGAATTTTTTCCCTTCACAAGATAAAAATGCAGATCCCCACCACAGAAGCCAAATGTAATGAGGGAGAATAAGGGACTTAGTGGCCCTGTGAACAATGTGCACTGTGTACACTCCATACAGCAGGAAAATTGGGGTGGGGGCGGGGGAGAGGGGGGCCTGATCAAGGTACCAAGGCTTAAGTAGGTGGCATCCCAGCAGAAGTATCCTAAAGGACAGGGCAGATTACAATCTATTTGAAAAAGACCCAAAGGAGTGGCAAATAGTCAGTTGTCTGTGGGGCAGGCTGCTTAAGAATCTGCCCTGAGAAGAATATTCCAGCCTGGGAAAGAAAGCAGAGGGGGAGAGAACTCAGGGGACATGTCTCATAAGTTCATGCTTAAAAACAAAAAGACTTGAGCAGCAGAAAAGCAGTAGCTGATGTTGAAAAACGCAAAACAAAGGAGGATTTCTAAAAAAAAAAAAAAAAAGAAAGCCATTTTGTAAAACCAGGAGGAGTGGAAAGAGAGAGGAGAAAGAGTAGGTAACATATAAAGGAAGGAGGAGGGCAATCAGACTTGTGACATTGAATATCTGAGATAATGAATCACTCTTCAAAACATTCCCTAGATAAAGGCTTTACAGAAATGCCACATAGCAAAGAAACTGATAAGGCATACCCAGAAAAATCTAAAGATAAAATAGCCACCATTTATTTATTTGTGGTAGTGAGGTTCAAGGTCAATGTGGATAATTAAAATCCAGAAATAATCTCTCCAAATCCACTGGATCATGTTTTCAACCTCTTCTTCCACAAAATCCTTTTCATCAGCAAAGGGGCTCATCAGCAGGGGGGGAAAAGGATTGACTTTCATTTTTTTTCCCCTCTCTTCTGATGACTATCTATCAAAAGTGCTAATGAGTGAAATAACCTCACAACAAAGCTCCAGAAAGACTAGGAAGAGATCCAAAGAACCTTAACTACCCATACATGAAATTATCTCCAAAATTTAGTGTATGTACCAGGCAAATGCTATACTTTTTTTAGCGGGGAGGGAATTCTATTTCCCTGACTCTTTAGTCATAAATTGAAGACTATGCTTGTTATCTACCTACTCAATTGGCATGTGGTAAAGGGCAAAACTGACATTTATCCTGTCTTCACACAGCCTCAATGTATATAAGGGAAAATTTAAGGGTTTTCTGGAGTTGTTGGCTATATCTTCACACGAAGGGCCAAGAATTTGGCTGCATGTGTAGAGGAAACAATGACCTTGCCCACTGGGTTTAACTTTGTCTCTACTGCCTTTTTTCTTGCCCACTCATCTATATGGCAGAATGGAAAGTGTTAGGAAAGAATAACATCTTCTTTTCTAAGGATGGGTAGTGAATAACCGTTCTACAAAAAAGTTGATATGAAAGAAAAATGAAAGGAAATCTGCTTTCCTAAAAGAGATATTTTTAGAAAATCTTCTGGTTTTGAACTAAAAGAGGATAGGAGAACCTTCTTCACAAATGAGGAAAAGATAGCCAACAGTGAAAGCAGAACCCACAACTGGGAAGCAGAGAGGAGCTCCATAGCCCCAAGTCCAGTGGAGCTGTTTGGCGGGGAGTAGATGTCTAGCAGAGGAGAGTATTATTGAGACTAGACATCAATCAAAGAAGCATCCAGCTGGGCCCTGTAGGGTGCAGGTTTGGAAGGAGAAGTAGGAAGACATCAGTAGAAGAGATCACTGGATCTGCAGCATGATTTGCACATCCATGTATGCTGGCCACATGTGTTTGCCACAAGTGTATCTCTCCACACATGTTCTCTTACAAATATCCATTCTTCTCACTTGTGACATATAGATTTGTGGGAGAATGTGCACCAAGTTTACTGAGGAAATGTTTTATGGCAACTTTGTTTACTATATCATCTGATTAAATGCTTTAACTTTGGACTAATTGTGTCTTGGGGCTGCCTGTTAAAGGTAAACACAATGATGTGGGCTTGAGAGTGGAAGCTTTGAGTATTTGTGAATGCACAGAGTGTAATGAGCCCTCGGTTGCCGTCTTTGGGGGATTCATCCAGAAAGCTGGGGTGGGTACCCCAAACATTAACATTTATAGTACTTCTTGGTTTATAAAGCAATACAGCAACTTATTTCCTTTAAAACAACCCTGTGATTACTTGCTGCAAGGAATGCCATTCTTATCATACATGATTTAATGAGATTGAAAGTCAAGAGGATGAATTAAATGTGAATCTGTTCCTCTTCTACTTCCCTTTATGCTAGACACATTTGGCCTAACTTCCAATGCTCAGTATAGTGATATCTGTGAGACTGAAGACAATAAGCAGAATACACAAAGAAGACAGAGACAAGATAAAAAAATAGATTGCCCGTGCCATCCATCCAAGTTATTTTTCAAATATTATTTAATATTGTTTTTATATTTTATATTTATAGTATTTTAATAAATATTATATATAAATATTATAAATATAAATTATTTATATATAAATTTATTATATTTTTATATACTGGAACAAAATTCTGAGTCCTAGGGACGCACCCTCAATCTTAGAATCAGCTACCTCTGTGAAGGAGATGACTTGAATATTCTTAGGCTCCTGAGTAGAACAATTCCCCAACACCCCCAACACATCATAATATCTGACACAGAGCACTTCAAGGGTTGCAAATCACTTTACATAGATTAATTCATTAGATCTTTAAAAGGATGTTGTAGGTTAGGAATGTTTGGTGTTATTATATGTATTTACAGATGAAGAAACTGAGGCTCAGAAAGGGAAAGCCCATGGTAACACAGCTGGGAAGTGTCAGAAATGAAATTTGAACCCAGTTCTTCTAATTTCATGTCCAGCATTTTTTTCTGCTCTGTTACAATATCCCTATCTCTCCTCTGTATTCTAGTGGAACTGTACTACCCATTTTCCCTGGAATATGACCTATACTTTTGTGCCCTTCGGCTGGGAATGTCCTTCTTCCCATTCTTCACCTGTTGAATTACTACCCAGCTTTCAACGTCCAAGTTCAATGCTGCCTTTCTGAGACCTGTAGTGATAAGAACTTTGCCATCACAGAGGATGTTATTTTGAACCTCATTGATGCTCTTATGATATATTATAGCTATCTATGTATGGGTCTTCTCCCCCTACTAAACCATAAACACGGGCTACAGTTAGATCCTGATTGGTACAAATAATGAATCCCTTGAAGCAGTTGTAGGTATTCCAATCCACATCATTTAAGGTTATAATTATTTGGTATTGGGCCATTGGTTCCAACACACTGGAAATAAGCAGTGGGAACTGGATTAATGTAATCACTTCAAGAAATTCATTGTTCACAGTAATTGGGACCTATGTGAATGTCTTATGCAACTTTGCACATCCCCTAGCACCTAACACATTGCTCTGCACTTAGTAGGTCGTCAATCAATGTTTGTCCAATATTCTCTTTTTTTCTCAGCTGGACCTTATTCACCCAGGCTCCCCTACTTCTGCCATAGGATTACTCACTTCATGATGCCATCCAACAGGGTGAGGCTAGTTTTAGTGTTAAGTTTCTCTGTAATGGAACAGACCACAACTCCATTTGTTGATCATCTGCAGTCTACTGTCATCAGCATTTCTGCTACTTGGCCCAAGTTCTTTTAAATCCTCCTTAGGACCTGGTATAGTTCTGTGCACATCATAGATGCTTGATAAATACTCTTTGGGTGATGAATGAAATCCACGCTTCTTTACTTTGATCTCATTGTCATATTGCCTAGCTGGGACATAAATTATCTTATTCTCTCATCAAGACTTTCGTATCTTTCTAGTATTTTTAGGTATTTATCAGGCCTTTTCTGTCCTCTCAACCAAGCTAAACACAGTTGACTCCATTCATATTTCTTCACTTGACTCCCCCAATTTAGTTTCTTGTATCTGGATTCACTCCAGTTTGTCTCCAGTTTTCTGTTTCCCAGATGTTCAGAACTGAAGCTAGTGTTTTAGGGATATTCTGAGCACAGTTATATAGAAAGTATCATATGAAGGGAGATTAGGAGGGTGGGGAGATTAGTGAAGAGGAGGAGATGATGAGTTGGTCAGAAGGGGAAAGAAAGGGCAGTAAGCTGGATGCAGGTTCAAATTCTTGGAGCTTCTTTAACATTTCCCTCTCTCAAACCCTGACATCCAACTAATTATCAAATTCTTCATGTCTGTCTCTGAGATGGCTCATGTGAATATCTATCTCCTCCTTTCCAGTCCCACTGTAACCACTCCAATTCAGATCCAAATTAATTCTCTCCTAGATTATTGTAACAACCTCCTAACTAGTCTTCATGCGTCCAGTCTACCGCCTGTCCAATCCTCTAAGCACAGCTCAGGCCATCATCATAATAAAAGATGGTCGTTATGGTCTGGTTTGCCATTTTCTTCTCCAGCTCATTTTATAGATGAAAACATTGAAGCAAACAGAGTTAAGCAACTTTCCCAGTGTCACACAGCTAGTACATTTTGGAGGTTAGATTCGAACTCAGGTCTTTCTGACTCTAAGACTGGCACTCTATGTACTTTGGCACCTAGCTGCTCATGTAGCTAGAAGGTTTGCAAAGTGCTTTACGAATACTCATTTCATTCTCATAACTCTGGGAGGTTGGTACCAGTTACATTCCCATTATATAGATGAGGAAACTGAGACAGCTACAGGTTAACTTATTGGCTCAGGGTTATATAGTCCTCTACTTGAAAAACTTCCCTGTTGCCTAGTGGATAACATCTAAACCATACCTCATTCTGATATTCCAGGGGCTTCAAAATTTGACTCTATCTTCTTCATTTAGATTTTTCAATATTTCCTTCACATTTTACACTACTCCGATTCACATATTGTATGTGAATCAATCTGGACTGCTTTCCACTGAGTTTTTACTAGGCATTGTGTGAAGTACTTTGCGACTACTATTGCATTCTATCCTCACAACAAGCTTGGGAAGCAGGTGCTCTCATTATGCCTATTCCACAGTTGAAGAAACTGAGACAGATAGCAGTTAAGTGACTTGCCCAAGGTCACATAGCTATGAAGTGTCTGAGAATGGATTTGAACTCAGGTCTTCCTGTCTCTAGGTCCGGCGCTCTATCCACTGTACCACCTAATTCTTATCCTAATTGTTCCACAACCAAACATTATTTCATCTTTAGCTTATCCTTTTCAAAATGTTTATTTTTCTGTAAGTTTGTAATATACACAATTCTGAATATAATAATATATATGTAATGGAAGTAAATGCATATTGGGTATGTGTACTCAAAGGGTTTTTTTTTTGTTTGTTTTTCATTTGTTTTTTAATCAATTGGAGCCCTCTGTTGTAGATCACAACTTCACTGATTCTTATCCTGTATAACTCTTGCCCAAGTTCTTTTATCAATCCTCCATAGGAGATTTCCTCAAGGTGCTGAGCAGTGAAGGAGGAAGGGATTTAATATTACAGGAAGTATTAGTGCTGCACAAAGGCTATCCATCTGTTTTCCTTTCTTGCTACATGACTAGCGCATCTCCTGTTCCATGCAGATATCTCTTTTGTACTTTCTTGTACGTAAATTGCCATTGGTCATTGGCTTGTAAGGAACCTTTTCAGAAATCTGGTTTGCCGTATTCCCATGATCTTTTGGCATCTTACTCTTTGGGTCATTGGGAGAGGGTCCTGATTGTGACTTCCTCAGAGCACGAAACACGAACCAGAGGAATTGTGTCTGCATGTGTGAATTTTTAAACAGGAAGATTGGCCAGCTGCAAAGAGGCAGATGGAAATGAAGAGTAGGTTCCCAGGGGGAGAACACAGAACAGGAGGAACATGGCTACCCCTAGACTTTCCCCTAGGGTCCTTTTCTCCTGTCAGTGCACAGATAAGGAGCTACATACGTACAGCAACAAACCAAATCCAACTCATTCCTGACGGAAAGGGCTTGAGAAGCAAAGGCCTTGGTGCAGAGCAGTGCACAGAGTCAGCAGCAAGAGGAATTCATTGTTGTCTAAGGCATGCTTGGCAAGCTCTGACACCCCAAGAATCACAATCACCCATAGGGTTATCTTTAAAACTCTAAAAGTAATACTAGCCAACCATTTGAGGACCCAACCTGTGTATGGGGATAGACTAAGTCTGGACGAAGTACTACATTAATATATGCATGAGAGATGCTATTATGAAGAAAGGGCTTTAAGGATACGTGTCACTTCTGCAAAACAATTTTTTAAAAATAGTTAATAGACAATAAATTCAAGAGGATTTGGTATCTCTGTACTTTTCTATCAATTGTGTGACTGTGAAGGTATAGTCAACTAAAGATTATTATCTAAAGCTGACCTGCTCTCTTTTTATATTTGTACCAAGGATATCCTTAATATGTACAAAGCTAATTCTCATAAAAAATTTGTAAATTAAAAAATTAAATTATATTAAAAATTAAAATTAATTAAATTTAAAAATCAGATTAAAATTAAATTTAAAAAAATTTAAAGTCAAATATAGGAGTAAGTAGTTATTTCTGTCTCTCTTTATCATCTTTTTTGGTTAGTTATACTGTCTATGATTGTTCTCTTTTGCTATCATAGGCACAGAGAATCTAAGAATTTGAAGGGACATTAGAAGTAATCTAGAACTAGAATCTCTTCTGTGTGGCATGTGATAAATGGCCATCCAATTTATGCTCAAAACCCCCAGTAAGGGGATCAAATTCTTTCCCAAGGTCATCAATTCTACTTTTGGATAGCTCAAATTGCTTTTTTTTGTTCCTATATCAAACTTCCTTCCCCCTTTCTAAATATCTTGAGGGTCCCTCAATGCCCCTAAAATTGCATTTCCTCCAACACAGACCTTCCTGGGTATACTTGGTTGGACACAGCTGTTCTTCCCTTCTTTGTTTACTTTTGTTGTTTTTTCTTTCTCATGCAGCCCATCATGGACTGAAATAGTAGTGTGCAAATGTGATGGCCTTACTTGTCACTGATGAAGAAAATAGCTTGCTAAAGAAATGTTGGGAGATCATTTCCATTTCTCATCTGTTTGTTGTCATCCCTTCAGTTTCATTCTGAAATTCTCTTTTTAGCACTTAATTGGATCTCATGCCAAGCTTTCTGCAAATTCATTTTTCCTTTCATTCTTTGTTGCCCTTTTTTGAGGCAACACTCCTCATGATTTTTGGATCATAAATCATAGAATCCTAAATCTAGGACTGGAAAGAAACTTATCCAACTTCCTCATGTTATAGAGGAGAAAACTGAAGTCCAGTAAGACTAAATGACCTACCCAACATCAAACTAGAGAGTAAGAGACAGAGCTGGGATTTGTGCTCAGGTCCTGTGGCCCCCAGTTCAGACCTCTTTCTATTGTACCACACTGCCTCTGTCTGCTGCCATCTTTCTCTATAATATTTTGCAAATAGGCTTTTAGTCTAATCTCATTTTGTCACTGAGATCCATGTCTCTCCACAAGTGGAAGAAATCAAAGGATTGCTAGCTGAGGTGGTATCTTTTATCTTTTTATTGCTATACTCTGATAATTCCTTTATGTCAATTAAACCTGTAATAAATGTGGGCAAGTCATCTACTTTCTGGGCCACAATTTTCTCATCTGTAAAGTGAGGGAGTTGATCTAGATGACCTTGAAGGTATCTTTTAGGGTTAAATCTAAGATCTTATCAAACAATAACCATACATGTTAATATCTGTTCTTTTATCCATTTTTCCATGTTTGACATAAATAGATAAATAACACACTATATTTTCTCATACTTATCTCTTCTTTTATTTTGTTTTTGAGTTTGATTTTTGCTCTAACAAACATTCAGAAATAACTCCCACATTGGGAACAAGTAATTTCCTGTCAACTAAGATACAATCAATCTCATTTTTTAAATGTCATTTGGTACCTAACATGTCCTATACTTTCTGTCTTCATGAAGGAAGTATTTCTATTCAGGCAGGAGTTTTCTGTAAAACTTTATCTTTGTTCTTTCATTTCCTTATAACTATATTTTCCAAATTTTTTTCTTTATACTTCCACACCTATATATTATCTCAAATAAAGGAATTTTATAAAGTACTCTGCAAACTTTAAAGTTCTAGAAAAAATGTCAATTGCTTACCATAACTAGGTTTACATCCCAAAGAGATCAAAGAAAAAGGGAAAATGACTTACATATACTATATGTGCATACATATATATAATCTATATATACACATACATGTGTACATATATACTGCATATATACATATACATATATCAACTTTCGTGGTGGCAAAGAATTTGAAATTGATGGGATGTCCATCAATCGAGGAATGGCTGAACAAACTGTAGTATATGCTTGTGATAAAATGCTATAAGAAATTACATAAGTTACTCTGATCAATACAATGAAGGAGAGAATTTGGAAATCAAAATTAAAAATTAATGTAAAAAACAAATGAACATAATTTTTTTAAAAGAAAAATGTCAGTTGCTGATGCTGATGATACTACTACTACAAAGCTACTACTACTTTAATAACATTGACAATAGTGACCTTTGCATTACAGTCACTGTGTTAAATTATAGAGTAACTTAATTGGGACATCTCACATACTTTTTCATAGAATTTCTCTTTGTTATTCTCTGCAATAGAAGTTGTCACATAAGCTACAGTTATCTCATGGTGGCCTTGTTGCATATAATCATTGTGTGTACTATGGTATAAAATGTTCAAATGTCCATTAAGTAATGCTTCTTGTTACCTTTGGACACATGATGAAACCAACACCTTGAACACTTTACTCTCCAAAAGAATCTGTGAGCCATGCTTCCAGTTAGCCATAATTTCCTTAGATCTTCTGCTTTCATTTATTGCAGGAATGTCTATATCGATATGATTCAATTCTTCTAATCAAATGTAATTCTTTTGCCAATTGGGCAAGAATTTCTCAAGCTACTAGCAGAGTAATCTGTCTAGCTTGTCTGAAATTGATTCCTACTCTTCTTTTCTGACATTCTGCCACTGTCACTGTAGATATGGAAGGGGATTAAATTGGACAGAGGGTCATTTTGTGTTACTTTGTTTCATAAGTTGCAATGGGCAAAGAATTCATTACCTATTGGCTACTGGTGATGAACCCTTCCATCCCTAGCAAGACTGGTCCTCAGACAGCAGAGTATAGATCTGTGCCCATGCTTGGCACCTTTGTAGCTTAATGGATTTGATAGAGCCTTTGAGAATCCAAGGTCCTCTCCACACCATGAGTAGAAATCTTAGGGGAGCCTTGCTCATAACAGGCATTTAATAAAAGTTTGTTGAATTGCATTGATCTGGATGCTGGGTAGGGTACAAAATAAGAGAGACCGAAGCAAAAAGGCCTCTCCTGCTTTCATCTCAGATGTAAGAAGATATTGGATGTTCATTGGTTGTTTATAGAATCATAAAGACAGAAGGACCTTAGAATGAATTGTCCAGCCTATTCTAATTTTTAAGGTGTTTTTTTCTTGCAATGGAGAGTGTGAGATGATTAAAATAATTATATCTGTTGCATCACCTTAGATAGGATATAACTTTCATTGAGTGGCAAACCCCAGGGAGCTTTGCTACAACTCAGGGATTGAAATAATGCCAAGAGTACTTTTTAATTACCCAAAGAGAAGGCACAGAGTTTTGGTTTCAGGAAGAATCTTTGAGATGTCTGGTTTCTCAGGAGAAAACCTATACCTAAGTATTCTACACTTCACACATAGTACCTATCTATCCTTAGTTTCAACTCCTCCAAACTAAACCTCTCCCAGTCTTTTAAGTATTATTTAAATTACTTCATTTCTAGACCCCTCACCAGCCTGGTTGTAATCCTTTGGAAATTTTCTTCTTTGTTACTTCCCCTTCTGTGGTGCAGTGCCTGGAACTAAATTTAAATCTCCATATATGATACAGCCAGCAGGTGTGATCATTGGGCAACATTTCCATTCTATATCTCACAAGAAATTGGGCAGCTAGGTGGTGCAGTGCATATAGCTTTAGGCCTACAATCAAGAAGATCTGATATTAGCTGTGCTACCCTGGGCAAGTCACTTAACCTCTGTTTGTCTCAGTTTCTTCATCCGTAAAATGGGGATAATGACAGTACCTATCTCTTTGGACTGTGGTAAGGATCAACTGAAATAATAATTGTAAAGTGCTTAGTTCAGTGCCTGGTACGTAGTTGGAACTATGTAAATATTAGCTCTTATTATTCATAACAAATGAACAAGGAAACAATAGTAACTAGTGGGTAGCTTTGCCTTAAGTTTGCAAGCACGTTACACAGTGTTCTACTTCTAGTCAGTGGTGTGCTGGGAATTGTTCAGTAACTAGCTCAGTGCGGGGAAAATGTCCCAATGACCTTTTCATTCATTCATTCATTCATTCATTCACTTATTCATTTATTTTTAATTTCTGGAATAAAACAAGCATTTCCATAACCTAGTATAACAAAAAAAGATGATTGTACATGAAACTGCAAATCTATTATGTAAAACTTGCTGTTCTTTTCAAATCTATAATAGTTATCACGTAAATTTCTTTTTCTTTTTTTCTTCCCTCTTTCTGCCCGCCCCCACCCTAGAGATGGCTACTATTAGACACAAAAATATGTCAAATTATTTTATACGTATTTCTATTTGTCAGCTCTTTCTCTGGGTGTAGATAACATCTTTGTTCAAATATTCTTTATAGTTAATTCGGGTATTTCTAATAGTCAATAGACACTTTTATGTTTAAGGTGCAACATTTTCTCGATCACTTTTTTAAGCTGCGGCAACCAACAAAACAGTAAATCAAGCCCTGATTTGTAGCATTTGCCATTTCTGAGGCATAAATTCTCTGGAGCCACCACACCCCTGGCTCTAATAGTCTGCATTTTCTCGTTTGAGTCTCATGACAGCCTTATAAGGTTGGTACTATGGGTAATATTATCCTTAATTTACAGAAGAAATTGAGACTGAGCTACATTCAGTGCTTTGCCTTGGGTTACATTGTTACTGAGTGGCAGGTGGAAATCAAAGCCTTGTCTCCTCTGAGTCCAAGCCTACTGCTCCCTCCATTGTGCGTTCTACCTCTCCTAAGCATCTGGTGAAATCCTGCCATGTATTTGGTACCTGTAATGGAATCTACATTTAAAAGTCCCTCCCCCCAAAACACAATCACTATTACTGCTGTCTCTGCCCCAAGCTATTAATTGGATCCATCACATGCATTGAACACCAACACAAACATTCTTAATGTGGCAGTTACTTTTCCTGTGGCCATCAATCACTTCAAATCTGGTACTCATTTCTGGTTTGTTCTAATGGAAGAGAGATAATTGCCTTACTCATGAAAGCTTGGGCTGAGACTACTTGGACCATCTTCTCTTCTTCGACTACATGGAACATCTTCTAAATCTCCATAAAACTTTGGTTCATTAGAACTCAAAGTAGATCATTTATTTTTTATTTAAATAACTTTTACCAGGTAGATAAATAATAAGAAAAACAACATTTTGGAAATAGAATGGAGTCCATAATTAGTAATTTGACCAAAATTTGTTGAACTTTAGCTACTACAGGTAAGGCACTCAAGGAATAAGACTTGATTCCTTCCCTAAGGAGCTTACAATCTGGTCTGAGTGATTATCCTTCACCTTTGGCAATCATGGACAATGAGAATTTAATTCAGACTCTGAAGGGTAGTCAATTATCAAGCAAAGATTAATTTATGTTCATTATAGTCTATTTACTAAGGCAAGAAATGGGATTTGAGAAAAAAATATTAAATGAAACATTTGAAATAAAAAGAGAGTTTTCTGGTCAACCTTTAGTTCCATTGACTAGAATCTCCCACTTATCAAGCATTCCAGTTAATCAAGATTTTATTGTAATTCCTCTTACACTGCCGAGCCTACTGGAAAATTCTAGTCAAATACTAAGAAGGAACAAGGTAAGAAAAACAGCTGGAGGAGGGAAGCAGCTATGATACAGCATAAAGAACAGCAGATTTAGAACCAAAAGACCTGGCTTTAAATCCTGGCTCTGTCACTTACTAACTTGTAACTTTAGGCAACTGATTTGACCTCTAACTCTGAGTTTCAATTTCTCCATCATGGAAAAAAAAGTGAGATGACACTTGCATTAGCTGTCTCATAGAGTTGTTGTGGGGAGGAACTGAGGACATATATAAAGAGCTGTGTGAATAAATGGGAGCTCTTATTAATGTTAGTTCTCCTTCCTTATAGAATCCAATCTCTTGCTCTGTGGAAAAAACTCTTTGAAGGTCTCATTTGCTTTCCAAAAGTGCACTATTCCAATAGAATTTTAGTTGATCTAGCCAAATTAAAATCATCTTATCAAAGAATAAATTAAGGCCAATGATTTACCTAAGAAGATGATAAAGGGATTAATGGGGCCAGGACTAGAAATCTTGATGCCTCATCTACTACAATGATCCTTTTACTATACAACAAAACCTCTAAGGAAACTTGGCCCCCAGAACTCAAGTGTTAGGTAAAGAACTATGGGCCATAAATGTAGACTGGCAAAGAAAAATGAACAAATATAATCTCAACTGGTCCAGGCCAAGAGCTAGAAATCTGGGTAGCAAAATGGCCTGATTTTCAATATGGACACATGCCTCCCAAATAGAACTCCATCTCATGGCTATTTCAAAAGAACCTGACCATCCAAGAACTTGGATTGGAAGGTTAGAAATGTTTTTTATGAACACCAAGTGCTCCTCTGAAATGTACTTTTCTTCTATTATTTAGCGTTTAGGAAGATGAACAGGGTCTAGTTTATACAGCCATTTTAATGCTCCAGAGTATCCCAAAGAATTTCACAAAGTTTTGAGTTTGGAACCATCAGGTAGTAACTCTTTGGGCAGAGGCAGCCTTGACAAAACACGACCAGACACTAGGCCCCTTTTTATGGGGAGAAATTGTTGGCCAAAGTACCAGGGTTAACCCAATCCCTTTCAAAAAAGTGTCATGCAGGCTTTAACTTCCACCTGGCCAGTCACCAAAGCTCCATGCACAGCTTTTGAATTCAGGTTGGCTCAGTACTTAGGCTTTTAATCCAAACAGTACAGACACATGAAACCGATTAACAGCCATGCAGGAAGAAGTGGCCTCATTCTGTTTTCAATCATCTTCTGTTGAAGAGGATGACTCTTACATTCTCTATGGAGTTTTCCTCAGTACCCCAGCAAACTGTATATGCCAGGCATGATCTTCTGGAAGGAAAGCTTCAGGAATTGTACCAGTTGATCTGAAGGCTGTACCCCTAAACTCCAGAAATTAGAATTTCTTCTTAGAATGACACCAGGGTCAGCCATATACAACGCCTATGTTATGTGGTATATCTTTAGGACTGTAAGGAAGACCTTTCTCCCTCCTTCCTGCTCTCAAACCCCATCAGCTGATTTCAGAAATTCCATCAAAACCATCAACATTTCCCCCCTGTAGTTTAAGATTTTAATCTTTGTCCTAATGGAAATACCCTTGAAAGGCATAACACTTTAAAACAGTTGCCTCTGAGGGGGAGTTTAATAGTAAACTAGGGAAAAGAAAGCAGGAAAACACCGGGGAGAGTAGAGGGCATCACTTAATTATCATTTTGGTGTCTCCTCAACACCCTGGTCTCCCATATCATCAACCTTCCCAATTCCCAAGATTTGTATCTCCATCCAATTTCAGTCACACACAGGGGTCCTCACCCTTTAGACTTTATCATATACCCCACGCTATTCTACTACCATGATCTTGAAGTGTACCTCTCTGATCATAGTCTCCTGTCCTTCCATTTCTCCCTCTGTGTGATGTTTCCTTGACTGATTTTTTTCCTGCCTGCTGAATTCCAATCTTATATCAATAATTGACTATAGGACATCTCCTCACAGAGCAGCATCTCAAGTTCAACATGTCAAAATAGAACTGTCTTTCTCTCTAAATATGAAACCTCCTCCAAACTATCTCTACAACATTCCTTAAATTCATCTATATCCTAGTTTGGGTCCTTATCAACTCTTGATTGGACTACTGCACCAGGCTCTTATCAGATTCCCAGCTCCTAGGGTGTCTCTTCTCCCCCCTGTATCTTTCACGGAGCTGCCAAAAAGCATCTGTCTGACTACGCCACTTCTCTGATCAAAAGCCTGGGGTGGCTCTCTATTGCTCATTATCATAGTTTCCTGTGTCCTCTCCATACTCAAATTATCTGTGTACATGTTACTGCTGTTGTTGTTGAGTCAATTCAGTTGTGTTGGACTGTTCCTGACCCCATCTGGGGTTTTTGCGGCAAAGATGCTGGAGCGGTTTGCTATTTCCTTCTCCAGCTCATTTCACAAATGAAGAAACTGAGGCAAACAGGGGTACGTGACTTATCTGGGGTCACACAGCTAGTTTCTGAGGCCAGATTTGAATTCAGGAAGTTTCATCTTCTTGATTCCAGGCTCAGATCTCTATCCACTGTGCCACCTAGCTGCCCATGTACATGCTATACTGTTCCTTAATAGAATATAAACTCGTCAAAGTAAGGACTTTTTTGATTTTGTCTTTGTCTTCTTCCCCACCCCAAATCTAATGCCTTATATATAGTAGGCACTTCATAAATACTTGTTGGATTGGGTTCGATTGGAATTATTGGCTTTGGATCATATTTGACACTTGAATCTGGATGTCTGTACAGTGCCAAATTGGTCTTTCATCTCTCAGAAAAGCTTTTTTTTTGTCTCTGGCCATTACTTGCTTGGTGTATCTTCTATGATAACTTATCCTTTTCTCCAAACGAATGACCTCTTACTTTTTGGTTCCTCACAAAAAAAAAGAGTACTATTGCTGGCAAACTATCTTGTTTTGACCAGACTGGCCTATAGGAACTCATTGCAAACAGTGGAGACCTTTTAATATGAACCCCTGGGGCCAGAAGGAACAACACAAACATGATTATTTCTCAGTTTTATAACTTCTCTTGAGATGCTCAGCCTTGGAAGATGCAGTGGAATGAGTTCATACGAACCAGCTGCGTTTGGAATTCACCACAGTGACCAAGCAGGGGTTCCTACTTCATGCCCCATAGATAAAACAGAACTCCAGAGGCCTAGCAAAGTCAAGCAGCTTCACCTTCCCAGAGCACACAAGTCCCATATTCTTGTTACAAAACCAATCAGGGTGGTTGGCTCATTTACTCTGCATTAAGCCAAAGGCCCAGAGAGAATAGATTCTCTGTCCATTCTGCTGAATTTCCCAGAGCTGAGACCTCAGCTGACCTTAAACTGACTAATATGAAATGCTGATCAATAGATATCCGCCAAGATAATTATCTCTTCCCACAGTATTCCCCAGTGCCCAGGGATCAGAGGGCTGTGCTAACCCTTCCCCTTTATGATCAGAGAGTTCTTGCCCACAGAGCTCCCTAAGGCACACCACACCACACATCATGAGGCTTTGCAAAGCAATGTCCATGACTTAATTGGGGAAGTATGTGTGCTTTGGCATTGGCTACCATGGAGCTGAAGTTGGCATCAGCTGCTGGAAGGCTGAACCCCTCTCCTTCCACATGTTCAAAGTTCAGTCAATGCAGTGCCCTCACTGGAAGCATTTTGACATGAAGTAAGAGTTGGGGTGGGCTGTGTAGTGAGAAGATCAGAGATTGGTACATTTGATACCCAACTGACAAATCTCAGGATTTGTTTCCCAGTGCTTAGTGTTGGGTGTTGTTCTTAGAGACACTTCAGCAACACCCTGGGAAAGGGTGGGAAAAAAAAGTGAGGAGAGTGACATCCACATGGAAACAAATGGTAAATTTTGCCAAAGGCTATTTAAGTTTTCCTCTGTCTTACAAACTTAAAACCAGGTAGACTAAGTGCAAAATGTAATGCCTAAGTTTTGTGGGACCGGGTTTCAATAGCTCATTCCTATGAAGGTACCTTTTGGCAGCACACAGTAACGCCAACCTGGGTGTTGGTTCCCCAGTGACTCATGTGAAGAGGTCCCACCTACTGAATCATTATCATCTCTTCCTGTGCACCTACAGAATCCAGAGGAGCCCTATCTCTCCTAAAGACTGATCCAATCTGACCTAGGCTCATCTAGAGATTCAATAACATCATAAAAATTAATGGCATTCATTTTGATCACCCACATTCCGGATTATTCAGTTAATGTTTCATCAATCCACGAATCAACTAATTTATTGAGTGTCAAATGAATGAATGAATGAATGAATGGAAGAAAAATGAATCTTTATCGGACACCCCATTGCTATAGGAAGTACAAAGTAACATGAGACCTGGGGTTTGCCCTCAAGAAGTCTATGGTCTAGCTGGAGAGACAAGATATGTGGATGTAAAGCTGGGGGTAGAATGCCATCTTATATTAGGTCTCTATGCTAGCTTGAGAAAGTTTTTATTGTTGTTGCTAAGCCATTTTTCAGTCATGTTCAATTCTCCATGACCCCATTTGGGGTTTTCTTGGCAAAGATACTGGAGTGATTTGCCATTTCCTTCTCATTTTACAGACAAGGAAAGTGAGGCAAATAGGATTAAGTGACTTGCCCAGGGTCACTGGGCAAGATTTGAACTCATGAAGATAAGTCTTCCTTTCTCCAGTCCCAGCACTCTATCCACTGTACCATCTAGTTTCTCCAAGAAAAAGTTAGAGAACTTCATAATTTGTCATCGCATGACATTTGTATGGCTCTATGCTTTGAGGTTGAGATGGACATAAGTGAGGTGGGCTTTTAGCATTCCCAGTTTCCCTTGCTTTGCCCTTCCACCTCTCTATGTTTTAATGCAAGTCAATTTAATAAATATTATTAGCTGTTCAACCCTGGACAGATCACTTAATCTCATCTCTAAAATGAAAGAGCTAGGCTCAAAGACCTATCAGGTCCCTTCCAGTTTTTAAATCTATGATATTAAGATCCTAAGTACCAACTCCATGCTGGGTGCTTGGTATCCTCAAAGACAGAGGTTAAAGTCAAAGAAAAGATGCCCTCAAGTCTATGAGTGGAGGGAGACACAACAGAAGACCAGGTAAGTGAGAATAAGGTTATATGAGTAGAGAGAGAACATTATCAGTTGGGAGAATCAGCAAAAGCTTCATGGAGGAAATAGCCCCTGAGCTAGAGGAAGAGAGAAGGATTCTGAGAAGCTGGACTGAGGAATAACTAAGTACATGCCAAGGGTAGGGATGGCTTCTATGAATGTAGTGAGGTGAGACATGGAATGTGAAGTCTGCAAACAGCTTGTAATCCAGGTTGATTGGAGCACAGAGTGTGTGGAAGGGGATAATGTGAATGAAGTAAAACTGGGAAGCCATGTGGTAGAGGATCTTAAATGCAAGGCTGAGGAATCTAAATTTTACCCAGGAGGAAATAAACAGTCAGTGAAGGTTTTAGAATAAGGGAGTGACAAGGCCACTCCCTTGTAGGTGAAGAAAGATTAGTCATCAGGCCAGAAAAGAGAGAAAGGGAGGGAGAGGGGGGGGAGGGAATGAGGGGGAGGGAATGAGAGAGGGAGTGAGAGAGAGAGACAGAGGGAGAGACAATGGTGGGGGGAGGGGAGGTAGGCAACTGAACACAGGAGAGGAAAAAAGAATGATCTTTAATACCCCATTGCATGGGAGTCCAGAGAGGTAGCAAAGCTGAATCAGAGACAGTGGGAAGTAAAGAAAAACACCAGAGTAAAAAAAAAAAAAGATTGAGATGAATTTTCCACTGAGAGAAATTCTGGGACAGAGGGCACTTTTGAATACCTGATCAGACAGGGATCAGGGTCCCAGCACCCTGGTAACCTTAGGACACAACAGAAACCCCCACCCCCCACCCCGTGTGTCATTTCTGTATTTCTACTCTCTTCATTTTCCCTTTATTCTTAGAATCCCTGAGTGGCAGGAGGGGATGGTGATGAAGTCAGAGCTGATAGTGAGGGGAAAAGAGCAGATGAACCTTTGGAATGCTTTCAGAATGGTACAATGGCTAGCACACTCTTTTTGGAGTCAGAAGACCTTGGTTCAAATCCTGACTTTGCTATTCCTGCCCATGTGAGCTTGGGCAGGTTGCTTAGCTTCTTGTCAAAGCCTCAGTTTTGCATCTATAGGACAAATTGAAGTAGATCACCTCTAAGGTCCCTTTCAATTCTAGACCTCTGATTCCTATTTCCAATTCCCTCTTATAGTTAATGATATCATTCTGATCTCCCAGACAAAAAACTTCCCAGTCATTTTGGACTCCTTGTACTCCTGTAGTGCCCACCTCCAAGCCATTACAAAATCCTCTTTTCTTTCAGGGCCTCTTGGATACGCCTCATCTTTCCATTTCTGAACACATTTCTCTAGTTTAGGCCCTCATCAGTTTACACTTAGATTATTCCAACAGCCTTCCAACAAGTCCCTTTACCTCCAGATTCTCCTCTTTCCAATCCACTGCCACAGCTGCTAGAATAATCTGCATCAAATACCATTTTTTATCATGTTACTACTTTTCTCAAGAACCTATAAAGATTCTCTTCAAATCTGATATGGTGAGTGAAAGCCAAAGTCTAGCAGTCAAGGTTCTCCAATAAATGAGCCTATTATCAGACCATCTGATTTCTTATTTTCCTCCAACAGCCAGCTCCCTTGCTTGCCTTGCCCAGCACATTCAACAACAACAACTATTTAATGCTTACTGTGCGCAAAGCTCTGTGCTAGAGGAGCTGGGGAGCATATGCAAAATAACTTCAAGAAGGAGATTGGACCATTAACAATGGGGAAGGGATTCATGTAGAGGGTAGCACCTGCAATCTGCTTTGAAGGAAGCTTGCAATTCTAGGAAGTCAAGTTGATAAAGTAGTACATTCTAGACAAAAGGGAACACTCGTGGAAATACATTGGTCAAGTCAAGTCAACAAGCATTTATTAAATACTTGCCATGTTCCGTACACCATGCTAAGTAAGCAAAGGATACAAAGAAAAACAAAAAGCAATGGAATACTATGAATAAGGAACAACTAGTATGCCAGTTTTGATGGAATAGAGAGAGCATTAAGAGGAACAATATGATGTCACAGGAAAGGTGGGTAATGGCTAGACAGTGGTCATGCCAACCAAGTTATATGTCTTCTCATCTTTAATGACTATCTCCTGAAAAAGGGGCGGGAAGGGGCAGCTAGGTAGTACAACAGATAGGTCACCAGCTCTGGAGTCAAGAGTTCAAATTCAACCTTAGACAATTACTAGCTGTGTGACTTTGGGCTAGTCACTTATCCCCAATTGCCTCCTCCCCTCCCTAGTCCCCAAAAAACCATTTGCCAAAACACTTCCTCCAGGAATTTTCTGTAATTAATCTCCCCTTCCTCTATTTTAGAGGTTCCCAACCTGTGGTAGTCATGCTCCTAAAGAATATAAGAAGTGATGAGGGCTCTAAGATGGCTATTAATTGGATATTAAGGGTGAATGCTAGTTAAGAATTAAAGATATCACTGGGGTGCAGCCCTGGGTACCTGGGAGGATGATGTTGTCCTTGCAGCAACAGAAAAGTTCAGAAAAGGGAAGGACTTGGAGAAAAGGTAACAAATTTTATTTTGGACATGCTGAATTTGGGAAGCCTACAGAACATCCAGTTGGAGATACTCAAGAAGGAGTTGCTAATATGGAGCTAAAAAAGAGAATAGGTCCAGATAGATATTGTTTAGTCTATTAGTCATGTCTGACTCATCATGACCCCATTTGGGGTTTTCTTGGCAAAAACACTGGAGTGGTTTCCAGTTTCCTTCTCCAGCTCATTTTACAGATGAGGAACTGAGGCAAACAGGGTTAAATGACTTGCCCAGGGTCACACAGCTTGTAAGTATCTGAGGCCAAATTTTAAATCAGGTCCTCCTGACTCCAGACCCAATGCTCTATCCACCGTAACACCTAGATATAGATAAATAGAGATAGATATAAGTCTCTATCTCTAACTGTATCTTGAAATCATTGATAAAGATGATAATTAAACCCATAAGAGCTGGTGAGATCATCAAGTGAGATGATATAGAGCAAAAAGGGAAGAGGGCCAAAGGACAGAGTTTTGGAGGATACCCACAATTAGTGAGCATGACATGAATGAAGAACCAACAAAGGAGTCTAAGAAGGAGCAGTCAGACTGATGCTCCTTTTTGCAGATGACATGGTGTTTGATTTCATCTAGTCATAGGACATTAATAGAGCCACCAAAGTGAGATCCATAATGGCTTAAAAGTGTGGCCTAAAGATCTACACAGGGAAAACTGAGGGGATGAAGAATGTGTATGGTCCAGATCAGGGGTGGGAAACCCGTGGCCTCAAGGCTCACCTGTGGCCTTCTAGATTCATGGGTGTGGCCTTTTGACTAAGTCCAAGTTTTACAAACAAATCCTTTTATTAAGGGGATATGTCCTGTGAAGCTTGGATTCAGTCAAAAGGCCACACTTGAGGATCTAGAGTGTCACTTGTGGCCTCAAGGCCACAGGTTCCCCACCCCTGGTCCAGGTCATTCTATGCAGTCAGACAGACAGATACAGAGTTCATTGATCAATATATGCATCTTGAATAGACATTGCCTCAGTGGCTTCTTGTTCATTTACTTTAAAATACTGCAACTGATCTGCTCTTTGCCAGCTTTTATCTATAAATTCACAGATGCAGCTCAACCCAGAAATGAACAATAATGCTTTCTATATTTATACAGTACTCTAAGGTCCATACAGAGCTTTAAATATGTTATCTCATTTGCCCCTCACAATAATTCTGTAAGATGGGTGCCATTGTTATTCCTGTTTTATACATATAGAAATGGAAGCTGGGAAAGTTCAAGTGATTAGCCCAGAATCCCACAGTTAGGGAACATCGGAGGCAAGATTTGAACTCAGGTCTTTCTGACTCCAAGTCTACCCACACTCTACCACCTACCTGGCTAAGAGGAAGAGAATGGACTGGATTACACATGTGAAATTGTACAGTGCTTTAAAATAGCTCCAAGTGGTGTAATTCAGGAGACCTTTCTCAGTATTAGGGGAGTTGAAGGAAATATAGACAGAGGGCACAGGATGAGTTGAATATGAAGGGATGATATCTAAAAAAATGAAATAAATCTAAGGAGTGAGAAAGGAATATATTGAGAGAGGGAGAAAGGGAGAGATGGAATGAGGTAAATTATCTCACATAAAAGTGGTGAGAAAAAGCAGTTCTGTTGGAAGGGAAGAGTGGGCAGGTGAGGGAGAATGAGTGAATCTTACTCTCATCAGATTCAACATGAGGAGGGAATAACATACACACTCAACTGGGTATCTTACTCCACAGGAAAGTAAGGGGAAGGGGATAAAAAAGGTATGATAGAAGGGAGGGCAGATAGGGGGAGGAGGTAATTAAAAGCAAACACTTTTGAAAAGGGACAGGGTCAAGGGAGAAAATTGAATAAAGGGGGACAGGATAGGATGAAAGGAAATATCGTTAGTCTTTCACAACATGAGCATTGTGGAAGTGTTTTACATAATGATACATTTGTGATCTATGTTGAATTGCTTGCCTTCTTAGGAAGGGTGGGTGGGAAGGGAAGAGGGGACAGAATTTGGAACTCAAAGTTTTAAAAGCAGATGTTTAAAAAAAAGTTGTTTTTTGCATGCAGCTGGGAAACAAGATATATAGGGAATGGGGCATAGAAATCTATCCTGCCCCACAAGAAAGTAAGGGGAAAGGAGATGGGGGGTAAGTGGGGTGAAAGAAGGTAGGGCTGACTGGGGAATGAGGCAATCAGAATATATGCCATCTTGGAATGGGGGAAGGGTAGAAATGGGGAGAAAATTTGTAAATCAAAATCTTGTGGAAATCAATGTTGAAAACTAAAATATTAAATAAAAATGAAAAAAAAAGAAATAGCTCCAAGTGTCTCTTTGAAACAAGCTTCTCACATCTTTTAACACCAATATTCTACCAGTGATGCTATGTGACTGAAAACCATGGAATGCCTCTATATCTGAGGAGTAAAAGAGAAATGCATAATGTGGCACTAATAGGCCATAGCGCATTATGAAATATTATTGTACACCACAGGTGGCATGAAAGATGCCATCAAAGAGACTGGAAAAAATTATGGGCCTTTCTTGATCCCTGACCCTCAATAGGATCTCTCCCTGCTCTGAGCCCCATGTGCGTCTTTTGTGACACTAATCATAACCCACTTTAAGTTAAAATTACTTGTGGACGTCTGATTACTCCCACCACTGTAAGTTCTCTTAAGGGCCAGGACTGGTCCCTCATCTTTGAGTTTTCCATAACAACTACCACATTGCCCTGTGTGCAACAAGTACTCAGTAAATATTTGTTTAAGTGAATAAAGAAAGGAGTCAATGCTGGCTGACTGAGTTGGCAGGGACTTTCTCTGGAAAGAATGTATGGAAAGAAGACAATTCCTTATGACTAGAAAGCAGCAGTGTGACTTCTGAACGATTTAGTAAAATTACCTCTGTTTGCCTTAAACTGAACCCACCAGGCAGAATTTTATAAAAATTATTGTGAGAGGCAGCAAGGTACACCAAAGAGAATTGGCCTCTGTGTCAGGAACAACTGGGTTCAAATCCCACCTTTGACCTCTACTGGCTAAGAGACCTCAGGCGAGTCAATTAATCTCTCATTGTTTTAGGCAACTTTCTAGATTGTTGTTATGTTCTTCAGTCATTTTTCAGTCGTGTCCGAGTCTTCCTGACCCCATTTGGGGTTTTCTTGGCAAAGATACCGGAGTGGTTTGCCAGTCTTTCTCGAGTTCATTTTACAGATAAGGAAACTGAGGCAAATAAGGTTAAGTGACTTGCCCAGGGTCACACAGCTAGTAAGACTCATGAAAATGAGTCTTCCTGACTCTAGGCCTGGCACTCTATCTACTATACAACCTAGCTGCCACCTAACTCTTTAGATTATAAACTGCAAAATGGTTGTCCTGTAGAGCAAGTTACCTCACTAGGAGTATCCTATACCAATGAAATCATAGGTCCATATCAACAAATTCTGAGACCCCTCCCTATACTTGATAGGCTTTCAAATGTTGCAAACATCAGTTTAGCTTCAGCATACACCTGAGGATGCTTGGTTTGCTCCAGTCTATCCAAACTCTATACCAAGAAAATTTAGGATTTTGGAAAATGAGAATCAGGGGATTTAGGAGGCAATGATCTGCCAAATGAGCAAAGATTAAAATGATGCCATTATACCTATGGGTGTGACCCAGGGCATGTTACTGTCCTTCCCTGGGCCTCAGTTTCCTCATCATGCAAAATGAGGCTAGACTAGCCTCTGAGGTCCCTTCCAGCTTGAAATCTATAATCCTGTGTTCTCCTAGAGACCCAAGTGACTCAATGAGATTGTTACAAAACAATGGCCTCTCTGCATAAGAGTTTCCTTATTTGAGAATTCTCTATGCCTATAAAACCATGGTATGGGCTCTCAAAATGAATAAGTCATATTTTAAAATAGGCCCTCATTTTGTTTCCTCTCTGTGGGTTGAACCCTAGGTTATTATCTGCCTTGCCTATCCTTAGTTTTATCTCTGCCTTACACATATTAGGTATTTAATAAATATATGTTGCGGCAAGCTAAATCTAATTGAAATGAAAGACTACCTTGGACTGGTTATCTGCGCGTTCACAGGATTTCAGAAATCTTCTATGTCCATCATAACATTTGTTGTCTAAAGTTCAGACAGGCCTTGTGGCTCCAGTCTGGGTGGATTAAACAGAGCTGATTTCATTCTAAAGCAACACTATTGGAAAGATTATAGACAGTGGGGGAGAAGGTGAAGGGTGACTGAGGAGGGAGACACCCCTAAATGCTGGAATGGCTCCATCTTCTTTTACTGAGCCCAGACTGTTTCCCTTGCTGAATAAATCCACAGCTGGTCACCTGTGAATTGGACAAGGGCCCACACACACTTTGTAAAAATACTCAAGTGAACCTTTACTATTAGAGGGAAGGCGAAAGAGAGAGGCAGCGTGTGTCATCTGGCTACAGGGCAAAATGCCAATGGGGGTGGTGGGTGGCTGGTTGCTCCTTGATTTATACTATGGTGCTTAAATTGCTCCCTTCGAGTGAGATGTTTTGAGTGAGCTGACTAAACTCATGTGAGCAATCGTGGCAACCCTGCATATAAAATGGAGAAATCTCAGGCAAAATTTAGCTGTAATAGAGAGAATATTAATCCTAGCCCATTACTACTTCTATAATTTTACTGGTTAATGCCCTGTGTCCAACCTTCCATCTCTGGAAAAGGAATTAGGAATTAGGCAACTAGGTAGCACATAATAGACAAAGAGTCTTTGGTTCAGAAAGACCTGAGTTCAAATACAACTTTAGGTACTACTAGGTATGTGACCTAGGCACATTAGGTAAGCTCTTTCATATAGGTAGGTGGTGATAGACTTAATCAGGAAGACTTGAGTTCAAATACTGACTCAGACACTTACTAGTTGTGGGACTCTGGGCAAATCTCTTAACTTTTCTTATCTTTAGTTTTCTCATTTATAAAACGGAGATAATCCTTTCCTCATCCATGGTAGTTTTGATATATCAGCATAAGAAATTAAATAGGAATTTAAGGTGAGTTTTGGAAGCTGCAAATGACAAGCAAAGGCCAACAGATGTCACAGAAAAAGTTTAGAAACTGAGAACTCTGGGATTGTTATATATTAAAAAAAAAATCATTCCTGTAGACTCTGGCGTCGTACAAGAAAAAGGCTAAGTCCTTATATAATTTCCTAAATGAAAATGAAGGTGAAGGGTCTATCTGCGTGGATTTAACATGGATTTTCCAGATCACGGGGTAGCCATGTCCCCAACCCCCAAAATGTAGAAGGGTTAACTGTAATAGCTTTTGCAAGGTCTTTGTGAGGCCAAAATGGGATATCGTACGCAAAGCACTTTGCAAACCTGTATAAATGCTAGCTAGTATTATTAGGAAAAAACTAAGCAAAATGTTGATAGTTCTGACTTTTATCCTCATTGTCCTTATAGTTCTGACTTGTATCCTCATTGTTCCTATCTGAAGTCCTGGAACAAAAAAGCTGTTGTTGAGGTTGGTGACTTGATATAGTGGACTGAGTGCTGACCTCAGAATCAGACCTGTTCGTCGATCCTAGCTGTCTCCCTTATAACCTGTGGGACTTTATACGGATCACTACCTACCTGGGCCCTATTCTCCTCATCTATACCTTGGGAGTGGGGAGGGAGGCAGGTTTGTACTTCTCTTTTGGCTCTCTCAAATCTCTTGACTTCTTTTCAGTACTTCCAACACTTTCCATAAGACATTTGCTCTTTATTTGGCCCTAGAAGAACCTTTGGTAATTCATAAGAACCTTTTGTAACTTATTTGCGGATTAGACATGGTGGCTGGACTTAAAATTCAGATCATGCTTTGTTTATGGGAAAACTCTGGCTTGGTGGTTAACAAACATTGTTCTCTGCTTATTTCAGTTGACTGTAATGGTAGGTGAATTCAAGTCAATCTGATCCAACAGACACCTATTGAACTCCTACTAGTGGGAGCACGATCTGAAGTATTGCAGGAGACACAAAAACAAGCAAAACATGGATTTAATTTGATACTTATAATTGGAAAAAGTTTGATTGCATAAAAACTCTAAAGTCCATATAGAACGGTAGAAGGAGCTCTAGACTAGGAGTCATGAGATCCAGGTTCAAATGATAATTTATATCGAAATAGCAATTTAAGGTTTTAAAAGTACTTTCTTTACAAAATGCCAAGAAGTAGGTAATATTAATATTCACCATTTTCCAGACACCCAGGAAAGATCTAATAAATTAAATGATCCACCCATGGTCGTGCAGCTAGAAAATGATAGCAGAGGCAGAATTCAAATTCAGGTTTCCTGACTTCCAATCCAGTATTCTTTATACTCTATACACTGTCTCGCTTTTGCTATTCATTAGCTGAATGGTCTTGGACAATTCACTTCATTTTACTTTTCTTGGGCTCATAACCAACTTATAATTTCAGAAACGTTCTTGTAGGCACTGAGACTTTATGTGACTTGCCCAGGGTCCCATCTAGTATGTCAGAGGCAGGACTAGATCCCAAGTCCTTCTGATTCTGAGATAAGCTATCTATTGAGTGAGGTGACACAACAGATAGAGTGTGAGACTCAAAAAGATCTGAGTTCAAATCCAGCCCCACGCACTTATTAACTCTGTAATCCTGGGCAAGTCAATCAAGTCTCCTTGTCTCAATTTCTTCATCTTAAAAACGGGGGTGATAATAGCACCTCCCTCCTAGGGTTGCTGCAATGATCCAATGAGAGAAGAGTTGCAAAATGCTTTGGAAAAGTCCAAATTGGAAGCTACATTCTTTCATTTTGCCACAAGGCCATAAGCCAGCCCACTATACCTCAATAAACTTAACTTCAGACTCGAGTACAAACTAATGACTAATGACTTTGACCTGACTAATGACCTTAACTTTGATTTTGGGGAAATTTCTAACGCCAATCATTAAAGAGATAGAGAACATCTAGAAAAGGAAGTAATGAATATAAAGAGCCAACACAGGATGGTTTCAATAAGAATAATTAATGCACAGACTATTAATAGCTATATGAAAGATTGCTCCATCCAAATCACTAATAATAGAAGTACACATTTAAATAACTGTGGTTGTACTCTACAACCAGAAAATTTGCAATAATAACAAAAGATGGAAGTAGTCAATCCAGAAGAGACTGCAAAAAGATCAACACACTGTGTGTTGGTGTTGCTCCACTTTAATGGAGTTGGTGTAACCATTCTGGAAAGCAATTTGGAACTATTCACAAACTAAACTGTATATATCCCTTAGCCCAGAGATCCCATTGCTAGACATAGACTCCAAGGAGATAAAAGAAAGAAACAGAAGTATATGCCAAATTATTCATAGCAACATTTTTATGTTGTAGAAAAAACTGGAAACAAAATATGTGCTCATCAGTTGGGGAATGGACCAATGAATTGTTATGCAAGAATATCATAGAATATTGCTGTATAATAAAAAACAACAAACACGAAAATTTAGAGAAGCACAGGAAGACTTATTTGAACTGATGTAGCCTGCAGTGGGTTGAACCAGAAAAGCACTAAAATAATGTGAACAAAGAGAACAAAAAATGAAACCAAATGTTAATTATGATAACCAAGCATAGCCTCAGAGAAGCTATGAGAAAATGCCCCTCCCTCCTTTTTTTTTGCAGGGGTGGGGGATTCTGAAAGTGAAACATTCCACATACTGTCATAAATTGGTCTTAATGAACAGCCTTTTTTCTCTTTATTTTTATTCTTTGTTACAAGGGATGGTTTGCTAGTGTGTGTGGTAGTGGGAGGGATATATTTGGAAGTGAAAATGAAATTTTAAAATGTCAATAAAAATTAAAAAACAACAAAGAAAAATGGAATGAGTCAGTTCAGGAAGTAGTGGTTCCCCCTCATTGGAAGTCTTCAAGCAGAGGCTGGGTAATCACTTGGACATATATATATATATATATATGTATATATATATATATATATATATATATATATATATATATATTTAGGATATAGTTGGATTAAATGGCTTCTGAGGCCCCTTCCAAATCTCAAATTCCATAATTCTGTGATGCAAAAGTTTAATGGGTTGGTCTTTTTTTTTTCTCTGTTTTGACTGCTGACCTATCCCTAATATCTCCCAATTAGACAAAATTTGCTGCTAAGTTGTTGGAAACCCTGAATCATGAGGAAGAGAGAGGGTTTTTAGTTAGTGACCTGAGTGCGTGGAAACACATGGGCAAGGTAGAGTGATTGAATGTAGGAGTAAGGCTAGTAGAGAAGCCTACCATTTGGGTAATTTGCTCCTAGACCTGTAGGTGTTTTGGGAGTATGAGGATCATGGCAGACTCCAAAGGAGGGCAACTTCTGCCTATCTAGACAGGTGGAGAGATTGTGTATGAGCCTTGGGTTCTAGTGCCCCCTTACATGGTGATTATCATTATGAAATAAAGATAAGCCACTGCTAATCAGATTTGAACTCATGCCATTTAACCTGAGTAGGAATTTTCTGAGTTCCCTGTAGTCTCTGAATGGAAAAGATGGCATGAGTTCAACCAAATCTCACTGAGAAATTGAGCTTGGGAGCATAAATGAGTATCTCCATGTTAACCAGCCCTGGTTGCTATCCTTTGATCCTCCATACATCTTTTAAAAATCCAAGTCAGGTGATGAGTTTCCCATGCAACCCAATAATCTCTTCAGAGAGCACCTCTTTTCTATCAAGACAACATCTCACTGGAATTGTTTTCATTTTCATTTTTAAAATTTTATTCTTGAGAGCTTTCTATCTATCTCATGATGACTTTCTCTAGAGCATTTTAGGTGAACTCTTAGAAATCTCTTCTTTCCAGAAGTCTCATGACTTCTATGTTGGTTTCTTCTTCCTGAGGTTCTTGTCTCTTCTACTTCTGTGACCAGCTCCTTTTGGTCAGACAGGTTCACAATAGTAGTACCTTTTTTCATTTCTCCACCTCTTGTGGATGATACTATTATCACTAAAGGGATTCAAGAATTTATTAGCTGTTTTGCTTTTGGCAGAGACTAGGTTCTACCAGATGCCCAACTAGTTGAAGTATACCACTACTATTATAAGTCAGTCAATGAACATTTATTAAGCATCTACTTTGTGCAACGCACTGTGTACTAGGGATACAAAGAAAGGCAAAAGAGTCCCTTCCCTCACTGAGCTCCCAATTTAAGGGGGGAAGACAACATTTTAAAATATAAGCTGCGCGGAAAGGGTGAGGTATGATGAATCCTAGAGGATTGCAAGCAGGTAGGAAATTAAGAGATAGCTGCCCTGGGAACACTCCTTACGTGGAAAATCTGGGAGGAGCACTCCCACCCTCCACCCTTTCTTATAGATAGAGGGACCCATGAAAAGGGAGTCCTGAGGAGCTATGAATTTCAGTGTTATGTGATCTTGTAGAATGAGGAGATTCTGGAGGGCATGATAAAGTTGTTGTTCTTCATTCTTGAAGAGGACCAATGACATCACAGAGGATGATGTCTTGACTTGAGCATGAATTGGATTAAAATGAAGCAGAGCTGCTCAAAGTCATCAGCCTCACTCTCTCCCAGTCCAGAGGAGTGTGGCAGGGTGGGACTACATATATCTCCATGCCAAATTTATGACCTACTTCCCAAATTTCTCACACATTTCTTCCCTTGTGTAAAGTGGTTTGTGGCATACTTTCATCAAAATAGATCTTGTTCTGTCTCCTTTGATCATTTTCTGAATGCTATTCATCACTCTCTGTAACAGTGCCATTGATTGAGTGGGGTTGGGGAGAGTTGAGGGGCACCATCGGGATAGGGAGCTGGTTTAGGAGCTGTTAGGAGTGAAGAAGATGAGTTTGGCTTTGCACATATTTGGTTGGGAGTGTTGATGTGATATTCGTGACAACAAATTATATTTTGCTTGAAGTGGATAAAAAATGGAATTGGGATGATCGTAAATCATATTTCTCAATTATTACTGATCGCTCTTTGAGGCTTATTTTTAGATATTATATTCTGCAACAATATGACTTTATCACATTATATTTCTAGTCTTATCTCATATTACTTCATTTACATACTGCAAACTTTACTCAAAGTAGATTTCTTTCTATCCTCAAAATAGCCCTGAACTTCCCTCTCTCCATGCCTTTTCTTATATATCTTATATATAAGATTATATGTTACACTATAATATAATAATATTATATATAACAATCTTATATATTATGTCATCATATATGTATGTGTATGTATACAAACACATATGTGTATGTATGCGTATGCATACATATATGTATGTGTGTATACATATTTTTTTCCTTATATATCCCTATGCCTGGAATGCTTTCCCTCATCCTCTTTACCTACTAAATTCCTACTCCTGCTTTAAAGCTGAATGAATAAATGTATGAATGGATGCAAAAGCACTAATTAAGCTCATACTACATGCCAAGTATTCTACTAAACACTGATAATACAAACAGAAAAGCAAAGCAGTCCCTGCTCTTAAAGAGCTCACTCTAATTGGGAGAGCGAACACTCATAGGATTCAGTTGTAGG